>NC_041385.1:473780402-473822505 GCF_002162155.2 Triticum dicoccoides
ATGAACAGGACCCCGTGGTGTGGAGGGCTGGATGAACAGGACGACCCCATGGAGGGCTGGATGAACAGTAGACGGTGGAGGAGTGCCCGCGGAGGGGTGGTTGAACAGTAGCTGGTGGAGTAGCGCGTGGTGGAGGCTAGATGAACAGGAGCCCGTGGAGGCTGGAGGAGGTCGACGGTGGAGATGAACAGTATCCCGTGGAGTCCCGTTTTGCGGTACGCCACACCCCTCCCGATGAACAGGACCCCTGTTTCGATCGTAGCGCTCCAACACATGTTCGTTTTGTCCGTTTTGCGGTATGCCACGCCCCTCCCGATCAACAGGACCCCTGTTTCGACGTTAGGAGGTCCGTTTCCACCGTTTTGCGGTACGCCAGACCCCTCCCGATGAACAGGATCCCGTTTCGAACGTGGCCAGTCGAACACAAGGCCGTTTCCTCCGTTCTGCGGTACGCCAGGCCTCATTTCCATCGCCTGTTCCGTCCAAGCCCTCTAGATGAACAGGACAATGCATTCTGTTCCGACCCAGCCAGTTGGCTCCCCATGAACATGACGATGATGTTGTTTCTCCGTTCTGACCCAGCCATGTACACGAGCCCTGGCTGTATGTATGCACGAGTAGGCATTCGAGACCCCACCTGTATGTACACATACGTGGCCGTATTTTCTTTCTTGCACACTGGCCGATGTACGTACGTGTACATGCTATGTGTGCGCCTCTACTACGACACGTACGCGCCTCTACTATGACACGTGCGCGCCTCAACATCGACCAGTATGTACATACACGTTTGTGACCAGAATGACAACGATACGTACGCTTCGACCAGGTGGGTCCCGACTGTCAGGCAATTCCTTGCGTGCGAAGATGTAGCTAGTGGGTCCAAGCAGTAAGGGGGGTGAATCGTTTTTTTTGCCCGGACGCACTTCCTTGCATGTGAAGATATAGCTGGTGGGTCCCAGAAGTCAGGGGGAAACATTTTTTTTGCAAAATACGGTGGCCCGTCTGGTGGGTCCCCGCTGTCAGGTGGAGGAATAATTATTTTGCGCGTAATAAGGAGGCACTTCCTTGCTGCGGCCGTGGACCCAGCTGTCAGCCTCTCCACGTACCGTCCACGTTCGATGGAAGTCGTTCCTTGACCATGTTGACCACGCCGTGCTGAGAGTACTAGGGCGGTGGACGATAGCGAGGCCTAGGAAGGGGATGACACGGAGCCGGGGAAGACGCGGCAGTGGATGCCCACGCGTAGAGGAGTACGAGGGTTCACTGGTTCGCTGCGGTGTAAGGCTGTCATCGCCACAAAATAACAAGGGGTGTGGGTGAGTAGAGGGATGGCCTGACCAGCGGTGGGAGTAGTAGGGGGTGGTGAGGCCTCCGCCGCATCGTAGCCGGCCACAGGAGGCAGGAGCACGAGGCACTACCGGCGCTGGTTTGGGCGGCTGGAGCAAGAAGACCAGAGGTTGAAGAAGCACTACGGCCGTTGGATGGACATCGTACGGTCACTGGAGCTAGAATCGTGCATATTGACTAAGTTGACAAAGCCCTCCGCCCTCGTCAACTTAGTTGGCCCACAAGTCATCCTGCCACTATACTGGGTCCCAGCTAACAGGGGGAGTATTCCTTTTTTTGTGCATAATGAGGAGGCACTTCCTTGCGTGCGAAGATATAGCTGGTGGGTCCGAGCTGTCAGCGGCGGTAACGTTTTCTCGCGAAATACAGAGGCCCTTTCGGTTGGTCCCTGATGTCAGGTGGAGGAATCATTATTTTGCGTGTAATCAGGAGGCATTTCCTTGCGTGCGGTCGTGGACCCAGCTGTCGCCTCTCCATGTATAGTCCACTTCAGATGCATGTCGGTCGTTGACCATGTTGACCAGGCCGCGCTGAGAGCACCAGAGCGGTGGACGACGGCAAGGCCTAGGAAGGGAATGACACAGAGGCAGGGAAGACTCGGCAGTTGTTTCCCAGACGGAGGGGAGTACGACTATACGAGGGTTTACTGGTTCGTCTGCCGTCGCCGGAGAATAACAGTAGGTGTGGGTGAGTAGAGGGATGGCTAGGCCAGCGATGGGAGTACGGTGGGGCGGTGAGGCCTGCGCGGCAGCACAGCCGGCCACGGGGAGGAGGGAGCAGGCAGTCCCACCGGCGCTTGTTTGAGCGGCTGGAGCAGGAAGAGCAGAGATTGAAGAAGCACGACGGCCGTTGGATGGACATCCAACAGTCACTGCTTGTGCATCAACCTTTTTTTAGGAAAGCCTCAAATCTGTGGAAAACATCATACAACCCATCTGCCATTATTTCTAATAATTTACAGCCCATTTGCTAATTCTTAAGGTTTTTTAGCCCATATTCTTTTTGTTAGCATTATAGCCCATATTGTGGCCACGGTTAAAAAATTACACGAAATTTTGCATATTTCGGTGCGGTCTGAACTGTTTTTAATCCCGAAATTTCGACTCACATTCAAACTAATTTTTAAAGTAAATGTATAACAATATAAAATCCAACAAATTCTCCACGCATAAAAATTAATGTAATTTAAAATCTCGATATGAAAAAAAAGATATTTGAAACTAATTGCCGGTTTGATGTGTTTTAAAGATGTACATCCCATTTCTCATTACTGATGGGCCATTCTCTCGGCCAGCCGAATGAAAAATCTCCTCGTCTTGAAAGATTTGCAGCCCAACAGGCCTAACAAAGCGACTTACTTGGCAAATCACAAAAAAACTGGGTTGTGGCCATGGACCTAGCTGTCAGCCTCTCCACATACAATACTCTTCCGATGGAATGTCGTTGACCACATTGACCACGCTGCACCGAGAGCACCAAGGCGGTGGACGACGGCGAGGCCTAGGAAGGGGACGATGCGGAGCCGGGGAAGACGTAGCAGTGGATGCCCACTCGGAGAGGAGTACGAGGGTTCACTGGTTCGGCTACGGTGTGAGGCTTCCGTCGCTGCAGGGCCTGACTAGCGGTGGGAGTAGTAGGGGGCGATGAGGCCTCAACGGCAGCACAGCCGGCCACAGGAGGCAGGAGCAGGCGGTCTCCCTGGCGCTGATTTGGGCGGCTGGTGCAAGAAGAGCAGCGATTGAAGAAGCAACAGGACCGTTTGATTCAAATCCAACGGTTACTGCTGCTAGAATCGTTTGTTGACTAAGTTGACAAGCCCTACGTACGCATCAACTTAGTAGGCCCAAGGTTAGCCTCCCAACCGGTGCGCCCCAGATGTCAGTGGGAGGAATCTTTTTTTCGCGTAATAAGGAGGCAGTTGATTGCGTGCGGCCAGGCCAGCAGAGGGAGTAGGGTGGGCCGAGGAAGCCTGCGCGGCATTACAGCAGGCCACAAGAGGAGGGAGCAGGCAGTCCCGCCGGTGCTAGTTTAGGTGGCTGGAGCAGGAAGGTCAGAGATTGAAGAAGCACGTCGGCCGTTGGATGGACATCAAACAGTCATTGCTGCTAGAATCGTGTGTTCACTGACAAAGCCTTGCGTAAACAAGTCAGCCTCGAAATCTGTGGCGTGTACAGCCCATTTGCTATTATTTTTATAATTTTTACTCATTTTCTAATTCATATGGAATTTATTACAGCCTGTTTTCCATTTTTAGAATTGCTGGCCATTTTCTGGTCAGTACCAGGGTCAAAAAATTAACTAAATATGTGGGAAATTTTGAAAATTCACAAATTTTTGCTGGGGAATGAAATATTCTTAATCCAAAAATTAATAGCCATACTAAAACAAATTTAAAAATAAATTAGTACTATGTCATGTTAAATCCAATGAAATACGTATAAGATATCCGTGAAGAACAAAAACAAAAAGAGAAACTAATATCCCATTTGCTATATTTTTTTTGGAATTTCCAACCCCTTTTGATATTACTTTTAACAGACATTGACCATACTCTTTGGCCAGGCCGCAATGCATCCCTCCTCGTCTTGAAAGATTTGCAGCCCAGTAATTCAAAGAAAACAAATAGGCCTAGCTTGGATATTCTTCAAAAAGAAATACTGGGCTACCTATTTTCCCAAAGAACTGGTGCATGAGCTTTTAGCTTTATTTATTTACTTACTTATTTATGTTTAGGGGACCATGAGCATGTACCTGGGTCGGATTCATGCGAGAGCCTCCCTTCCAGTTAATTATGGGCTTCTCTATTGGGCTTTCATCAGTGGGATGCATGTTATCAACAAGTGGAAAATGTGTTTCGTATGAAAAATAGTATGCGCTACGTACGATACGGGGCACTAAAGGATCAAACTGTGCAACGACTTCCAAAACATTGTGTTTTTTTTCTAACAACACATTTATTCAACCAACAAACGAAATATACTACTGATTGTACATTGAAAACAGTAGCAGTAACAACCAGGGCTGGGGGTGCAACAGAAGCAGTAAGCAGGCCAGAAGAGTGAAGACGCGGCTCTCTCTTCCAAACCAAACATCAGCCATCATTACAAAAGAGCTACCAAAAAAGAACAAGTGTATGCATCAAACTAAATAAATATCCTACTACACCAACTGTACGCATCTAACTAACTGGCTCAGTTAGACGTTACTATTTATTAAGCTGTGGACATTGGCTGATGGCTTGAACCAGATGGGTGCGTGACGGGGGGAAACTCCAGCCAGCAGGTCGAAGTCTGATACTTGCGACCCTCTCTCCTACTTTGGGCTGTAAAGCGTGGCGGCACATATCAGGGTATGGTGCATGCAGAGACGCATGGTACGCTGTGTACACACAGTTTTGCATGATGAACGAAACCGCGCTGCCATCACGATCCTTGCCATCGGTGATCTCCTGGTTGATCGGATAATTCGGTTCGACAAACAGAGAGCGTTACCAAGGGTACTTACCAGCCTCCAGTTAAAAATTCCTGAAGGCCCAGAGAAGCTGGGATCTTGCTCAAAGACCTTGCAGTGACTGTGATTGGATTCCGCGAAACAACATGTCCGGTACGTGCGAACGATCATCAATCGTTCGCCGTCTTCTGATCGAGCCAGGAACCACCTGGAACTGCCATGCCGCTTTTCTTTGAAAGGTTCTGGGATTAGGAAGGGTAGGGACACCAGGCGTCCTACAACATCATATCAAGTTGGAGTCAAATAAAAAAGGGCCCTTAATTTAGTCGATCTTAAGAACAGCATGTTATGAGCATGAATATTTTTTCAGTAAATGTTGAAAGTAATATAAGCAAGCCATCATGATATCATAGGAAAGTAACATACTGCTGTAACAATCGTTTGTAGCGATGACTGGAGTAGGCCAGCAATACGTCCAGCCATAGAAGGAGTCGACAGCGTAAATGAAGCCCTTGTGTTCAATGGCATCAGAGAACCATGGAGGATGTATGATCCTGCAATGGATGTGCAGATTTATCCACTTACCACAGTGACCTATCAGATAGGCGAGACCGCGGTTGAAGAACGCAATTAGCCTGAAGTCTTTATAATTCACAGATCTTTGTGGGCACTTGGCAGATTACAACCTTGAGCAAATCAAACTTGGTATCATGTTGGTTACTGTAAGATTCCGAGTATTCTGGGCCTTGGTGCCAAAGCAGTGCAGTGTTAATCGAAGGAAGGGGGGTCAATCGCCGGGTGTAGACCTCCATGAGCATCCAGCTGCCGCGACAGTCGACGAGCACCATCCAAGACGTGTTCATGCTGACCCAGTACATACCGTTAATGTAGTTGAGGCTGACAGGGATCGGATCGCAGTCAAGGGGGTTGATGCTCGCCACCCTACGATCGTTATGCTGAGTGACACGCCGTTTCTGAAGATCAGGTGGCATCAACAAGCAAGGAGCTGGCTTAAAAAGCTCCGGCCTGAGGATTTGAGTAAACGGTACAGACCCGACGAGCATGTGGCGAGCGGCATGGTACTGAGATTGTCCACACGTGAAACAATGAGCTTGATTACCTCTGTGGGGAGCGAATTCTAGCCACTCTTTCGGTGGACGCTGCTCGGTTCTGCCATTGTTAGTGTTTGGGTTTCGGACGAGGGGGGGGGGAGGCGCCTTAGCGGGGATGGAATATTGGACGAGATTATGTGCGGACAAAGATGGAGAAGCGAATATGTGCCGCAGGAAGTGGACAGGTGATGATGACTACAGCACGCCGCTTGACTTACGAGACACATACCAGCAGCGTAGGGTCATATTGATGCCAAACAACTTGCTTGAGTGATCACAGTACTGGTACTCCCTACAGTACCTACTATAGTACTATGCCCTAACTTGCTTGAGTAGAGTAGTAGAGCAGGACTCTGCTCTACTACTAGCACCGGAGGAGTAGTATATTCTAATCTAAAATAGTTACAAACTTCAATGCCCGAGTGTGGAATGACTACGAACCGTGCTCAAAGACCGTATCTACGTGGTGTTTGGAATTATATGCAAAAAAAATAGAAAGATGCCCGTGCATTGCATGGCACACCATCATCACCAACTCGGTATTTTCTCTACTCCTACTCCTATAAAAGACTCAGTTGGTGATGATGGAGGCGAGGAGGCGTGTTCGGCCGAGCGTGCAGTAGATGGCGCAGTACTATTCGATTTGTTATAAAAAACAAAGAAGAGTAGTAGAGATAGAGACTTAGGGAGGAGCACGAGGTTGTGGGAGATAAGGATGAACGAGACAAGGCCTTATCTGTAAATGTGGAGAGAGATGCGGGTATCTTTTGTAAAATTGTCATAGTTGGCTTTCTATCCATCAGATATAGATCGGACAGTCTATATTACAAGATGGCAGGCATACCATCATCACCAACTTGGTTTTTGATAAGAGTAGATATAGATAGATAGAGACTAGGGAGTACTAGTAAGGACACCATCTACTGTTTCGTTTGCTACTCCTGTGCTCCATTCGGCGGCCGCAACGTCCCCTGCAACCACTCCCTCCTGCGCTCCATTCGGCGGGCGCTGTTAAAATTTAGGGAGCGCACTCTCGCGACTCCTGGCAGCCACGACTTCACCGACAACGACTTCTTCCCCGACCTCGGCAACCTCTTCCTCAACGACATGGGCGACAACCTCAACAACAACGGTGCTGCTCCCGTTGCACCGTATGTGTTTCTGTCCTTCCTATTTGAAATTGTGGTAGAATTCATGTTTCTACTCTGTATCCTACTACTATGCTAGTCCACATGATTAGTTTCATCTCTGTTATAGTCGTCATGATTTATTTTGTGCTTATTCGGATTAAATATCATAGTAACTTGTTCATATATTCAACTGGCACAACGTCCCCTACAGCCACTCCCATTTCATGGACGGCCTGGTCGATGCCTCCAAGGAGCCCTTCGTCTACTGCTATGAGTGCCCGATGCAGTTTTGGGGCTCACCGGCAGACATGGTGCATCACCTCACGGATGCGTGCAGCGGTCACTACTGGCCCTTGGCGGAAAACATCAAGTATGAGACGTGCTACCCGTTCACCATGCCGGAGTCGCTGGAGGATCACCGCCGTCTGCTAGTCTCGGAGGAGGACATCAGCATCTTCTTCTTGATCGTGGGCACCGGCGAGGCCTGCGTAGGACGCCGCCCGTCTCTGTAGTGTGCGTCAGGGGCGATGCCGCTGACGCTGACACTGACACGAGGCCGATGTACGGGTGCGTGCTCACTATTACTACCCCTCCGGGTCACGTGGGTTTTCCAAGTCCTCATTGGATGGAGTTGGACTCTGCGGAGCTGGGACTTTCCCACCAATGTGGACTTGGAAAACCCATGGCATCCTTTACCCGCCGACGCGGTGCACGGGGACTCCAAGGAGGTTCACCTGGACATACGCATTATCAAGTTAAATGTTGATCATTATTCTTCGCTCAATGTAATCCGTTGTCCATGTGGAGACTTCCATGCAGGATCTTCCTCTATTGGAGTATCGCGCATGAATAAAAGTGTATCCGTTTATGGTTTAGTCTAGAATCTTCCTTGTATGAATTTTTACTCTTTTACTGGTGAAAGACTTACGATGAACCATTTCTTACATCTCCTCTGCCCCCTTGCAAGTCATCCTGATTTAATCCCTCCGTCTAGGTGTATAAGGGCATGGTTAATATTACTTAATAGTATAGCCAACTGTTGACTATAAGAAAGTGCCATGTCATCTGTAGCCAACATGTATAACAATCGATACTCAAAAACTAATTCTTAAAGATCATTTCTTGCATAGCACAATAAGTGTTATTTCTTCACAAGTTTTGGATGCAGGTTGAACAGTTGAACGCTTTTTTTTTGCAAAAGATACCTTTTTATCTATTTCACCCGGATGCTTGTGAGCTCTAGAGATGAAATAATATCCGAAGAAACCTATCGATACCCGTTACACATGAGATGACCCCCACATCCTTTGTCAAAATAAACAACTCCCCAATCAATGCATTTCACTCTTCGGTGCAACGCACGGGCACCATACTACTATAGATTAGTACGATCAAAAATTGAACTAACATTATATATAGTACGATAAATGCTGATGCATGTCACCTAAAAGTATATCATTCAAAACTATGTTCAAATACGAATCCAACGATATATTTTTTGTTGACATGCACTAACATTTTGTCAGTTAAATCTTTAGTCAAATTCAATGGGGGACTAATAAACCACGACCGATGTAGTACAAGTGTAGAGGGCGGCGCTGCATGGAAGTCTCACCTCTCACCCCGCTCGTGGCGCGGCAGTAAAGCCGTCATATCACAAAACCCAACCACTCCCAGTAATAAGTGGCCTGGTAAATAAACAAACAAGCAACCATCACATCCCTCCGTCTTTTTTGCATTTCATCTCTCTGCATTTACTTTCTTCGGTTCATCTCGCACACTCGACCCCTAGCTACTACTCCTAGGGCCAGTTCTTTTGGCGGCTTCCCCAGCTTTTCCCATAAGACTAGTCACAGTCGAGAGTAACAATAAGGCACCTCACTCTTTTATTTGGGTTTCTAAACTGCTACTCTGTCGTGGTTTATTCCTCACCATTGTAATTTTTGCTAAATTTTGACCAAAGATTTAACTGATAAAATGTTACTCCCTCCGTCTAGGTGTGTAAGTCATGTTACGAAAACCAAATAATCCCAAAACACTTAGGCGCGGTGCATTAACTTCTACCTCGTTTCTTGTTTCTTGACATATCAACCAATAAGAGATAAAGAGTGTGCATGCTTTTAATGACTTGAGACTATCAAACAAGACACGCAGTGGTTAGTTCATTGCATGCAATACTATTAATTAGCAAATAAACATTAACGTTTCTCGTTTTCCCCTCCTCCTTGGTCACGGTGCACAGCCAAAGATGACTTACTCACCTAGACGGAGGGAGTAGTGCATGTGACATGCACTAACATTTCATTAGTTAAATTTATGATCAAATTTGACACAGATTACAATGGGGACCAATAAACCGGGACGGAGGTAGTAGTTATGGGATTACTAATCTAGAAGCCTAAAAGAACTGGCCCCTGGTACTCCTACTAGTAGTAGTACTCAAGTTGGAATTCCAATTACACGGCACAACTTGTTAGGCAAAAAATTCGATACAGGGTGTAGGAAGCGGTTTGGGAATTTGCATGCCTTTCCAACCAGTGAGATACTCCGTACAAAGTACGACAGAGAAATAACCACAGAGAAGGAAGCTAAAAGTAAACAATCAAACAAGCATTATTGCATTTGTTTTGCATTGAATCGTTTCACAAGCTTGACTAGTGTTGTTTTTCTACTTTTACAAAAACCGCATCGTAATGTTAAAATGTGCATTTGCATGTACATAAGTAATAGTAGTACTCCTTCCGTCTAGGTGTATAAGTCTTCCCTCCTTCTTGGTCACGGTGCACAACCAAAGATGACTTATTGACCTGGACGGAGGGAGTAGCACAGTCTGCAAGCATATATCGAGAGAGACGTGTAGCGTGATAGTATATAGTAAAGTTTGTGCTATATGCACGTACTTGCAAAATGCGTATGAATACACAAAGTTTCCAAACTTTCCCTTTTACATACTTAATTAAGGATGCTAAAAACTCCTGACGTTCATAATTTATCATCTGCGTCCCAAAACTAATGAGATCGCCTTACGAAACAAAAATTATACTCCTCCTAAAAGCCATGGCGCTTGCAGGAGCGCTTGCGGTGCGCCAGGAGTGCCCTGGTGCGCAGTCGTTTCCCAGCACGCCGACACAACGCCTCTTCCTCAGCCTCGCAACTCGCGAGGTGCTGATTGGCGGCTTGCCGGCGGGCGAGCGCGATCTCACCGGTGTGGTGATCCGGCGCCAACAGGTACTCCTCCTCGCTGGAAGCGTACACCCGGTCCACGTACCGCCAAGCGTAGATGAGGCGCTTGGGCCCGACTGCACTCCGGGCGTCGACACGGGCGTCCTCCACCACCCTCACGGCCCTCGCACGAGCCTTCTGCCAAAGAGCCAATTGCCTCACTCTCTTTGGCGCGGCATAGGCCTCCCAGGAAGCTTGTTCCGTGGTGCGCTTCTCTTCCTCGGCCTTCTTCTCCACCTCTATTTTGGCATGCTCTGCTGGAGGCAAAGCCTCCCAAAAGGCAACATCCATTTCTTTCCTAAGCTCCTCAAGGCTGGGGAGCTCGGCGGGCGGCGCGGCGTTCTCCTCGTAGCGGGGAGCCGACGCGTCCTCCGACGCGCGTGCTGGCGAGATTGGGAACGCCGACGCGTCCACCTTGACGCGTCGCGGCGAGGAGCAGAACACCAACGCGTCCTCCTCGACTAGTGGCAGCAAGGAATGGAACAGCGATGCATCGCGTCACGGCGAGGGACAGAACGCCGATGCGTCCTCCTCGACTAGAGGCGGCGAGGAACGGAATGGCGATGCGTCGCATAGCGGCGAGGAGGGTGACGGTGTCCTCGACTAGGGGGTACAAACCACGTCGTCTCCCGATCAGTTGGATTGGGCAAAGGATCCCCATGGCCGTATACTCATGGGCCAGTCCGGACAGTTGCCGCATACAAGGAAGATTCCACAAGACTTGACGATCAAGACAAGGACTCGTCCCCCACCGGCGTATTCGGCTAGGACTCTTGTTATCCTAGGCCTCTGGTGCATTATATAAACCGAGGCCAGGCTAGTCGATAGAGAGATATACAACAACAATCATACCATAGGCTAGCTTCTAGGGTTTAGCCTCTCTGATCTCGTGGTAGATCAACTCTTGTAACACACATCATCAATATTAATCAAGCAGGACGTAGGGTTTTACCTCCATCAAGAGGGCCCAAACCTGGGTAAAACATCGTGTCCCTTGTCTCCTGTTACCATTGATCCTAAGACGCACTACTTGGGACCCCCTACGCGAGATCTGCCGGTTTTGACACCGACATTGGTGCTGTCGTTGAGAGTTCCGCTGTGTGATCGGCGAAAGGATCAATGGCTCGACTGCGGGTCAACTGCGACGTCGGCTTCTTCGTCACCAGCTCGACTGGTCACCTTGGCTTGACCGAGGACTGCTCCCTTCGTCACGTTCGGATGAAGGCCTTCATCAACACCAACTCCGATCTCTATCAAGATCATGGAGGAGTCATCCATGGAGCTCGGGGGCTCAACGTCAACTTTGCCCTCAGGCGATCGTGCTGTTTTTCTGGACAACAAACTTGTATCCGCCGCCACTGCCTCCTCGAGTGTCGCCTAAACATTTACTTCAGTGGAATTATGCGGAATTAAGTCTACAACAACCCTGCAAAAAATTCCTCGAGTTCCAATGGAGGAATCTCCGGCAATCTCCGATATACCGGAGCCCTGTTGAATCTGGACGAGAATCCGGACGAGTTTAGGGAGTGGCATCCAGCGTCTAGCTCGGATGTCCTTTGGAGGATCCAACATTTGATTTTCTGCGGAATTTCCTTATCTACCAGTTGCCAAAAATTCAGCTCGATCCGACCATCCAAACTCCGGGAAACTTCCGATTAGTGTATAACTTTTTGGATCTGTTTTCTGCGCGAAAATGAATCCGACCCAAGTTCGTCTTTTTTATGAACGGGATTTCGGACATCCTTTTTGAAGGAAGTTTTGTATGGGGTATTGTGTTTTGTTCTCGAACACATCCCACTAACTTTAAGATCTTTTGAACATGATCTTCAACATCATGCTGGTGTCAAACCAGTCCAGCAATATTGCTCCACGGCTGCCGACCTACGCTAGACACGTCGTCACTTTGTTGAGCCAAGCTCAACTTCTTTGGATCATCATCTTGGCAAGCCGAACAACAGTCCGGCATCGCGAAGGATAAATCATCACCAACATCGCCGCCCCACGGATTACACGGAGCGGGCATACCGGCATCGCCGCACGGTCGCTTCATCAAGCCGGCATCGACCACCACGACCTGCATCGGCAGGGCCGCACTATTGCTTTTTCAAGCTGGTGTCCATCACGCCGACCTACTTAGACATCTCGGCTGGACCGGGGGCTTCGCCATCTCTTCATGAACCTACTCCGGACACTTCGGCGTCACTAGCCGACCAGGCATGGGTGCGTGGATCGAGTCCCAATTTTGGGAATCACCTTCCTTCGGATTGCTACAACAAATAAACCAGGTGCTATTAATCCTAGTATTTCTTTTTTGCTTGTTTGGGTTAAATTTTTTCCAAGGAATTATTACTCTTGTTAGTCCAGCATATGTACACAGGTCTATCAAATGGTGGCTGCATTATCGACGGTCGCATGATGGTTCGGTCAGTTTCCGTACACAGTTCGGCGAACGCCGCATCCGGAACTCGGACCGACCTATGAATCCAGGCTCCATGCCTTTATTGCATTACGCCGACGACCTGCATCGGCATCGACTTCGGCGCCAGGCCATATTTCTTTTACTACTCACTTTGCATAAATTATTTATTATGCAACATGTTTTTAATTCCTATTATTACTATTATCCCCGGTCTGCACTATTTTTTGTGCATAGGAAAATGATCCATCCGGACTATATCCTTTGACGTCACCTCGGCTGGACGGGGGGCTTCGTCAACACTTCATTACCCCATGTGGGGACATCGGCATCACTCTGTCGTCCTGCATTGACCGTGCTATGTCACCACTTCGGAGTGCCGAGCTCCTTGCTCCGCCACCTCGGGACCGGCTTGGGGGATGGAACCTTGTCCTGCATCAAGCTTGGACCGCGTCGTCAATACCGAACACATTAACCAGCTAAGTTGCCTTCATGCTCAAAGTTTTAAATTTCTAACTTGTGTTCGGCTCGACCAAGAATTATACTTTTTTGTAAAAAAGTTGCTTGTAAAAATTTTCCTTGTCGAAACTTTGTTCACACACACTTGACGCGCTGCCCGCGCTCATTATACCTGGGGGCTTCTTTAACATAAGCTTATTAATACGGGCTTTATGCCCAACACATGTGTCACACTTCCGCATGTACCTTTTATTCACCATTATATGCATCGATATGACTTAAGTTTTGGCCAAGCTGGGTTGCCTGGCTCCTGTGCTTACCCCTATGTTCCCGATTGTTCGGCTAGGTGGTAAAGGGAGCACCTCTGCGATTGTTACTGCCGGGTCAGCCGGATGTGTACCTCAGACTGGGTGAAGCTGAAAGCTAGCGTTCTTAAGGGAATACACGGTCGGTGAACTAAAAGATGATTTCTTACCTATTTATTTACCTGCCCCCAGATGTTTTTCTGCTCTTTTCGCAGTCCGGACATGCACTTTAGGGCATGCCTCCCAGGGAAAGGAACCCCTAACGGAACTATTCTCCCTGGAAGATGTTTCTTACTAACCATGTAATATAACATAACTAGTTGGGCACTTGTCTGATAAAGCACTAATGACCCCTACGCCTGGTCTCCACGCATGCCCCGGTTTTTATAACCGCGAGGGTATTCGGACACACTCCGGACTATTGGGTCCGGAGGTTGAAGCGAAAAGGTCCGCTACGACAAACGATCTACAATCCGGCTAGAAGGCATTCTACATGTCACCTTACATTTTATAGTCAACTTTTACCCAAGTCTCTTGGGGGCTCTTATGTTTATTTGAGCCGTTTCATACTAAGTGTTTTTCTTCTTAGTCGTTGCAAAGTTAAAGCACGGCAGAAGCACTTTTTTTCTAAAGTCCAATTTTTGGATTGACACCTAACACTTGATCTTGTTCGGACGTCATGTTTTTACTGACGTTTTTTGGTTTTCCAAGCTTTTGGCACTTTTAACTATTTGTGTGTTTTCAGCACAAGTCTCGCAGTGCAACGCCGGACACCTTTAGAGATTCGGCAAAAACATTCTCGGATATTGCTATATATGCATCAGCTTCTAATTGTGTCTTCGGTCAATAGTTGGGTTGCCCGGCTCCCGCGCTTGCCTCCTACGTTCCGCTTTGTTCGGCTAGGTGTGCAAAGGGAGAACCACTGCGATTGTGCTTCCAGCTCACATGGTCAAGCACCTCAGTGGAGAAAGCCGAAAACTGACTGTCACACTAGGTGTAAACTGGTCAGCGATCCGATGACTATATTAAATGACGGGCCGTTCATAACATTGGCCGAAGTGTTTCCGGCTTGACCTCGACTGTCGCCGAACACTACCGGGGGCTATTAACTGGCCTCCCAAACTAAATCCTCGATCTTTTGCTCTTACATTGGAGCTGAGGTTTCATGATCATGCTTAGCATGACAACCCAAAGAAAGGAACCGATAGCGGGACTATTTTCTTTGGAAGACATTTCTCCTGTTAAACAGCAATATAACATATCTCTCTGCGTACCTTTGTTTAGAAAGCCGTATGACCAGATTGCCTTGTTTGTCGTAAATCTTTGCCCTCATAAAGGCTTTATAAAGTAGGACAAACACTCCTCGGCTACCGGCCGAGGAGGTTGAAGCCCATGGTCGGTCAACAAAGTTTTGTACAATGCGGATCCGAGCATTAATGACATAAAGTACTTGGATACATTGAGTCATTACACATAATTTGTGATTTTACTATGGATATTGATCCTTAATTCGGCCACCCGTGCCCGCATTAAGGCTCGGGGTCTGGGCTTCGGGCTTATTATTTACAAATATTAAAGGGGCACATTGATCCCCTGATCTGGTGTTGCCACCCGACCAGTGTCTCGGGGGCTACTGCATTGCTTGTTCTATGCAGAAAATCTTAAGTGCAATATAGTTTCCGAGGAGATTTTGATCCTCAGGTTGGTCGGCCGCACCCAACCTGAGTCTCGAGGACTGAGCACGCCGCTTTTTGTGTCCCGAAGTATTCTGCCGAGCTAGGACTTGATCCTCAGACCGATTTTGCAAATCAACCTGAGTCTCGGCGGCTACGGGGATCAGCGGTCTTATGTCATCCTTCATGTGCATCTCGGGTTTTAGACCGATACCCACCTTGAGGGCTACTGGCACCAATCAAAAATATTGACAAAAATCGGCCCACATTCGGGGTGGTGCACCACCTCGGAAGCAGTCCGGCATAAAGCTCGGGCGCTAGTGGCTGGCTCCATAGAGGGCATTTCCGGCATTAAGCTCGGCTAAACTCCTTCAAACTTCTTTGAACCAAGGTGATTTACGACACCTCGGATAAAGTCCGGCGTTGGAGCTCGGATACATAGTCCGGCGTTAGAGCTGGGAAGCAGTCCGGCATTGGTGCTCGGCTGCGAAAGATACCTCGAATGCAGTCCGGCGTTGGAGCTCGGACGCAAGAGGACGTTGCCGCCCGGGAACAACTTCAAACCCGAGGTGTGGCATAAAAATAACAAGGCATTGATAAAGGCCGGAAACTTAAAGGGGCTCCTCGGATACCCGACGTGTAAACTCGTCGAATGCATTTCGGCGATCCTCAAGATCGAAGATGAGAAGATTTGTTGAACCAGTTTTCAAGACCGACGACCGAAGATAAAGAACAGTTCGGAAGAATCGAGGAGCGTCCCCAACTTGAAGACCGGTTCAGGGGGCTACTGACGGTGTCCTGGACTAGGGGGTACTCACCACGTCGTCTCCCGATCAGTTGGATTGGGCCGAGGATCCCCATGGCCGTATACTCATGGGCCAGTCCGGACAGTTGCCGCATACAAGGAAGATTCCACAAGACTTGGCGATCAAGAGAAGGACTCCTCCCCCACCGGCGTATTCGGCTAGGACTCTTGTTATCCTAGGCCTCTGGTGCATTATATAAACCGAGGCCAGGCTAGTCGATAGAGAGATATACAACAACAATCATACCATAGGCTAGCTTCTAGGGTTTAGCCTCTCTGATCTTGTGGTAGATCAACTCTTGTAACACACATCATCAATATTAATCAAGCAGGACGTAGGGTTTTACCTCCATCAAGAGGGCCCGAACCCGGGTAAAACATCGTGTCCCTTGCCTTCTGGTACCATTGATCCTAAGACGCACTACTTGGGACCCCCTACCCGAGATCCGCCGGTTTTGACACCGACAGAGGGGAACACCGACGCGTCCTCCTTGACTAGTGGCGGCGAGGAACGGAACGGCAACGCGTGACCGTCCGCGCAGTGCAGCGAGGGGCTCCTAGGGCTTGGGACGGGTGATGCCATGGTGGTCGACGTGAGAGGGAGGGGGAGGAGATAGCGATGAACGTGAACGTGAGGGGGAGGAGATAGCGATGTCGTGGGAGGCGCAGTATTTATAGCGAGCAATGGCACACCTACATAAGATATGGACTGAGCTGCACTGACTTAACTGCAGGTCGAGTTGCGTCACTGACATGTGGGCCAGACCCCTGTTGGGCCCATATGTCAGTGACCCAATGCACCTGCAGTTAAGTAACAGCTACGTGGGCATATTTGTTGGAGTAAATTACGGGGGAGGGAAGGGGTGGAAATATTGCTGGTCACAACAGATTGGACGAGCGTGGGGGGAGGAGAGTCACGCATGTAGATTTTTTCACACGGGGTGGAGTGGTGGGACCGCTGAAGGGAGAAGGAGAGTTTGGCACGCATATTGTTTCCACACATGGAGAGGAAAAGATTTGGAGATGAATGGGCCTCCTGCAGGTATGGGGAATGGTGCATAATAAGTCATCTTGCATGCCGGGCTAGGTATACTCTCAAGTCATTAAAAACATACACGCCCCACACATGTTCATATTTCAAGGTGCACTAAATTATTGCTTGCGATGATTAAGGCTGGCCATAATGGTGGTATCTTAGCTGGTATCATGCACACGGGAATAGCAAACATGTTGATGTGGCAAAAAATTAGTAAAGAAGAGAGGGGGGTTAGAGTAACTAGTTCATGCATGCATTGGTAAACACATTTTTTTTGTGAAGAACGACAGCATTAGTTGAGTACTTTTGCAGACTTCAAAAACTATTTCACTGCCTCTACTATCTTGCTAAGAGTAGGTGAAATTTTTGAATCGAGCCCTTTAAACTAGAAGGGAGGTAGTAGTACTCTAATAGCTAACCTTGTTGTGATGACAAGATAGGATATGGCACGCACCTAGACGGAGGAACTAGTCTGCATTGTGCATTTAAGTTTTGTCTGAAGTCAATGTACCTCTACTTTCACCAGACTTATAGAAAAATCTATCAACATTCACAATGTCAAATCAATATTTTTACACTCATTATAAAACGTAGTTCTTATACTCATTATAATCAGTATTGTAGATATTGATATTTTTATTATAAATTTGGTCAACCACTTTGCAAACGGTTGACGGGAGTAAAAAGGACCAGAGGGAGTATCATGCATGCGGAGTAGGCAAATAAAAATTGCTCATTTATAGCCGGTCGAAGTCTCAAAGGGCGCGACCACGCGAGGGGGCGAAGGTCGTGGGAGGCACGACGGTTGACGGAATTAAGTGAAGTTACATCCACGCGCTGGCATGGCGTGCGAACAGGCAGAAGCTATAGCGTCAGGCCTATGATATGGGTCTAGTAGACATGACATCTAGTGGGTCCTGCATAGTTCTCGAGAACTCTTTGGGGGCTTGCAGCCGTTTATCCACCGGGCAAGCCAGCAACCCCACGCCGTTCGCACGCCCTACTCGTCCCCGTCTTCTACCTTACAACAGTTCGCTCCCAGTCGTCCCGTCCTTTCATGTTAGTTTGCTCCCAATTTTTTTGCGGGGTACAACAGTTCAACTTCTCCTAACCCTCCTCCAAAATCCATGGCCTCCCAAATCTCCATGGTCGCCGCTGAGTACTAGATTAGAGCCATCACCAGCTATCAGCTCATCGTCATCTACACACGTGGATCAGCGACGGTGAAAGCATGGCTTGCTCGCTTCCTACGCATGTTCAACAGTTCAACGGATGAGTGGGTCATTGGGCTAGATGTTGAGTACACCACAGTCCTGGGACGAGAGAAGGATCTAAAGGACGAAGAGAGGAAGAATCCTGCTGTGATCCAGGTTTGGGTACATAACGTTTGCTTGGTCTACCACATATGCCATGCCGACGTTGAGTGCCAAGATTTTAAGAACGTCCTCAAGGACAAAAGAGTGAAATTCGTTACTATAGACTTTAAGAACAATAGGGATGTCCTGTGTCGGATAGGTCTTGTTGTAGGCCAGCCCTTCGATTTCCAGAAGGCAAGCCTGGTGTCCTCCTCTCAACCTTCAATGCTGACCCTGGCAGCAGCCATGATTGATCCTTCGTACGCTAAACTAAAGAAACCTCATCAAGAGTTTCATCATGCATGGGAGTCGAAGACATTAGATGAAGATCACATCCTGTACGCAGCAATGGATGCCTACCTTTGTTTAAATATCTACAAGGGTTGGATGAAGAAGCAGAGCCCAGTGTCCAGTTCAAGCAAAGAAGCATTGGCGAAGAGGAAGAGGAAGAGGGATGAGGATGAAGTCGAGGACGTAGACTCGGACTCCGAGTAGGTGGCAGTGCCGTCACTCATGCTGGTTCTACTGCAGTGTCAAGCAGACTAGTTGCTTAGTTTATTTTCAAGGGTGTGTTGTGCTGAGGCCCCAGCAGAACTATGTTTATGTTCTTTCTCGTTATTTGAACTCTTTAGTACGTACAATAGTACTATTACTATGTCTTACTACTGTTCTTCTTGCAGTTGGTACTACTGCTCGTACCTTCGTGTTCGTAATGTACTTAATACGTTCGTACTAGTAGTATAATTTGGGTCAGTTCGTGTTTATTTGGATTTGGACGTTTTAGGTGCGCCATAGTTTTTTTTAATACTGATTTTCTGTGTGTGACTGAGAGAGAACGTGTGTATGTGTCCATATGTGTGTTGTGGCGGAAGGGCAATGTGGAGACGGTGTGCGTGTGGTACAGACATAGAGAGGTGTGAATGTGAAAATGATCATGCATGAGTGAGACATAGAAAGATGCCGATATGTTGTGTATACATGAGAGAACAGTCTTCTAGTTTACTTGTGTGTGGGTGGGTGTGTGTGTGAGAGAGAGAGATAGAGAGAGTGAGTGAGTGAGAGAGAGAGGAGCATCCGTAACACAACAACCATCTCTCTCGATTCGTCCGTCCCTCGCACAATCGCATGCAACACATGCATCAACATGCACATTTTGACACCCTCACCCGGCCCCTGCCCACCTCAAGGCCCGCACAATCTCTTCATGAATACCCATTTCTCTCCTTAGGTTTGTTTTCTCTCAATATCTGACACACACACACAAACACATACACACACACACACACACATACACACACACACAGTGAGAGAGAGAGAGAGAGAGACATCACAACACACACACACCCTCCCCCGAGCACACAATTCATCCCCATCAAGGGTTATATGGCGACCACTCTCGCTTGTGCTTCTTTGCACCCCAACATGCACAACACCTCAATCTTCAAAGAGGGCATCGAGCAGATCAAAGACGGCGACCACACCGTGCTAGAGAATGCGGGGCCATTTGGAAGCAGGGTGATGTGACGACGGCTGACTGACTCCTCCCCCACCCTCTCTCTCTCTCGCACAAAATTACCAATCCCTCTCTCCCCCGCACAAAATTGTCAATCCCACAACCCACAAGATCCTTCCCCTCTCGTCCATGTTTTTCCAGCTCTCTCATCAAACATGTTGTCTCTTCTCCTTCCACTTATACAGAATCTGGATGCACACGCATCTCACTTATATTACATGTCTCCATCTTTCTCACAGAACTAACTTCTTCCTCTCTCTTTCTCTCTCTCTCTCTCTTTCTCTCTCTCTATGTGTCTCATTAGGTTTGTCTCCTACTCTCTCGTCCACATACATACAATCTTTCCCACCCTATCTGCTCCATCTTCAAAAGCTCTCTCTGCACGTTTCATTCACACATTGGGATATGTCAAAATGTTGCTTCTATAATGGCCGAAGTAGAGTTATGGTTGTTTTTGTTGCACCCTACAAAGTAATAACTATGAAATGCATTTAGATTCTCATTTGACTGGGATTATGTGAGTTTGAGCATGTTGTGAAGTACTATAGACCTTGTATACATCTTGGGATTCGACAATGATTGTAACCATTGAATTGTATAGACCATGACATTCGAAGTCAATAGCCTAATATATTTATTTCACAATTTCAACAATTGATTAGTTCACTAAAAACTAAGAAAAAAATGTGTACTCCCTCCGTTTTTATTAAAGTGTGCCTATTAGCATTGGTTAAAGTCAAGTTTTGTAAACTCTCAGAAAGCTTATAACAAAAAATATTAACATATACAATAACAAATAAATACCATTAGATTCATTATTGAATGTACTTTCACATCATACATATTTGTTATGGTAAATGTTTATATTTTTCTATAAACTTGGTCAAACTTTAGGAAGTTTGACTTAGGTCAAACCTAATATGCACAGTTTACTACTACTACTCGCTAGTTGCTTAGCCGAATCACTCAGCATGCGACACGGGGAGTTCAGTGTCACAAAATTTTGAGGTCGGCGGGAAAATCTCCCGCGACCCTGATTCGAGTAGTGGGAAGTTACCATCATAGCCTTAGGAACAGGCCTACGGATGACACTTGGTAGGGGGCTGTTTTGGTAACTTCAGGTTCAGCCTACCCAGCCAACCCCACCCCGGCACTCAGAGTAGTACACCTGAATACTCCCCATTTTCTATCCCCACCGCAAAATAGACTTCTCCACGGCACCGCAGCCTTCGTGCTCCTCCCTTTTACATCGGCGCATTCGTCCACCGCGGTGCATCTGCCTCATCGACGACCTCGTACGCCGCACTGGAGCCGGTCCACCGCCGTCGTCGTACACGGAGCCTCTTTCCCGGCATCGTATTCCACGGTCTCGGATCTGCTTCCCGAAAACTAACACCAAACGCAAAAGTACCACCGTCGTGGACAATGAACTGGCTCCCGTTGCCGACCATGACTCACAGAGGCCACCGCGACTATCGTTCTCCTCCTCGATTGGTAATGTGTGTATTGAATCACTTAGCAGTACATGTGCAGTTCCAATTTTGTTCATACCTACCCTTCAAATTTCGTGGGTGCTATTGTTCCCGTAAAAGTATTTGGTTATAGCCTCCATTGTCCAACCGAATATCAGCTTGTAATTGTGCGCCGCTCCTGTATCACGCTGTGCTTGGGTAGGTTTTTCATATGCAACCAGTAGTGTGGCAAATGACGGAAAGGATTTTAGAAGTAGCAAGATGCCCATGCGTTGCACGCATCAAGATGCATTTGTCTGAGTAGTTTATCTTGTGGGAGAAAAGGATGAATGAGCGAAGGCCTTATTTGCAAATCTGGAGAGGGGTATGGGTATCTTTTTGCAAAATTCCCATTTGTTTCCTTCCTATCTGTCAGATATAAATCGGACGGCCTATAATGCAAGAAAAAAAGTATAGAGAAAAAAAAGTAGACAGTAGAGAAGTAGAGATAAATATTAAATATTAAATATAAAATAAATATAACAGTAGAGAAGAGAGTAGAGATAGCAGAGACGTCGAGAAAGGATCGCGCGCGCGCGGGAAAAAGCGGCCGGGCGTGCGCTAGTTTTGGCGCGCGGCGTCCGGCGCACTTTATAAAATCCAACGCCCTCCCACCGAGCTGTGCCTTGCCACCGCTCTCTCCCTGCTCTGTGCCTCACCACCGCTCTCTCTCTTTCGCTCTTTCTCGCCTTGCCGCCGCCGCGCCACCATGCCGCCGCATAGCCGGGAAACTTGGGGATACCGCGGCGTCTGCGCGCGCCCCTCCGGCGGCTTCTCCGCCGAGATCCGGTTCCGCGGATGCGCCTCGGCCTCGGCAATTTCGACACCGCCAACGAGGCCACCCGCGCGTATGACGCGGCAGCGTGGCGCCTCCGGTGGCCTCATAGAACATTGAACTTCCCCAACGTGCCGACGCGGGAGCGAGCACAGGAGCTCGCGCCTCTGTCGCGGCTTAGCACCGACGAGGATCGTCGCGAGAACCGGTGGCGGGAGCACCATCTCGGCATCGCCAAGATGGACGAGGAAGCCATGGCGCTGTGGCGCTAACACTTCCCACAGGACATCATCAACGAGCATGAGTTCTACGCGCAAAGGAGGGCGGAGAGGGATAAGAGGAGGGCGGAGCGAGCCGCCTAAAGCGAGGACAAGCATAGGCAAAATGCGGATGCTCAATTCAACATGAGGCTAGGAGCAGCGTCGCCCTGGGAATCCGATGACGATCGGTATCTTCACGCCTACAGTCAGACATTGGAGCAGGACATCACCGAGGAGGAGTCGGATAATGAGGAGTAGTTGAATTATCTTTTTTTATCTACCTATGCTAAGAACTGTCCTCTACTCTATCTACTTCTCGATCTCAGCACTGTAAACGCTTTTTTAAAGCGCCACACGTTGCGATTCTGTTGGAGATGCTCTAACATGGCAGATGAGTGCTTTAATGTTGCCCACAAGATGCGCGAGTATTACTAGTAGTATATTTTTCTTGCCATGTTGAGATTTTAAAACCACGAGTGCGAACATGCAGAGGAGCAATGAAGACCAAACACGGGATATTGGGGACATCTTCAAGGAGCATGGCAAGTTAAAGAGGAGTTGCATCGAACCTGTAAAATGAGCTTTGGTAAGTAACACCCTTTCAATTACTTTTGTTTAGCCTCGTGTTCTTCGATGTGTATATGTTGTAGTTTTTGTTTCTTTTAAGCGTGGTGTTCTTCGATGTGTAATAAGAAGAGTCTTAATCGTCCTAATGCTTTCGTTTTTAGCTTGATGTAGGAACTGGGTGTTCTCACCTTGTAGTCTGTTTTTATATTTTTTTTTCCTTTTGAATTCACTTCTCCGAGTTCTTTTTATCTGGCTTCTACTAAATGGATCTAGGTTGCTCTGAGTATTGATCTAAAAAAGAAGTAACTTCATGTCAGGATGCAGTTCCTGCGAGGAGGGAAGTATGGTCAACCTCGAGATCATGTTTCCAAAATGAGGCTGGATTACACACAAGGTGCCAGTTCCCTAATGATGCTGGATTAGACACAAGGTGCAAATTCCCAGATGATGCTGGATTACACACAAGCCACGTGGAGTCGTCAGCTGTTCGTGTCCTCATGGCATTAGTAAAGGCTGAAAGAAAGCGTGCAGCAGCCCTTGAGAATGTAGCTAAGTTCCTGAAGAAACGAAAAGAGCAATCAGATGCTCTCTTCACCCAAGCCAAAGAAGAGATGGAAGAAGCTAGAAATAAGCTAGCAGAGGCAGTGTAGGCTAGGCGTCTCCTGGTATCTAAAACTATTGTCAACACAAAATTTCCTTCATAATAGCTAGGTTCAAATGTTTATCCAGTCAGCATGCCTGTTGTGATGTCTGTGCATCTACTGATGTGGCACAAAATGTTCAAGCTCAGCAAGAGGAAGGTGGACTACACCGCGGTAGACCAGTAAGTGTCCGTGCTCCATCTTGTTCTTGATTATGCCGTTGGTCATCGACCTTCACCATTGATTGGCTAGGCCGCCGCTTGTGGCAAGAAGAGGAAGGAGGATGCGGTGACACCGTCAGCATGCTTGTTGTGATGCCCGTGCATCTACTGATGTTCGGGTCATGTAATAACATCAATTACTTTCCAAACAATAACAGACGAAGCATTAGACATGGTATAGTTCACGCACAAGCCCGACATTCCAAGTTCAACTTCCACATCAAACTCATGTTCACAGATATCTGTACATTCATACATAATGTCCACAACCATGATTCACTTCAAAGCCAAAAAATGCAAGGAGAGTTATAAGTAAACAAAAACCTCTACTAGTTCCTGCTACCAGTGCGAGCACAACAAGTCAAGACCATGCGTAAATTAATTATATTTTAGTCATTTTTGTGTTCTAAAATGTCTGTCGGCTCGCGGAAGGACATGTTGTTGGCACACGCGCGGATTCAATGAAGGCAGGCGGGGCAGTCTTAAGCTGGTTGCACGCGGCGAGGAGGCGTGCTCAGTCAGGCCAGCAGCAAGTGCGGCCCTCTTGGCCGGCGCGCCGGTTCAATGCCTGCGCTATGAGATGTCGCGTCCGTGTCAGAGCAATCACTCCCTCCAGTCCTTTTTTGTTTGGGTATAACAAAATCTCGTTTTCCATTCACATTTTACAAGTAAAATTCATGGACAAACTTTGACCCAAAGTACGATGGGGACTAGTAAACCAGAATGGAGGTAGTAGTTTTTTTAATCAAAGAAGGGTTTCCCCTTCCGATTTTCATTACTGAAAACCAGCATCTAAATCTAAACCATAGTATTTGCCCTAGAACTACCAGGTTCAACATCTCGCAACATAAACCCATACAACCATACGCCAAGGAGGTACGTAGTACTAATTCCATTTTCGCTCCATACCAATCGTTCTGAAAACTACTTACTACTTATAACGCGCCGTTGAAAATCGGAACTCTTAACCGCTAAAAACGATATTTTAAACGTGGCTACTCGATCTATGGCAACTGGCGAGCCACCGCGCTCCAAGTCGTTCACCTGTGGTCCCGACCATCAACTCCTACGGATCAAATTATCATGCGAGCTGACTATTCCTACAAAGGTGCTCCACCACATACCCGGTACCCGCGAATGCAGCAATCGTGCACCTAGGGTTTTAGGGTTTATTTGTTAACATCGCCTTTACGTAACACTCATGTGTGCGAGATAGCGAGAGGCCGACTGCGTGCGTGCGCCTCTTCTCTTCGTATATGTACTCCACCGTTTGTCTGGTGTCCAAAAAATTATAATAACTACTAGCAATGTGCCAATGTGTTGCCACACGATCAAAGTAGATTAATACATATTCACCGATTTGATTAAAAAAGTCTAGTTTTGAAATACGTATATCACTAAAAATATGTTATGTTTCACTCAAAATATATTCCTTTGGCGGTTTTGATGAGATAAGCAAGGAATGTTGTTGGTTTCAAGATTCGAGAAGTGGTATATGTCTAATTTCTACTCTTACTAGCAAGATGCCCGTGTGTTGCACGGAAAATCAAGATCTTGTGGGAGAAAAGGATGAACGAGGGAAGGCCTTATCTGCAAATGTGGTGAAGAGTGTGGGTAAATTGTCATATTTTCCTTCCTATCCGTCAGATATAAATCGGACGACCTACATTGCAGGATGGCAGGACCACCATCATCACCAACTCTATTTTTTATCCCTACTCTTATAAAAAGCATTGTCGGTGATGATCGTGTTCCTGCCATCCTGCAATATAGGCTGTCCGATCTATATCTGACGGATAGGAAGGAAACTATGGCAATTTTGCAAAAAGATACCCACACCCCTACCCACATTTGCAAATAAGGCCTTCCCTTGTTCATACTTTTCCCCCACAAGATAAACTACTCATACAAATGCATCTTGATGTTCCGTGCAACGCATGGGCATCTTGCTAGTTGTTGCAAAAAGCCCATGTGTGTGTGAGAGAGAGGGAGAGTGGAGGAGGATGGAGTGCATGTGTGACAAAGGCACAAGGAGTGTGTGTGCAATAGGTATCAGCTTAAAATGAGGCGATAGTGTGTGTGTGCATGATCGAGAGGGCATGTCTCAAGAAGGGAAGAAAAAATCTACATAGATACAAGGAGAGGGAGAGAGACATGTATGCGATAGTGGAAGCACGAGTGTGCGGGTGTATAAACCTATCTAGAGGCTAGCTAGTCGATAAGTGTTTGTGAGAGAAATACAAGTCGGGGTGCGAAAGCGAGAGTTTTGTGTGTGAGAGAGAGACGGTAGTCAGGAAGGGGAGTGGAAGCAGGAGTTGTGTGTGTTTGTGAGAGAGAGAGAGGAGACGGTAGTCGGGGTTGTGTGATCGGTAAACACATGAATAATGTCAGTTTGGGATGGAGACGAAAAGGAGACCACAACAAATGTTGTGTCTACAGGAGAGAGAGAGAGAGAGAGTAATTTTAGTGGTATGAGTCATATGTAGAGACATATAGGGTGTGTGAGAGAATCCCATAGAGAGAAAGACAAAGTGAAAGACGAGTGGAGACTATGTGTGTGGCGGTGAAAAAGAAAGCTTAGGTACCGAGTGATACCACAGAACAGTAGAGACGTGAGATAAGAAAACCGTGTAATGTATAATGATAGGGAGAGTGTGACACTTCTCAGGGAGACATCGAGAGACCATGTTTGCGAGGATAGGATAAACATGAAGTGAGCGTGTGGGTGAGCTGGAGAAAAGAGAGTGATAGCTACCTGAAGGAGCATGCATGCGAGAGAGATGGGCGTGAAAGGAGTGAACAAAAAAGGGATTCAAATATTTGAATTCGAGATGATGATACATGTAATCCATACTAGAACCAAAATTGATCTATCAAACATGCATACTCATATGAATTCATGCACATCTATGTTATTTAATATGTAGATATTACTGATCCATACATTTTAGTAGAACATAATTTGGTTAAAAAAATCGAATTCAACCTTAAGATTTTGAGATCGTTGTATTTGTAAATCATATGATACATATAAAGGAGCAGAATTCTTTGTTGTGCTTTTGAAAGTATATATTAAAAATGATGTATATAGAATGTAATTCCAATTGGAAATGGATCCCGCTCGAAAAAAATAGAATACAAATGGGATTCGAATTGAGTTGGCACGGTAAACGTGCACTCTGCAAAATTTGAACGAAGCGGGGAAAGTCGCAGTAACCGCCTGAAACTAAATCTGCGAGATGGAAATTACTACTGCCTATCCCTGCCACGCAAAGCCTATCTGCTGGGTTTTTATAGGTTTCGATAGAGGTAGGTTTTATAATTTCACCCAAACATGACGTAACCGCCTCTCATCCGGATTCATACATGGTGGACGCTAAAACACAGTGTGTCCTCGGCCGAAATCGACTCCCTCCCCGATTCATATTCATACACGATGGGAGCCAAAAACAAACTCTCGTCGGCAAATATTAGGTGTATGCGAGATTACCGTACTATCTGTTGGGTTCTACGGTAGGGTGCGTCGACTGCAAATTAAAATTTCCTACGCCCAGAACAACCAAGAATATGCTACGGGAGATGGTTCACAGTTTGTTACCACTAGACGCGCAGTGCCGTGCAGCGGAAGAAGAGTTGGGGCAGCGCGTCCGCGTGGATCGTCTCCTCCTCGTCCGATCTCCCTCAAACAGCCAGTCGTCCGATCCCACGTACAAGTTCGCCGGAGCGGCGCAAGTGCACCGCCTCTAACGGTATCCGCGCGTGCAGGAGAAACACCGTGCGGCGGACTGCTAGGTCCGATCACACAGTCGACAGCGAGTGGAGGTGGCTATTCGCAACACATGCAAACCCTAGTTACAGCGCCGAAGCGATCAATCGCATGAGTGTGCCGCACCTCCACTTTATATAGGCGTCCGTCACAGGCTCAACGCTTGGGCCTCGCACGGACACTAAAGCCCACATGTCTACTCGGCCACAATCCGAATACAGCTCAGATCACATCCGACCAGTGACCTCGGATCCGACCTCGTCGGTTCCTTCCCTTAAGTGCGCGACCCCTTAGGTTCAAGTCGTCTTGGTCGCAGTTCAGATCACCTCCGACCTACATGGTTGGTAGTGGCCTCTAGCAAGGCGTGCCGACCACCAAGCAGACTATGAAGCTGGTTAGGCGAACCTGTACAACGTGTCACACTTCTGTTCCCTTTGCCTCATGATATATGTTGTCGGGCTCAAGGCGAGACTGTCATCCTTGTGCTAGCCCGACCTCTTACTCGTTCCAGTGATAACAACCACAAACCGGATTATCTCATAATCCCTATCGCATGTCCATGCTTATCCTAGTAGGATCACACGAGGGGCCCAGAGGATATCTCTCCTGATCGGAGGGGCAACTCACATCTTGCTCGACCACGTCTCGCAGCATGGGTCTGGACAAACCCGAAACCTACCTTTGTAACTACCCAGTCACAGAGTAGCGTTTGGTCGGCCCAAAGCAAGTCTGTCGCCATCCCGAGTACATGCGTCATCTCAGGTCTTAGGACATAGAATGTATGTTGTACGAGAGACTCACAGATGTCATATCGCTGCGTCTCATAGTTGGGTCTGTCCAACTCAGACATTATGTCGACTCGGATCCGACTACTTCAAATCCGACCAGACCTTTCCAAGTCCACATTATCCGGTTAGCATCCAATGCTCCATGTCCAGTGAGACCAAGCCATCGACCGTGTCATATGCTAGTCTAGTTGGCTGCACGTCCACACAGCCATTTCGAAGGGACCTTTTAGGACAGTCATCATACAATGCATAGTCCCACAAACAAGTCACGTACTTGCTGATACACATCATTGATAATGTCCATGGACTATCTTTACTCATAAACACATAGGAAATATCATCATACATGATTGCCTCAAGGGCATATATCCAATACTATCCCCAACCGACTAATATTGTTGTGATGTAGTAGAAATTTGAAACGAGGGCTAAGTTTGTAAATTTCCTCGCATTTGAGACAAGCGCGCCCTGAATACATGGTTCCCCCTTCCTCTCTACCTCCCTTTTCCCCATTCGTACTCTGTGGGTGCCAAAACACCCTCTCCACCCCACCCTCCTCCGTCCGCCGCCGTCCGCCACCCCATCCACCGCCGTCCGCCTTGATAACCCACAAGTGTAGGGGATCGCAGTAGCTTTCAAGGGTAAAGTATTCAACCCAAATTTATTGATTCGACACAAGGGGAGCCAAGGAATATTTTGAGTATTAGCAGTTGAATTGTCAATTCAACCACACCTGGATAACTTAGTATCTGCACCAAAGTATTTAGTAGCAAAAGTTGTATGATAGTAGAGGTAACGGTAGCAAAAGTAAAGATAATTGATTTTGGGTTTTTGTAGTAGTTGTAATAGTAGCAACGGAAAAGTAAATAAGCGAATAACAATATGTGAAAAGCTTGTAGGCAATGGATCAGTGATGGATAATTTTGCCGGATGCGATTCCTCATGTAATAGCTATAACATAGGGTGACACAGAACTAGCTCCAGTTCATCAATGTAATGTAGGCATGTATTCCATAAATAGTCATACATGCTTATGGAAAAGAACTTGCATGACATCTTTTGTCCTACCCTCCCGTGGCAGCGGGGTCCTAGCGGAAACTAAGGGATATTAAGGCCTCCTTTTAATAGAAAACCGAAACAAAGCATTAGCACATAGTGAATACATTAACTCCTCAAACTACAGTCATCACCGAGAAGTATCCCGATTATTGTCACTTCGGGGTTGTCGGATCATAACACATAATAGGTGACTATAGACTTGCAAGATTGGATCAAGAACACACATATATTCATGAAAACATAATAGGTTCAGATCTGAAATCATGGCACTCGGGCCCAAGTGACAAGCATTAAGCATAGCAAAGTCATAGCAACATCAATTTCAGAACATAGTGGATACTAGGGATCAAACCCTAACAAAACTAACTTGATTACATGGTGGATCTCATCCAACCCTTCACCGTCCAGCAAGCCTACGATGGAATTACTCACGCACGGCGGTGAGCATCATGAAATTGGTGATGGAGGATGGTTGATGATGACGATGGCGATGAATCCCCCTCTCCGGAGCCCCGAACGGACTCCAGATCAACCCTCCCGAGAGAGATTAGGGCTTGGTGGCGGCTCCGTGTCGTAAAACGCGATGAAACTTTATCTCTGAATTTTTTCTCCCCGAACGTGAATATATGGAGTTGGAGTTGAGGTCGGTGGAGGTCCAGGGGGCCCACGAGATAGGAGGGCGCGCCCTAGGGGGGGCGCCCCCCCGTCTTGTGGACAGCCTGTGGGCCCCCTGGTATTGATTCTTTTGCCAAAAATTCTTATTAATTCCAAAAAGTGCCTCCGTGGATTTCTAGGACATTCCGAGAACTTTTCTTTTCTACACATAAAACAACATCATGGCAGTTCTGCTGAAAACAGCGTCAGTCCGGGTTAGTTTCATTCAAATCGTGCAAGTTAGAGTCCAAAACAAGGGCAAAAGTGTTTGGAAAAGTAGATACGTTGGAGACGTATCAACTCCCCCAAGCTTAAACCTTTGCTTGTCCTCAAGCAATTCAGTTGATAAACTGAAAGTGATAAAGAAAAACTTTTACAAACTCTGTTTCCTCTTGTTGTTGTAACATGAAAAGCCAGCATTCAAGTTTCAGCAAATATTATGAACTAACCATACTCAAAATAACACTTAGGTCTCATAATTACTCATATCAATAGCATAATCAGCTAACGAGCCATAATAATAAAACTCGAACGACAACACTTTCTCAAAAATCATAACATGATATAACAAAATGGTATCTCGCTAGCCCTTTCTAAGACCGCAAAACATAAATGCAGAGCACCTATAAAGATCAAGGACTGACTAAACATTGTAATTCATGGTAAAAGAGATCTAGTCAAGTCATACCCAATATAAACCAATAGTAATGAATGCAAATGACAGTGTGCTCTCCAGCGGGTGCTTTTTAATAAGAAGGGTGATGACTCAATATAAAAGTAAATAGATAGGCCCTTCGTAGAGGGAAGCAGGGATTTGTAGAGGTGCCAGAGCTTGATTTTAAAATAGAGATTGAATAACATTTTGAGCGGCATACTTTTTCTGCCAACACAACAACTATGAGATGGTTGTATCTTCCATACTACATGCATTATAGGAAGTTCCCAAACAGAATGGTAAAGGTTTATACTCCCCCAACCACCAACAAGCATCAATCCATGGCTTGCTCGAAACAACGAGTGCGTCCAACATACAACAGCCCTGGGGGAGTTTTGTTTACTTATTTTGATTTGCTTTGATCGTTTTGGATCATGGGACTGGGCAACCTGGTTACCGGCCCTTTCTCGTGAATGAGGAGCGGAGTCCACTTCTCTTGAGAATAACCCACCTAGCATGGAAGATATAGGCAGCCCTAGTTGTAACATGAGCTGCTCGAGCATACAAAATAGAATTTCATTTGAAGGTTTGGAGTTTGGCACATACAAATTTACTTGGAACGGCAGGTAAATACCGCATATAGGTAGGTATGGTGGACTCATATGGAACAACTTTGGGGTTGAAGGAGTTTGGATGCACAAGCAGTATTCCCGCTTAGTACAGGTGAAGGCTAGCAAAAGACTGGGAAGCGACCAACTGAGAGAGCGACAACAGTCGTAAACAAGCATTAAAATTAATTTACACCGAGTACAAGCATGAGTAGGATATAATCCACCATGAACATAAATATCATGAAGGCTATGTTGATTTGATTCAACTACATGCGTCAACATGTGCCAAGTCGAGTCACTCAATTCATTCAAAGGAGGATACCATCCCATCATATCACATCATAATCATTCTAATAGCATGTTGGCACGCAAGGTAAACCATTATAACTCATTGCTAATCAAGCATGGCACAAGCAACTATAATCTCTAAATGTTATTGCAAATATGTTTACTTCATAATAAGCTGGCTCAGAAACGATGAACTCATCATATTTACAAAAACAAGAGAGGTCGAGTTCATACCAGCTTTTCTCATCCCAATAAGTCCATCGTATATCGTCATTATTGCCTTTCACTTGCACAACCGAACGATGTGTATAATAATAAGAGTGCACATGCATTGGACTAAGCTGGAATCTGCAAGCATTCAACTCAAGAGAGAAGACAAGTAATATGGGCTCTAACTTAAATAAACAATCATGCATATAAGAGCCACTAAGCATTTTCAATATGGTCTTCTCGACCCCCAAAGGAAAGAAAAAGAAAATAAAACTATTTACACGGGAAAGCTCCCAACAATTAAAAGAAGAACAAGAAATCTTTTTGGGTTTTCATTTTAATTTCTACTACAAGCATGGGAATTAAACTAACTAATTTTTTGGTTTTTCTTAAAATTTATCAAACACACAAGAAGAAAACTAGAAAAAGAAATTTAAACTAACATGGATAATATAATGAAAGAGTATGAGCACCGACGACTAGTGTATGAACATGAATGTAAAGTCGGTGAGAAATACGTACTCCCCCAAGCTTAGGCTTTTGGCCTAAGTTGGTCTAGTACCAAGGATCGCTCGGCTGATATCCATAAGTGAAACCGGGGTTGTACTGAGATGCAGAGGCAACCGCCTCCTGAGCAGCAGCGTGTTGGCGAGCTGCCTCCATTCCCCTCTCGTATTCAGCTACCTCTTCCCTGGTGACAACATATCTTCCTTTTCCCTGATAATAAAAAAGGTAGGGAGCATGAAGAGTAACAGGGATGACGTTGCGTCTGTCATAGATTAGTCGATAATGGAGGAATTGTTCATTCCTCTCAAGAAAATGATGACTGAACATAGCTTCTTTATCAAATAAACAGGATGTAAAATCATATCCCCCTCTCTTGGGGCTATATTAAGAAAATTTGCCACACGGGTTGCATAAATTCCTCCAAATAAATCTGCCTTTCTACTATTATTCTGCAACCTACGTGCAACTATTGCCCCCAAGTTATAACCTTTATAACCTGAAACAGCACTCTCGAGGACACAAAAATCGGGGACACACATGTGACAAGCTTCGTCCTTACCGTTAATGCATCTACCAATAAACAGAGCAAAATAATGTATAGCAGGAAAATGAATGCTCCCTATGGTAGCTTGTGCTATTTCCCTAGATTCTCCCATAGTAACACTAGAAAGAAAATCTCTAAATTCAGATTTGCGAGGATCATTAATATTACCCCACTGCGGGAGTTTGCAAGCAGTTGCGAAATCCTCTAAATCCATGGTATAAGATGTATCATAAATATCAAACATAACACTAGGAGAATTACGTGTACAGATATATTGGAACCTCCGCACAAAAGAGTCAGTCAATTGATAGTATTAAGGACACTTATCTTGTAAGAAGTCATCCAGCTCGGCATTACGCACATACGGGTCAAATTCCTCCTTAAAGCCTGCTTCGACAATAAAATCATTGGATGGCCACTCACAAGCCCGTACATTTGCATCCCTCGGCAGTTCAACATCTTGCTCATGTATAGCAATCCTTGGCCCTTTCTTTGCCGAGGAACCACCTTGGTACATTCTTCTAAGCATAATTCTTTTTCTAAAAATTTCTAAAATTTTAGTAACTTCAAAATAAAAGTGAATAAAACTAAACAAGATTGATAGCAACTACTCCTAAGAGTGCCTAGAGCCTATATCATGCATTGGAATTGCTTGGGACCTCAAAAATTTAACATGCAAGCTCAAGAACATGGTCACCTATGCAGCAAAAATTTGCAATGAATAACGCACTAGAACAAAAACTAATTGGACCAATGGAGGAGTCACATACCAAGCAACAATCTCCCAAAGCAGTTTTGTGAATGGGGCATTGAGCAAGGAGATCGAAAATCGCAACAAAAAGAGCTAGAACTCGTGCTTGAGCTGGATGGGGATTTTTTGGGTAGAAGATGAAGTGTGTGGGTGCTGGCATAAGTGGAGGGGGGCCACCAGGGGCCCACGAGATAGGGGGCGCGCCCTCCACTCTCGTAGCTTGGTGCTTGCCCCTCCTGCAATGTTTTCAGTGCCTAAAATCCTCAAATATTCCAGAAAAAATCATACTAAATTTGCAGGGCATGTGGAGTACTTTTATTTTCGGACTATTTTTTAATGCACGGATAATTCAGAAAATAGACAGATAATACTATTTTTGCTTTATTTATTCTTAATAACAGATAGTAAAAAGAGGGTACAGAAGGTTGTGCCTTCTAGTTTCATCCATCTCGTGATCATCAAAATGAACCCACTAACAAGGTTGATCAAGTCTTGTTAACAAACTCATTCCGAATAACACGGAACCGGAGAAATTTCGAATAACACTAAGTTACCTCAACGGGGATATGAAAATCCCCAACAATAAGAATATCATACTTTTTCTTGACAGTAGGGAGAGGAAATTCAAAACCCCCAAAAATGATAGTTGGAACTTTTTCAATAGAATTGATGCTATGAACTTGAGATTGTTTCCTTGAAAAGTGTACCGTATGCTCATTACCATTAACATGAAAAGTGACATTGCCTTTGTTGCAATCAATAATAGCCCCTGCAGTATTAAGAAAATGTCTACCAAGGATAATAGACATACTATCGTCCTCGGGAATATCAAGAATAACAAAGTCCGTTAAGATAGTGACATTTGCAACCACAATAGGCACGTCCTCACAAATACCGACAGTTATAGCAGTTGATTTATCAGCCATTTGCAAAGATATTTCGGTAGGTGTCAACTTATTCAGTTCAAGTCTACGATATAAAGAGAGAGGCATAACACTAACTCCGGCTCCAAGATCACATAAAGCAGTTCTAACATAATTTCTTTTAATGGAGCATGGTATAGTTGGGACACCCGGATCTCCGAGTTTCTTTGGTATTCCACCCTTAAAAGTGTAATTAGCAAGCATGGTGGAAATTTCAGCTTCCGGTATCTTTCTTTTGTTTGTAATGCTATCCTTCATGTACTTAGCATAAGGATTTACTTTCAGCATATCAGTTAAGCGCATACGTAAGAAAATAGGTCTAATCATTTCCGCAAAGCGCTCGAAATCCTCATCATCCTTTGTCTTGGATGGTTTAGGAGGAAAGTGCATGGGTTTCTGAACCCATGGTTCTCTTTCTTTACTGTGCTTCCTAGAAACAAAATCTCTCTTATCATAACGTTGATTCTTTGATTGTGGGTTATCAAGATCTACAGCAGGTTCAATTTCTACATCATTGTTTTTGCTAGGTTGAGCATCAATATGAACATTATCATTAACATTATCACTAGGTTCATGTTCATCACCTGATTGTGTTTCAGCATCAGAAATGGAAATATTATTGGGATTCTCAGGTGTGTCTACAATAGGTTCACTAGAAGCATGCAAAGTTCTATCTTTTTCTTTTTCTTCTTTTTAGAAGAACTAGGTGCCTCTAAATTATTTCCCTGAGAATCTTGCTCGATTCTCTTAGGGTGGCCTTCAGGATACAAAGGTTCCTGAGTCATTCTACCAGTTCTAGTAGCCACTCTAACAGAAAAGTCATTTTTATTATTTAATGCATCAAGCAAATCATTTTGAGCTTTGAGTACTTGCTCAGCTTGGGTAGCAACCATAGAAGCATATTTGCTAACGAGGTGAAGTTCATCTTTAACTCTAGCTATATTATTGCCTACGCATCCTATCTCGAAAGCATTATTCTTTAACTCTCTACCAACATAAGCATTAAAACTTTCTTGTCTAGCCATAAACACTACAAAAAAAATACACTTCCGTGATGATACGTGTTTGTCACAGTAGGTCGCGTTTTTTGTCATGCATGTACATCCATGACAAATTTATGACAGAATCAAGATAGTCATACCTATGTTGTCGTAGAAGTGTTCCATGACATTACCAAAATTATCATCACGGAAGTGTCCACTTCCATGACGATAAATCGTGCGTCACAGAAGTGCTTTCGTCAAGGGTGACCGACACGTGGCATCCACCGTAACGGAACGCCGTTAAGCTATCGGGTCGGGTTTTGGATCCGATAACCCGTTAACAGCCCCGACCAATGGGGATTTTCCACGTGTAAAATCATCATTGGCTGGAGGAGACACGTGTCGGCTCACCGTTGGGACAGATGTCATCTTGGACATAAGGCGCCTATGATACGTCGACACGTGGCCCGGCCCAACAGAGGCCCATTCCTGTGAAAAGGCCGGCCCGTTTCACTTGGTTAAAAGGTGACGGACCGGCCCATGGAAAGCCTGTTAACGGCCTGTACGCATATAGCCCATTTACAGCCCGCTAACCCAAGGCCCATTACGCCCTACTCGAATTAGGCCCAGTAGCATCACATGGGCCATCCAATATGATTCCACCCCATTTTCACTTCTGGCACATGTATGGCCCATGATGTCTTTCGGCCCATACGAGGCCCTATGTAACTCTTGGCCTATTAACGGCCCGTGGTGAAACTGGCCCGCAATGAATAGTGTATCACTTTAGACCCATTAATGGCCCTCGGTGAAACTGGCCCGTAATGAACAGTGTATCACTTTATACCCATTAACGGCTTGTTATTCAGTTGGGCTGTTTCCAGCCCATGTTATCTTTCGGCCTTCTCAGAGCCCATTTATTCTTGGGCTCATTTCGAGCATTCGTTTACTTACAGGCCGTTACTGTAATTTTCTGCTTGTGGGCCAAATTCAGCCCGTGGTTACAGTCGGCCCGTTTGTGGTCCATTAATACATTGGGCCGTTTTCATAGCGTCATCAAATACAGCCTATTAACAATGGCCCGTTATGGTCGGCCCATGAACGGACGATTCCAACTCTAGCCCGTTTACGGCCATAATGCGGCCTGTTATTGGCCCATGTTTGGCCAATCGATCATACGGCCCGTTTAAGGCCCATTGATGATAGGGCCCATAGAAGGCCCATTGTTTCTACGGCCCGTAGAAGGCCCAATGTTTCTACGGCCCGTAGAAGGCCTACTGTTTCTACGGCCCGTAGAAGGCCCATTGTTTCTACGGCCCGTAGGAGGCCCAGTGTCACTAAAGTAAATATTAGCCCATGGTTATTGTGGCCTAGTTTTAAAAAATAGGTTATTGCAGCCACTAGCAAACCGCGGAAAAAGAACTGCACTGACTACAAGCAAACAAATAAACAAGACAACAAGGAAATAAATAAGCAAGCAACTTATGCTTGGCTATCACGGCTATTACACATATTACATCCACTGGGCATCAAAGTTCACCACCAGTGCAAATATAGGGAACACAACAGCATATAAACGCCGCAGCAAAACAAGTCCAGAACAGAAACTACTTCAGAAGAGTTCAAGAAACAATATCCTGGGTACCCATAATGCTGGCAAGATGCTTAGCAATCTTATTAACTTTCTCTTGTTTGGCGCTTAAATCCTCCATCGCTTGCTGTTGCACAAGAAAGTACGCATCTGAATTCTGCAGGGACTTCCTCAGTCCTTTGGCTTCTTGCCGCAACACAGATGACTGATGCCTTTCAGCTTGTAGCTGAGACTGAAGAAGCCGAAGTGATTCAGGCAGCGAGTTCGAAGAGCTTGTGCCAGCGGTACTGGCCAGTAACTCGAACACTACATCAACGCAGGACTTTGGGGTTTTCTCACTGTCTACAAGATCGTTTTTATCACCTTTCTTGGAGACCAACAGGGTTGTCTCACTATGTTGAACCTTATCTGCATTACTTTATCTACCATTGCATAGTGGGGTGCTCTTCTCCAATATTCTGTTTGCATACTACAAGAGAAACAAGCAGACACATCATAGGTTTAGCTTGTAGTATACCAAACTCATTTTGGTAAACCGGTTCAGTAGTAAGGTGGACAAGATACCAGCATGAAACAAACATATATCTATGTACTATGGTCACTGTATTGTCCATATCATTCTAGTTTATGTTCCCTAATCAAGATAGAGACACAGTTCAACTCATATATTTTTAAGACACAGCAGCATAGATAGAATATAAGTGTGAGAAACTACACAGCATTGGCAGCACTTGTAATGTGCATCACATGAGAACATAACTGTTTATACAACTTAAACTGAAATCAACATAGAGCAAGAAGTTAGAACAGCAATCCAGTTAAAGAAACAGGTTTAAAACATACCTGTTGCGCCATTGGAGTTTCAATTGGATCCTTCAAATTCGAAAGTAGTTTGTATGAGTAAATACAGTGATGCAACAGCAAAGGAGTATGGACCATAGCTACGGAATCTGACCTGAGAACAATTGCTCTTCTTCTTTAAACGTGGAGTTTGGGTTAGCTGTGGTGGTCTTCGTGCTTTGGGCACTGCAGTAGCTTTACAAACTGCTCATGTGGGGGTACTCTGTGGTGGACATGGTGCTTTGTCAACTATAAGTGGGTTACTATCCGTTGGGGTTGCAGTTAGATGGGTTGTAGCTGGTTCTCTGCCCAACGGTGTAAGTGTGCAATCTGGAAGAGTCTCGATTATGTGTGGTGGGGCTAGTTTGTGGGCCAGTACAACCATGGTTCTATCTGCATCGACGGGTAGCACTGTCTTTTGTGAAGAACGGGTTTTTGCTCCCTTAGATACTACCATCACCCCCTCCAATTCAAATGGCTGATAAACAAGAAAAGAAATTGAACGTACAGACATTGTATGATAGACAAATGTGGTAATTCACATATATGTTGTCTAACCAAACAGGACAGGATGATAGAATTTCACATATATGATGCCTAACTAAACAGGATAGCATGACACAGTTTCAGATATATGATGGATAACTTAACAGGATATAATGGCATAATTCAACATATGATGAGTACCTAAACAGGATGACATGACAAAACTATATGATGTCTTTCTAAAATAGGTTGGGATGAAATAATTCACATACATGTTGTCTAAGTATACAGGATGGCATGATATAATTGACATAATTGATTCATATACTAAGCAGCTGGCACTCGCATGTATGATCTCTAAACTAAGCAGATAGAATTCAATATTGTGCATATGATGTCTAAACTAAGCAATGCAAGACACCATATGCATCATATGAGAAATATAAACATTGCAACTTAGAGCATACACCTCAGGTGGGATATAGGACTGGTCATCTGTCTCTGAATCCTCCTCTGAGGAGCTCCCTGTAACCATCGAGATATATGCTTCAACAGGTACCATTGCCTGCTCTGAAGACCTTGTTTTCACTCCAGATTTTTCTATAACCGGCTCAAATGGCTGATACGCATGAAGAGTAGTTCAATATACACAGATTGTCGACAAATGGAATACGTAATAAAAAAAAGATGGCATGAGATAATTCACATATATGATGCCTGGCTCCATGGCGGTGCATAATTCACATATATGATAACTGGCTGAAAAACATGGCATTGCATAATTCACATATCTGATATAGAAAGCAAACAGGAGGCATTCACACAAAACATGTCTAATCTAAGCAGATGGCATGGCAATGCAAGACACCATATGCATGATATGAGCAATATAACCCAGCCAAGTTAGAGCATGCACCTCGGGGGGGGGGGAATACGACTGGTCATCTCTCTCTGAATCCTCCTCTGAGGAGCTATCTGTAACCAGCAAGAAATCTGCATCGATAGGTAGCATTGACTGCTCAGAAGACCTTGTTTTCACTCCAGATTTTCCCATGACCGACTCAAATGGCTGATGCACAGGAAGAGTAGATGAATGTATAAACATTGCTGACAAATGGAACACATTATGGAAAAAAAATATGGCACGATACAATTCACATATATGATGACTGGCTAAACAGGATGGCATTGCATGATTCACGTATATGATGCCTGGCTAAAGAAGATGGCATTGCATAATTCCCATATACTCCCTCCGTTCCTAAATATTTGTCTTTTTAGAGATTTCAAATGGACTACCACATACGGATGTATATAGACATATTTTAGAGTGTAGATTCACTCATTTTGTTCCGTATGTAGTCACTTGTTGAAATCTCTAAAAAGACAAATATTTAGGAATGGTGGGAGTATGATATAGAAACCAAACAGGTGGCATTCACACAAAGCAAATCTAAACTAAGTTGATGACATATAAGATGTATAATGTAAGCAATGCAAGGCGCCATATGCATGATATGACCAACATCAGCATGCCAGGTTAGAGCAAACACCTCAGGTGGTAAATAGGCATGGTCGGCTCCTTCTAAATCTCCATCCGAACACTTATCTTCCTCTGGAATACAATCTGGAAATGCAGGAGAGGGGGGGGCACTTCGCCCACCATGGAGCAGCGTCTGCATGACATTATATTCGCACGCAACGGTCTTCTCTTTTTCTCTACATGTTCAGTACGATTATGTACAATATCTGACATGCATAATAAAAAAATTGTTAGATTTTGTAAGGCCTAAGGGGTGCATGCAAAAATCAAGATTGATGGTAGCAAACGAGTGGATGGATCCAAAACTAATGATAGTAGGTAGATTATAGCTTCGGTTTAAAAAGATAGACAATGGATCATCTATTGTTTGTTGCCCACCCAACATGAACCACATAGAAGACCCCAGATGAACCAGATAGTAGACAGATACTATTCGTTGCTGGCTCAATATGAGACCCATGGGCAATTCAAAACTCAAGATTGAATGATAAAGTAGCAGGTAATAATAACCAATGTATAACGTAAGCAAACATGAAAGACTGCGACCTCTCTTCCGGAACTGTCTAGTCCTCAGGTTCATATGCTCAGTCAATGATGGTAATGCAGTTGACGTGGCTGCCGACAACGGGGAAGATGATCTGAGGCGGAGAAAGAAAGTCTGCATGGGGGATCTCTGCTGCAGTGAACGCTTCTGTCGATGGTGCACCTCAGGTGGGGTGGATGATGGCACGACAGGAACAGGACATAACACACAGAGTTTTCTTTGACGCCAATCTGAAAATGAAGTAAATCTGTAAGGGCTCCTTAGAATTGGAGGATTCTATGCACGTGCAAAACAGAGCATTTGGAAACATAGGATTTCAGTCAACCTGGGTGTTTGGCTCACATGAACTGGAAGAACAGAGGAATGGAGAAATAAAGTGATGTAACGAGTGTACAACCTCTTTGGCATAGCCTTGTGGACCTCAGCATCATTGGGTTGGACGTGAAGGATGGTGATGATGCTGGTGTGACTGTCAGAGGCGGGGGAGAAGATCTGAGGCCTCTGGAACCAGCGCCGAGGGTACTGCTCCGCTGTGATGGACGGTTCCGTCGTTGGAGCAGCTCCGCTAAGGTGTACGGCGACGAGACTGAAGCATGACAAGATAGACAACTTTAATCTGAAGTGGGACCCTAATATCATCTGCAATAGATGATGTAAAATACATCACCAAAAAGTGCTAGATGTAAAACGCATCAACTGCGCCATGGCCGCTCCGACAGATGCTGTAAGTACTGTTCACTCTGAACTTAACTGAAGAAAATGAACTTCACAGTCGAAACTGAATTTTACTGTCAAAACTGATTGAACTAGTAACAGAGCATTGCAATAGATGTTTACGGCGTTCGAGCACTAGTAGCAGAGAAGCAGTGATCTAAATCAGCAGACGCTCGAGCAGGGAACGCAGTAGCAGAGAGCAAGTCATGCAGTAGCACCGCGAGCGAGTGCTAAAGTAGCAACTCCTGTAGCTGCCGAAGGTCGTGCAGCAGCAGCAGCAGTGCAAGCGAGAGCAAGAGCAGAGCAGCAGCATGAACGAAAGCAGGAGCAGTGCAGCAGCACGACCGACAGCAAGAACAGAGCCGCAGCGCGAGCGAGAGCCGGAGCAGCTGCAGCTAGTGCCATTGTGGAAGTCGCCGCCGAGGAGGCAACGACATGGGGGAGAGATGACGTGGATGATGTGGCCGGCGACGGCGCCGTCGATGGAGACGCCATGTCTACTCGGTATCGAGCACCAGCAGCCCCGTGAGATCGAATAAAATATAAAATGCAGCGGTGAGTGCAGAACCTCCTTGGTGGCGCCGAGTTAGCCTCGGCTTCATCGGAGGAATTGGTGAGGGTGTTGCGGTTCCGGTGGGGCTGGTCAAGACGGCGCTATGGGGATTGAGGTGGCGCGATAGACGAGGCGAACGTCGGGGCAGCTCCTTGGAGGGGGAGGATGGGGCGGCTGATCCGGCGGGACGACGAGATCGACAATGGATCCTCATCCGGTGTGGTGGATGAGGGATAGTGAGCTGTTGCGGTGGACGATGTAGTCGGGGAAGAGTCTCCGGCTGCGCGGCGGT
>NC_041385.1:473822787-473824236 GCF_002162155.2 Triticum dicoccoides
GAAGGGGGAGGGGGGAGCCAAGCTTAGGGACGCGCTTGTCCAAAATGTAGGGTAAGTAACCAGCGTACCCCCACCGGTTTTGACACCGCGACGTGGAGCTTCATTTCCGGCTAAGGGGTAGAAGGGGGATTTCGCGTATCTGGGCTGCGGGAGCGATTTTGGATGAGGAGGGAGTTCTCGCGGGCGTCCAAATTTTGGGATAACAAGGTGCAACGTGGGTTGAAGAAGCGGGAGTTTCAAAGCAGGTGAGACAAAAGATACTCGAGCATGAAAAATTCGGGATAACAAGGTGCGGATTCCTTGTTCGGCGGAACAAACTTAACGTGTAAAAAAATCATACAAGACACAAGAGAGTCATGTCCCCTTTTACTATATTGCTATAGATGCCATTGAAAAAACTACAAGAAAAATGTAAAAAAATCGGGAGAACATGATTACCCTGCACAGTACCAAATCTATTCGCACTTCCCTCAACAACAACAAAAAACAAATCAATTCCCACCAAAGAAAGAGTAATATCCCTTTTTATATGATTACAGATGCCATGATCTCGAATTTCAATTTTTGAATCCACGTTATGTTGAATTCGAATATATCATTAGGTGACCTTGCAGTTTATAATTGATGTAGTCATACATTTTGATCTTCCATCATATATGAACATTTTACTCCACCATGTGAACATATATATTGTCGTCTACCATATGGACTAAATTTGAATCAATTTTCCTTATTTGAATACAATTGTTGTCAAGTTATACAATAATTTAAATATTATCTTGATAACAAAAATACATGCATATAGCAGTAATCATATTTCACTATGAACTACATGTACCATACGCTCTCCAATTCAAATATCTGTATCCATTTTATGTTGAATTCAAATCATAGTACATTATTGGTCTAGGTAGCGAGATGTTTGGGATAATCTAAACCCTGTTTTCATACGTATAATTTTTGGCTAAATTGGGACAAGTTTTGGTATAAGCCTCTTGCAAAACCGGAGATTCTCTCAACAAGCCTCGTGGTTCCGAGAGGGAACGTGTCACTTTTGTGTGCGAAACAATATACGCTGCCTCCCCCTTGATTTTATTTACAGAGGCAACATAGAACTATATGAGTGCCCTATTAAATTTTGGAATTATTTCAGGTTCATTTGGCCTTTTTATACATTAATTGAGTTTCTGGACTTTTAATGTGCATAATCTAAATATGAATTGCATGCACATGCTCCGGTGCACCAAAGTGGGTTAAAAAATGACATGTGTGTCCTTGGTTGAATTTCTAGGTCCCATGGAAGAAATGAGAATGAAATTCAAACATCTGGGCGTCATGACTCTGCCGAGAACATCGAGAAACTTAGATTTTAAATTCATGTAATGAAACTTGGCATGGTGTCATGTCATGGCACTAACATGTTGTGGTAAAAAATTGGGCCGATTTGGA
>NC_041385.1:473824633-473839671 GCF_002162155.2 Triticum dicoccoides
AACTACATTAGTGCCATGTTAAATTTTGGAATTATTCCGGGTTCATTGTCGTTTTTATACATTAATTGAGTTTCTGGTCATTTAATGTGCATAAGTAAAATTTGAACTACAAGCACATGCTCTCGTGCACCAAAGTTGGTTGAAAAATCACATTTGTGTCCTCGGGTGAATTTCTAGGTCCCATGCAAGAAATGAGAATAAAATTAAAACATCTGGGCATCGTGGCTCGGCCGAGAACATTGAGAAACTTGGTTTTAAAATTCTTGTAAATCCAAAACACGTCTGAAAATCATAAAACTTGGTATGGATGTCAAGTCATGGTACTACCATGTTGTGGTAAAAAAATGGCCGAATAGGAACAGATTTTGGTATAAGCTTCTTGCAAACCGAAGCTTCTCTCAAGAAGGCTTGTGGTTCTGAGGGGGAACGTGTCACCTTTGAGTGCGAAATGATATACGTTGTCCCCCTTGAGTTTATTTACAAAGGCAACATAGAACTACATGAGTGCCCTGTTAAATTTTGGAATTATTTCGGCTTCGTTTGGCCTTATTTACACATTAATTGAGTTTTTGGTCATTTAATGTGCATAATTCAAATTTGAACTACAAGCATGTGCTCCCGTGCACCAAACTTGGTTGAAAATCACATTTGTGTCCTCGGTTGAATTTCTACTCCCATGCAAAAAATGAGAATAAGATTCAAACATCTGGGCATCGTGGCTCGGTCAAGAACATTGAGAAACTTGGTTTTAAAATCATGAAACTTGGCATGGTGTCATGTCATGGTAGTACCATGCCGTGGTAAAAAAAATTGGCCGAATAGGAACAAATTTTGGTATAAGCTTCTTGCAAATCGGAGCTTCTCTCAAGAAGGCTCGTGGTTCTGGGAGGGAACGTGTCACCTTTGTGTGCATAATTCAAATTTGAAATACAAGCACATGTTCCAGTGCACCAAAGTTGGTTGAAAAATCACATGTGTGTCCTCGGGTAAATTTCTAGGTTCCATGTAAGAAATGGGAATGAAATTCAAAATTCTGGGCGTCGTGGCTGGGTTGGAAACATTGAGAAACTTAGTTTTTTTATTCTTGTAAATCCAAAACACGCATGAAAATAATGAATCTTGACTTGGTGCCATGACATGGCCCCAACATGCTGTGGTAAATTTGCAATCCGATTTGCGAAGGCGCACACATTAACAATCAACAAAGTCATTTTAGAACAAGTGATGTCACGTTACAATCAGAAACACAAGTATTATTGAAACCATGGGCGTTCTACTTACTAGTACCATTTACGTGCCACCACGCGTCCCCATTTTTTATTAGCTAGGAAGCGCCGTGCAGGGTAGATATTTGAGTACGAGAGGCGTGCGATCAGACCCCTGCGCGTGCTTATCGGGAGGAGAGCCCTTTGACCTCCATTTGCCGTCCACCTCTCTCCCAAGGTCTCCATTAATGGTGCCCGAGCCTCTATTTAATGGTGTGGCTATGTCTCACTCGACTGAGATTTAAGAGAGAAAAAGACAGCACGGATCTTGATGTAAGATCCGACGGACCTATATAGCATCTACTGCAACTTATAGCAAGACTAATGAATATATAAGGACGATTTTTTTGATCAAAGAAGGGCTTGCCCCTTCCGATTTTCATTACTGAAAACCACCACAATTCACAAGAAGTTCAGCACAACTCCAGCCTAACACGAAGGACTAAAAGTACCAGATTGAAATTGCAACATCCCAAGAGGCCAACAAAGGCCAAACATCCGCGCTAGAACCCAACATTTCACAACCGACGACACAATCGACATCCTAAACCGATTATTACATTAAAAGAAACTAGGAAACTGAAGGAAGCCTAGCAGCAACTAGAAGAACAAGAACGCCAGGGTCGCCACAACAAGAGTTTTCTTCATTCTAGCCTCGCAACATTGATCTTCCACAGAAAGATAAGGACGATTAGTTGTCTTACATAATTAGAAAGATAATTAAAAAAGCCACATGCGGCTACGCCCGAAATACACAAGGGCAAAAGAAGAAGGAAGACAAGGATCTGGCTCGATGATCTCTACTTTCTTGATGTGTTGTTGCAGGCCGCGGGAACTAGTCTCCGTGGCGAGCGGCGATGAGCTCTTTCTTGTCCTCAAGATGCTGCTTGAGAACATCCACGGATTCCTCCACCAGCCTTTGGCGCTCGTTGCGGAGCATGTCATTCTCGTCCATAAGTTTCTTGACGATAACGCTGGTCCTCTTCAACAAGGCACTGGTCTCCTCCTGCTGGTCTGCACTTCGGACGATCTTCTCCCTCAGCAGGTCGCGCTCGGCCCGGAGCCTCTCATTGCCCTCCCTTAGTTGCCGGATGACGTTGGTAGCCTGTTCAAACGAGGCTTTCACGTCGTCCTGCAACCTTGCCAAGCCGGAGACCTGATCCATCTGGCTATGGACGATCGCATGCATGCGCCTGTAATAGTCGTCGCCTACCTGCGAGAAATTTTCCCAGGCCACCACGGCGCGGTGGGACATCCCTGCTACATTCGTGGCGCGGCGGGACATCTCTGCTGCTTCCGCAGCGCGGCCTGACCAGTCTGCTGCATCGACGGTGTGGCGGGACCTCCGTGCTTCTTCAGCGGCGCGGCGGGACCTCTGTGCTGCTACTTCCACGCGGCGGGACATGTCGGCTGCTCTCGCAGCGAGGCGGGACATCTCTCGTGCTTCCGCTTCCATGCTCGCCTCTCCCTGGTAGCAATCTCTCGACCCAGAACTCACGCTGGCCATGGCAGACGCAAGGGAAGGATGCTGAATGACTTTTTGTTTTTGTGGATGAGGAGTTGAGGAGGAATGTGCAGTCATCTTGGCATACTAGTATTTATAACCAAGTACTAATACGCTCCTAAGTGGGAAACCGTTTAGGTTGTGATCGGTGTGTGCAGGTTTGGAATTCAATATACTAGCGTGGTACTAATACGCTCCTAAGTGGGAAACCGTTTACGTTGTGATCGGTGTGAACAGGTTTTCAATTCAATATAGCGTGGAGTAATTTGGAATGTGGCGAGACACAAGCTCAAAAACTTGTACTCTGAGTTTAGTAGTACGTTAGACAGGGACAGAAGAGGTGCACACACGCACTCGTCCTCTCGCACACGCGTCTGTTTTTTCTCGAAAAGGAGGATGATGACCCCCGGCCTCTGCATCTGGGAGTCACACACGCATCTGTAGCTACGAATTGTAGTGCTCTCAACCATCCGATTGGCTCTATCATGGATGTACCTATATACTAAAACATGTCTAGATACATCTATATTTTGACAAATGGAAGGCATGTCTATTGTGGAATGGAGGGAGTGCTTGTCAGCAAAAATGGATAAAAAGGGACGTTTCTAGAACTAAAATACGTCTACATACATCTCCTTTTATCCATTTTGATGACAAGTAGTACTCTTACCCAAAGGAACTTTATATCCAACAGACACAAAATATTCGTTCGACTGTTGGAAATTACTGATCTGATGTCGAAGTAATTGCTGCAGCGCCACCAAAACCCACCATTTCTTAAGCTAAAGTAGACCAAGGTAATCCCTATATTAGCATATTACTAAGATAAACAGAAGGCACTGTCGAAACATTTAGGACGTGAGCTTGTCAATCTGAATGTGGAGGGACACAAGCTTAGCCCCGGCCAGCAGCTTGGGCAGAACTGTCAAGAAGGTCAGCTCCTGCACGTCGACGTCGCCGGGATCCTTGCTGCTTGTCACCTCCATTTCCACCTTGACGGCGTCGGTCGTGCCTTTGGGCTCCCCCGGCGGGCCGTTCGCCCACAGCTTGGCCAAGTAGTGCGACAGTGGAGACGCCCCCGCTCTGATGTAGACGACCGACACAGCGATAGGCGCGCCGATGTCGAGCACGCCGCCGACCAAGAAAAACCCGCGGTGGTCCTCCTCCACGAACAGCAAGAGCCATGGCTCCGACAGTGGCACTTGCAGCTGGAGCACCTTGCTGTACTGGATCCTGTGCATGGGCATGGGATGCGTGGTGCTATTGTGGTGGTAGAGCGCCGGTGGAGGGCCTTCGTAGCCGCAGACGGGCACGGGGCATTTGCAGGGCGCGAGCGGACACACGCTCTAGTGCTCGGCGAGCTTGTGGTAGGTGACGTAGAGCCCACAGCCTTCGTGCTGGCACTCCACCCTCATCGACGAAAGGACGGAGTCCACCGCCGTGTTCCGCACGTCGAAGCCACTGTCGCGCTCACACTTCTGGCACTGCCGCTATTTCCCTGGGCGCTTGACGCGGCAGTCCGCGCAGGACAGGTGCCCTCCCTTGCATTGCAGAAATCAATCCAACAGCACATCAATCAAGAAACCTGCACCTTGCTCAATCAGCCGAATGGACAAGGTGTATTCGAACCTCATACACTGGAGGCGTCAAGGGGCGGAGGCACAAGGGGCAGTGGAGCACGGTGAGGTCCATCGAGACCTTAGAGAGCTCCATCGTCGGGTCCTGTTCGATCTCGCCCTCCTCGTGCACAACCATCCTTCAAGGTGCATTAAATCAACACATGCAAGTACTATCAAAAGAAGAGTCACGACATGCATGCATGCGTGGTAATTAATGCATCGGTAAATGCAAATTATTGAAATATATCGACTGCAGTGCTTTGATGTGTCGCGTCAACTCGTACATCAACGAGAAGTTTGATTATCCTCTCCCTCGCGGACTTAACTGCACCTGCCTTTGGCTGTATGACAGGTTGGCCACACACCTGTCGGTCCCACCTGTCATACACGCAAAGACAGGAGCGTCCCTCCCTCGCCCATGAGCGTGGTGGCTGGCAAGACTAGGAGAAGCTTTTGCTACATGCTCTCCCTCTGGCACGCGGTGGACATGCAGCAGTTCAATCGGTGCCAGATGGCCAGAAGCGTATTGTAGTACTCCTCCAGTGCAGTAGTACACCATCATTGTTCGACTTCCTGAAGAGGCGAAGAACCAAGCGCAGCCCGGACGCTCGTGTGGCAGTTTCATGTGTAGAGTAGTCTAGATAGTGTGTATCGTGCCTGTAAGCTTAAAATCGTTGGGTTCGGCTCCATGCTATGTGTCCGTCTTGAAGTTTTTTTTTAAATTAAAATAGTCTTCTGGCCCTACCTGTCACCCTGGTGATTGTAGTTCGCACGCTCATCTGGTCAAGACAGGAATATATATTTTAATTTGTTTTTTTCGAAAAGGGGGGACTCCCCGGCCTCTGCATCAGAACGATGCATACGGCCACATATATTTTAATTTGTGGTGGGTAAATGTTAGAGGTTGCAGCAAATATATTATACACTGCGGGTCTTTCAGCCAAGTTTAGAGGCAAGCATGTGGGGCCAGTGCTATGATGTGTCGCGTCAACTCGTAGAACGAGGAGAAGCTTGATTTTACTACACGCCTTATCCCTCGCCCATGCGCGCGGTTGCTCGCAAACGAGGACAGGCTTTTGCTTAGTAGTAGTACTTCCACAACAAGCTATCCGTCCCGCTCGCGGTGGACGGACATGCAGTAGTGGATTCGACACTGTGGAAGCAGTAGTAGTAACATCATTGTTCGTCTTCTCGAAGAGGCGAAGAGCCAAGCGCAAACCGAACGTTGCAGTTGCGAACATTGGAGCACGCATATAGCCAGGCTCTTGCATGAGACAAAATTGCTATGTGAGCCCACTATTGTACTAGTACACACAACTACTTGCTAGTATAGCCCTGTAAACCAGAAAGGAGTATTTGCCCTTCTAGAGATTTCAACAAGTGACTAGACTACACCGAGACACAATACATATGGAGCAAAATGAGTGAATCTGCACCGTAAATAAATACGTACTAGTTCTATCGTTTTCCTCTCTGAGGTGCACAATATTGAGTATACTGACTAGTCTCTTTTTGACACGCATTTACGTTTTTTTGACACAGTACAGACGCAAGCGCTCATATACACGTGCATACACTCACCCCTATGAACGCACACACACACGGCACTACCATCTTGAAATTTACGAAGTCACCATAGGCACCTCGTCGTCGACGGGTCCATAGGTGCTTGAATGCCAACGAGGAAGAGGGTAGCGGTTCCCGAGACATTGAACGGTCAATGATGCATCCTCAATTACATGCAGAGGAAATTAATTGGAGAAGCAGACTAGAGCCAGCACGATGTGAATGCAAAGGAGGAGTGTTACTGTACATGCTACAGTGTGGACCATAGCACATTGTTTTTTATGGCCATATCACCACATTATTGTTTTCTACTGCTGGTTCACTGGGCTACCGTGGTTCGCACGGCTGGTTCACTGGGTTGCCACGGTTCGCACTCCTCCGACCTGAGTAGTACTCCCTCCGTTCCTAAATATAGGTCTTCGTAGATATTTCACTGTGGACCACATACGGATGTATATAGATGCCATTTATGTGTAGATTCACTCATTTTTCTCTGTATGTGGTCCATAGTGAAATCTCTCCAAAGACTTATATTTAGGAACGGAGGGAGTAGTATAGTACTAGTATATACCGCATCATTCTTTGCTCCTTCTTACTACTCCGACATGTGGGAGAGCCAGCATCCAGGTCGACGTGTCATGCACCAGATTAGAGCGTGGAACGGAAGGGGGGGCATCACCCCGGACGGAGCGCCAGTAATTCATGACTATAGTGAGTGGTCATATCACAAGTCTTTCCAGCAGTAACGCGCCGTCAAATCACACAGCCGCACTCGCTCACCCTCCTCGCCTCTCTGTCAAACCGCCTACCCGAAAACTTCCGCGGGTACTGCTCGGGAAAAGCCCCACCCTCAACTTTGAACTACGCAAAAATAGTTCGAGCTTGTTCGTTCTATATAAATACAGTACTTACTGTATGTTTATTCACCCGTGGGGTTGTTCAATGAATGGAGGGGCAGGGAGCACAAGTGAACAATACTACCTCTGTCCGGGTTTATTGGTCCCCATTGTATTTTGTGCCAAATTTTGACCATAAATTAAACTAAGAAAATGTTCACGCATGTCACCAAACATTATATTTTCAAAACTATGTTCAAATACAAATCCAATGAGATAATTTTTCTTGACATGCATTAACATTTTGTTAGTTAAATATTTACTCATAATTTGGCACAAACTATAAAAGGGACCTATCAACCAGGACGGAGGTAGTACTGTAGTAGTAGTAAGTAGGAGTCATAGAGTAATCACCTTAAATAGAGAGTTTCTTTTCTTTAATGCCACGTACACAAATTGAAACGCTTGTTGTGGAGAGAAAAAAGATAATCACTCCACTATATATGGACGCAGGGGCCTGAGCGCTTGCTTTACTAGGGTTGCTCTCTTCATTCTCTCATCCTCTCCAGATATAAACAAGACAGCGGTAGCGACATTTTCTCTCTGCTCAGCGCTGGTCACAGATCCGGCCGGATCCCTTCGACCGGTGTGTGTAGAGGACAAAAAGGTGCATCGCTCACGCGGTCATCGCCGCCGAGGGAGGAAACCCACATCTGCCGCAGGGGCCCGATCCTCTGCCCGTGATGTTCTCTCCGACACAGCGCCGGCTTGGGAGGTCCTCCAACTCTTCTTCCTCCCTGCCGTATTGTCCGCAGATCCGACCTGTCGCCGCCGACATCCCGGCGACCCTCAGGTATAAGTTCTTCGAAAGCGGCCTTGCTCTACTGTCCCAGCTCCCCACGTGTCTGCATGTGCATCTTTTTCTACTCCCATCAGCTCTTCAAAGCCACCTAAATTTTTAGTATTATTAGAGGTAAACCTACTTCATGCATTCGAATCTAGGGCTTTGTTCAAACAACAAAGAAAGGGGGAAAGTTGTAGCATGAATCTAGGACTTGATTCAAAGAGGAAATAATATGGTGAAAGTAGTAGAGACCGGATACCCAACCGGTCTCTTGGTTGAAAAGGGAAATAATGGGAAAACGCAGTACAAACTGGATAAGGAACAAATCTATTATTGGTTGAAAAAAGGATAGAAAGTGGCAGTTGGTGGACAAGTCAAGAGAGTATGTCCAGGATTAGATTTGCTGCCATCACATAGTAAAAGGTCTCCAGGATTAGATTTGCTGCCCTCACATAGTAAAAGGTCTCAGGATTAGATTTGCTGCCCTCACATAGTAAAAGGTCTCGGGATTAGATTTGTTGCCCTCACATAGTAAAAGGTCTCAGGATTAGATTTGCTGCCCTCACATAGTAAAAGGCCTCCAGGATTAGATTTTCTGCCCTCACATAGTAAAAGGTCTCCAGGATTAGGTTTGCTGCCCTCACATATCGTGAACAAGCTCGGCATCACCACTTTATGCCTCCTTGTAGGTACATTATGCTGATGCGTCCACTGTCGCATGTCCTTATACCAACCTTTTGCTATTTTTTTGCGGGTAAACCAACCTTTTGCTGTAAGGGCGCATGTAAAATGAAGCGATCACACTGTTACCTTAGGGACATGTCTAACCAGTGTTATTGTTAATCTAATGCCTCCAGTGATAAGATGCAATTAAACTGTGTTACAAATGGCACTCATGTTGTTTCCCCAGTATGATAAGTAAGTTGCTCCTTTACGCTGTGAGTGTCCTGGTGTCCCCACGGTCCCATGCCCTTAAACCAACTCTTTAGCTGCTGTTGATTTACTGTGTCTAGTAAACAAGCAATGCCACCATTAAAGTAATCCCATATGTGAGGAATCTCATTGTTGATCGTAATGCTTCTGGTAACATGAAGCATTGCTGACGTTTTAAAATTTCTACTGTCCTTGCGTGATTGCCATGAACATAATTAAGATGCTTCTTTTCATTTTGTATATGTTTCGTATATTCTTATTGACCAGCAACTGTTTACTTTCTATCATTTTGTGCAGATAGGGATATCCATTTCACCTTGTTGCTATTGTGACCTTTTGGTGAACTACACAAAACACTTTTTTTTGGAATGAGTGTCTTGTGCAGTTCAACTAAAATGTCACGTCGGCAACATCTCTCAATTTTGGTGGAACTGCACAAAATGGTTAAACTAAAGTGAAAGCATGCTCTCCTGTCTCCATGTTTGTGCTTATGCAAACATGCTGTGCAAACAGGAATACTCTACTACAGATGTTGTGACGGTCAAGAGCAACATCTCTCAATTTTGGTGGAACTTCACAAAATGGTTCAACTAAAGCAAAATCATGCTCTCATGTTTCCTTGTTTGTGCTATGCAAACATGCTGTGCAAACAGGAATACTCTACTACAGATGTTGTGACGATCAAGAGCATTCGCCAAGTTCTTTGATTGTATGACATGGCTAGCCAAGATGGATTTAATCCCGATACTCACTTTATCAAAAGGCTCTAATGGGTTGGTTCTGAATCTTGCAAGCTAGGAATCAGTGAGATGTGTAGGCATCTTTGTTGTACTTATTATTTGAATCTTATTTGTTGGTTCTGAATCTTGCAAGATGGGAATCAATGATACGTGTAGGCATCTTTGTTGTACTTATTATTTGGATCTTATTTGTTGGTTCTAAATCTTGCAAGCTGGGAATCAATGAGATGTGTAGGCATCTTTGTTGTACTTATTATTTGGATCTTATTTGTTGGTTCTGAATCTTGCAAGCTGGGAAACACGACATGATGATGCAGAGGACAACAACCATAACAAACAATTCAAACTTGGTAGTATTATCTTTGTGAAAGTGCGACAAATGTGCTGATCGTGTGCGTCCTGAGAATAATAATTCTAATTGTTGTGCATGTTGATCCCATGGCACTAATAGAACGAGCCAATGAATTGCTTGTTTTAAATATAAATTTCTACTAAAGCTAATTAAATTTAAGTAAAGTGACCACTAACTCCTGTTATTACAGTACCAATACAGACCCGCTCATGAACCGATGTGTGGCCGGAGTAGGTTTCTTAATGGAGGCGTTTTAATGTGCCGAGGGTGCATCTTCTGCCGGGCGTGCAGCGGACGAGGGAGGGGTAGTAACTGTTGTCGCATGTACACACTCAGCTTACTGTTGAATCCAGTTCCCCTAGAGCTGAAAAACGAACTGCTGCCACCGCCTACACACTCGTTCACTCGAAGAGACTCCAATGGCGATCCGAGGGGTGAGCCTGCTGGATATGGACTTCAGCAAGGAGTTAGTTCGCCATTCAGTCCTATGGTTGCACCAAGTTGAATGTGATGTACACCAATGATACGGACTCGGTGAAGCTCTGCCTCGCCTCAGTCCTATGGCTGCTCCAGGTTCTGGAGCATTCGCCCGTTTCATCGGCAGCGCCGACTACACCTTCGCTACGGCGGAGAGAAGGAAGAACGCGATGATTCGGCCATCTGGTGCAACAAGCTTGTCGACATCCAGAAGAAATACAAGATCATCAACAACGGGCAGGAGAAGGACTCCGTGGTCGACCTCGCTGAGACCATCATCGACCCCTGATACGCCAACATGAAAGAAGACGACCTGAACACGTGGGAGGTACCTCTGAATCTAACGTACATAACCTACCCGGCCAAGGACGCATACGCATGCTACGACATGTACAGGAAGATCTTGGACATGAGGGCGTGTCTGCTTCTCGTAACCGACGAGTACACGGACAGCCGCAGCGTCATGATCAAGCGCGCCAGAAGGTCTAGATGTTGTACTTTATCTGTTTATAAGCACCTTTATCATCTGAGTGTTTGATGCATTAGCTTATGTGACGTAATTATCTGTTTTGTACAAAATATTTCTTTTAAGAACCCATTAACCTGATTGCTTTTTTTAGTGGCTATTTGCTAATGTATGTAAACTAGTTCACTTGTCTGTAAAAAACTAGTTCACTCGGCTGCCGCGCTTTGAATCTCCTTCCTCCCAACATATTCCTCTCCTCGGGTGGACCCAGCAGGTCTCTGAATTTTCTCCCACTTTTGTTTTTGATGTAAACTGAGTTTTCTCCCAGTACTTTCCCCTAGAACCAACTCAATTGTCGCACGTCTAGCCTAAAAAATAATAATACCCCACGTACTATTAACTCATCAAATTAAAATGATATTTTATTTCGTAAGTTGAAAGTTCTTTCAAAATAATAATAATAATTGTTTATATATAACTTGCCAAGTTAACTCCTAGTGATTGCGTACATAAGCTTGAAAATATTTTACTGACGTGCAATCATGTGTTTATGTTTTTATAACATTTCTCCGTCTAGCCCAACATGATATTCACCCAGCCCAGCAAGTCCGCGGATTTCGAGAAAAATGCAAATGGGATTTAAACAGGCTGCATAGATGCTACATCATTGTTTCACCCAGCCCACCAAATGGACTAAAAAACAAATGGACTGGCTGACATGTGGGCCAGTAGGTTGAAGCCTAAGAAGGCGTTGGATTTACATCCAATGGCCGACATTCTTCTTCAATCTCTCGTCTTCTTCCCCCAGCGTAGCCGGAACCGCCTGCTCTAGCCTTCGGTGTCCAGCAGCATTGTTCTGCGCTCCTCAGCGAAACGCTACCCCGCCGACGGCCAGGCCATCCCTCCACTCCGCACCTCATGTTATTCTCTGCCGAGTGTAGGCCCACCCCGCACCCGAACCAGTCAAGTTACCCACTCCTCTCCGTCTGCGACTCCACTGCCGCGTCTTCCCCATCTCCGGGTCGTTCTAGTCTGGGGCCTTCCCGTCGTCCACCGCCTCGGTGCGCTCGGCGCGGCGTGGTCAACATACGAGAGTCATCGGAAGAGGACTGTACGTGGAGAGCCTGACGGCTGGGACCCACGAGGTCCATGGTCGCACGCAAGGAAAGTTCCTCCTTATTACGCACTATACGTGCACTGTATGTGGGCAGGGCTTCTGTATTTCACGAAAAAAACACCCCCCCCCGCTGACAGGTCGGACCCACCAGCTATATCTTCGCACGCAAGGAAGTGCCTCCTTATTACGCACCAAAAAATGAATACCCCTTGCTAGCTGGTACCCACTATAGTGGGTGGCTGACTTGTGGGCCTACTAAGTTGACGAGGACGGAGGGCTTTGTCAACTTAGTCAATATGAACGATTCTAGCTCCAGTGACCGTATGATGTCCATCCAACGGCCATAGTGCTTCTTCAACCTCTGGTCTTCTTGCTCCAGCCGCCCAAAGTAGCGCCGGTCGTGCCGCGTGCTCCTGCCTCTCGTGGCCGGCTGTGATGCCGCGGAGGCCTCATCGCCCCCTACTACTCCCACCGCTGGTCCAGGGTATCCCTCTACTCACCCACACCCCATGTTATTCTGCGGCGACAGCAGCCTCACGCCGCAGCCGAACCAGTGAACCCTCGTACTCCTCTCCGCGTGGGCATCCACTGCCGCGTCTTCCCCGGATCCTTGTCGTCCCCTTCCTAGGCCTCGCCGTTGTCCGCCGCCTTGGTGCTCTCGGCGCGGCGTGGTCAATGTGGTCAATGACTGACTTCCATCGGAAGAGTACTGTACGTGGAGAGGCTGACAGCTGGGTCCAAGGCCACAGCCCAGTTTTTTTGTGATTTGCCAAGTAAGTCGCTTTGTCAGGCCTGTTGGGCTGCAAATCTTTCAAGACGAGGAGAGCTTCATTCGGCTGGCCGAGAAAATGGCCTATCAGTAATGAGAAATGGGCTGTACATTTTTAAAACACATCAAACCGGCAATTAGTTTCAAATATCTTTTTTTTCATTTCGAGATTTTAAATTACATTAATTTTTATGTCTGGAGAATTTGTTGGATTTTATATTGATATACATTTATTTTTAAAATCAGTTTGAATGTGAGTCGAAATTTCGGGATTAAAAACAGTTCGGACCGCACCGAAATATGCAAACTTTCGTATAATTTTTTAACCATGGCCACAATATGGGGTGTAATGCTAACAAAAAGAATATGGGCTCTAAACAAAACCTTAACAATTAGCAAATGGCCTATAAATTATTAGAAATAATGGCAGATGGGTTGTATGCTGTTTTCCACAGATTTGAGGCTTTCCTAAAAAAAGGTTGACGCACAAGCAGTAACTATTGGATGGCCATCCAACGGCCGTCGTGCTTCTTCAATCTCTGCTCTTCCTGCTCCAGCCACTCAAACAAGCGCCGACGGGACTGCCTGCTCCCTCCTCCCCGCGGCCGGCTGTGCTGCCGCGCAGGCCTCACCGCCCCACCGTACTCCCATCGCTGGCCTAGCCATCCCTCTACTCACCCACACCTGCTGTTATTCTCCAGCGACGGCAGACGAACCAGTAAACCCTCGTTCAGTCGTGCTCCCCTCTGCGTGGGAAACAACTGCGGAGTCTTCCCTGCCTCCGTGTCGTTCCCTTCCTAGGCCTCGCCGTCGTCCATTGCCCTGGTGCTCTCGGCGCGGCCTGGTCAACGTGGTCAACGACCGACATGCATCTGAAGTGGACTGTACGTGGAGAGGCCGACAGCTGGGTCCACGGCCGCACGCAAGGAAATGCCTCCTTATTACACGCAAAATAATGATTCCTCCACCTGACATCGGGGACCCACCGAAAGGGCCTCGGTATTTCGTGAAAAAAACGTTACCGCCACTGACAGCTCGGACCCACCAGCTATATATCTTTGCACGCAAGGAAGTGTCTCCTTATTACGCACAAAAAAATGAATACTCCCCCTATTAGCTGGGACCCAGTATAGTGGCAGGCTGACTTGTGGGCCTACTAAGTTGATGGGGACGGAGGGCTTTGTCAACTTAGTCAATATGCACGATTCTAGCTCTAGTAACCGTATGATGTCCATCCAACGGTCGTAGTGCTTCTTCAACCTCTAGTCTTCTTGCTCCAGCTGCCCAAACCAGCGCCGGTCGTGCCTCGTGCTCCTGCCTCCCTTGGCCGGCTGCGATGCGGTGGAGGCCTCACCGCCCCGTACTACTCCCACCGCTGGCTAGGCCATCCCTCTACTCACCCACACCCCCTGTTATTCTGCGGCGACGGCAGCCTCACACCGCAGTGAATCAGTGAACCCTCGTACTCCTCTACGTGTGGGCATCCACTGCCGCGTCTTCCCCGGCTCCGCGTCGTCCCCTTCCTAGGCCTCGCCATCTCCACCGCCCTGGTGCTCTCGACGCGGCGTGGTCAACATGGTCAAGGAACGACTTCCATCGGATGTGGACTGTGCGTAGAGAGGCTGACAGTTGGGTCCACGGCCGCAGCAAGGAAGTGCCTCCTTACTACGCGCAAAATAATTATTCCTCCACCTGACAGCGGGGACCCACCGGATGAGCCACCATATTTTGCGAAAAAAATGTTTCCCCCCTGACTGTTGGGACCCACCAGCTACACCTTCACACGCAAGGAAGTGCGTCCGGGCAAAAAAAAAACAATTCGCCCCCTGACTGCTGGGACCCACCAACTACATCTTCACACGCAAGGAAGTGCATCTGGGCAAAAAAAACGATTCGCCCCCTGACTGCTGGGACCCACCATCTACATCTTCGCACGCAAGGAAGTGCCTGACAGTCGGGACCCACCTGGTATAAGCGCACGTAGCGTTGTAATTCTGGTCGCGAACGTGTACATACATACTGGTCGATGTAGAGGCACGCACGTGTCATAGATGTAGAGGTGTGCACGTGTCATAGTAGAGGCGCACACGTAGCATGTACACGTACGTACAGCGACTAGAGTGCAAGAAAGAAAATACGGCCACGTACGTACATACGGGCAGGGTCTCTAACGCCTATCGCGCATACGTACATGGCTGGGTCGGAACGGAGAAACAACGTCGTCGTCGTGTTCATGGGGAGCCAACCGGCTGGGTCGGAACGGAATGCATGGTCGTGTTCATCGGGAGGGCTTGGACGGAACAGGCAATGGAAACGACGCCTGGCGTATCGCACAACGGAGGAAACGGCCTTGTGTTCGACCGGCCACGTTCGAAACGGGGTCCTGTTGATCGGGAGGGGCCTGGCGTACCGTCTACTATTCATCCAGCCCTCCACACCACGGGGTCCTGTTCAACCACCCCTCCATGGCCACCCCTCCACCGTCTACTGTTCATCCAGCCCTCTACACCATGGGTTCCTGTTCATCCAGAGGCAACGCCACCGCTCACT
>NC_041385.1:473839929-473845558 GCF_002162155.2 Triticum dicoccoides
GCAATCCTCACTATTCATCCAATCGTTTGGCTTCAGTTAGCAACAGTAGCGAAGGAATCGCTCCATCGGGTTCAGTTAACAGCCATCGATCGATCGCTCGGGTTCATTAACGTGTAGCCTGCAATGCAATCGCTCGGGTTCAGTTAGAGCCCAACGCCTCGCTCGGCTTCAGTTAGAGCCAATGCCTCGCACACACGTGCGTACGTACGAGAGAAACGCGCATCAGTATCCCACCGTAACCGGCAACTCCTCTAAATTTTCCTCCCCCTCGCTTCTACCACGGTTTTTTCCGTCATGGACGGCCCAAAGAATGTCATGCAGCTGCGTCTCCGGCCCGCCCAGGACGAAAAGCCCATTTTCTGTCATGATTTTTTGTCATAGAAGTAGGAGCCCACCACATCTATGATGATACCGGGTTTTGTCACAATTATCGTCATAGAAGTGTCATATGTATGACAGAAAAAAAAATTCGGCCCAAAATGTCACGGATGTGTCTTTTTTTTGTAGTGAAAGTCATCAAATTCATCTAAGCTGGGCTATGAAATTTAGTAGAGGGGAATTCAACTTTATCATATCTATAGAGAGAATTTACCATTACTACCTGTGTCGGGTTATCAAGACAATATGGTTCTTCAGGCGGTATATTAAGACCATGTATTTCTTTAATAGGAGGTAAATTCTTAACATCTTCAGCTTTAATACCTTTTTCTTTCACTGATTTCTTTGCCTCTTGCATATCTTCAGGACTGAGAAATAAAACACCTCTCTTCTTCGGAGTGGGTTTAGGAATAGGCTCAGGAGTTGGCTCAATTGGTTCAGGAATTACTTCAGGAATTGGCTCGGGAAGAGTCCAATTATTTTCATTAGTCAACATATTATTCAATAATATTTCAGCTTCGTCGACTGTTCTTTCCCTAAAAACACAACCAGCACAACTATCCAAGTAGTCCTTGGCAGCATCGGTTAGTCCATTATAAAAGATATCAAGTATTTCATTTTTCTTAAGAGGATGATCAGGCAAAGCATTAAGTAACCAGAGAAGCCTCCCCCAAGCTTATGGGAGACTCTCTTCTTTGATTTGCACAAAATTATATATTTCCCGCAAGGCAGCTTGTTTCTTATAAGCAGGGAAATATTTAGCAGAGAAGTAATAAATCATATCCTGGGGACTACGCACACAACCAGGAGCAAGAGAATTATGCCAAGTCTTAGCATCACCCTTTAATGAGAACGGAAATATCTTAAGGATATATAAATAGCGAGACTTCTCATCATGAGTAAACAGGGTAGCTATATCATTCAACTTGGTAAGATGTGCCACAACAGTTTTAGATTCAAGGCCATAAAAAGGATCAGATTCAACTAAAGTAATAATCTCAGGATGAACAGAGAATTCATAATCCTTATCAGTAACACAGATAGGTGAAGTAGCAAAAGCAGGATCGGGTTTCATTCTAGCATTAAGAGACTGCTGCTTCCATTTAGCTAATAATTTCTTAAGATCATATCTATCATTACAAGCAAAGATTTTCCTAGCAGCTTCTTCATTCGTAACATAACCCTTGGGAACAACAGGCAATACATAATCATTGGGAGAACCTTCATCATCACTATCATCAATAACAACATCTTCAATATTTTCATTCCCCCTAACTCTAGCAAGTTGTTCATCAAGAAATTCACCTAATGGCAAAGTAGTTTCATCATGCATAGCAGAAGTGGCATCATCAATTACATGCGACGTATCAGATTTCATAGCAGTAGCAGGTTTAGGTGTCGCAAGCCTACTAATAACGGAAGGAGAATCTAGTGCAAGGCTAGATGGCAGTTCCTTACCTCCCCTCGTAGTTGAGGGAAAAATAGAAGTTCGGTCGTCTTTCAAATTCTTCATAGTGATCAATAGATATAAATCCCAAGTGACTCAAAGAATAGAGCTATGCTCTCTGGCAACGGCGCCAGAAAATAGTCTTGATAACCCACACGTGTAGGGGATCGCAACAGCTTTCGAGGGTAAAGTATTCAACCCAAATTTATTGATTCGACACAAGGGGAGCCAAAGAATATTCTTGAGTATTAGTAGTTGAGTTGTCAATTCAACCACACATGGATAACTTAGTATCTGCAGCAATGTAAATAGTAGCAAAAGTGGTATGACAATAGAGGTAACAGTAGTAAAAGTAAAGATAATTGTTTTTTGGTTTTTGTAGTAGTTGTAACAGTAGCAACGGAAAAGTAAATAAGCGAAGACCAATATGTGAAAAGCTCGTAGGCAATGGATCAATGATGGATAATTATGCCGGATGCGATTCCTCATGTAATAGCTATAACATAGGGTGACACAGAACTAGCTCTAGTTCATCAATGTAATGTAGGCATGTATTCCGTAAATAGTCATACGTGCTTATGGAAAAGAACTTGCATGACATCTTTTGTCCTACCCTCCTGTGGCAGCGGGGTCCTAGCGGAAACTAAGGGATATTAAGGCCTCCTTTTAATAGAGAACCGGAACAAAGCATTAGCACATAGTGAATACATGAACTCCTCAAACTACAGTCATCACCGAGAAGTATCCTGATTATTGTCACTTCGGGGTTGTCGGATCATAACACATAATAGGTGACTATAGACTTGCAAGATAGGATCAAGAACACACATATATTCATGAAAACATAATAGGTTCAGATCTGAAATCATGGCACTCGGGCCCTAGTGACAAGCATTAAGCATAGCAAAGTCATCGCAACATCAATCTTAGAACATAGTGGATACTAGGGATCAAACCCTAACAAAACTAACTTGATTACATGGTGGATCTCATCCAACCCATCACCGTCCAGCAAGCCTACGATGGAATTACTCACGCACAGCGGTGAGCATCATGAAATTGGTGATGGAGGATGGTTGATGATGACGATGGCGATGAATCCCCCTCTCCGGAGCCCAGAACGGACTCTAGATCAGCCCTCCCGAGAGAGGTTAGGGCTTGGCGGCAGCTCCGTGTCGTAAAACGCGATGAAACTTTCTCTCTAATTTTTTTCTCCCCGAACGTGAATATATGGAGTTGGAGTTGAGGTCGGTGGAGGTCCAAGGGGCCCACGAGATACCCCATGTCTCATGGACAGCCTGTGGGCCCCCTGGTATTGATTCTTCCGCCAGAAATTCTTATTAATTCCAAAAAGTGCCTTCGTGGATTTCCAGGACATTCCGAGAACTTTTCTTCTCTACACATAAAACAACATCATGGCAGTTCTGATGAAAACAGCGTCAGTCCGGGTTAGTTTCAATCAAATTGTGCAAGTTAGAGTCCAAAACAAGGGCAAAAGTGTTTCGAAAAGTAGATACGTTGGAGACGTATCACGCCTCCACCATGCCTTAGCTGATATCCCGACGCTGCCATCCATTACAAGAGATCGACCTCTCTCATCCATGGCTTCGGACCGGGATCCTTGCATCCCATCCTCTCGCTTCATCCCCGCCGTCGTCCACCTTGCCGATGCCGCTCCTTTGACCGTCTCGTCCATCACGCCGTGCCGCCACCGTCTACCCTCCTAGATCTGCTTCCACGCCTCCGACAGCCATCGCTACCACAGCACCGTCAAATTCTCAGCAGATGCGTACACGGAGCCGCACCAGAGGCTGTAGCGACAAGGCCTCAAACAGTCTGATCTCTGTGCATCAGTCTCATCCCGGGATCGGTAATGCTGACACGCACAATACTCGAAGGATTTATAACAGAGTAGCAATCACACACTTATTACATCGAATGTCTCAAAAGAGAAGTTATTACAATAAATATGGCTTAAGGCCATCAAATAACGATAACAATGGAAGGCTTGGAAGATAAGCGAGTCCATCAACTCCAACGGCATCACTGAGTATAAGACCACGACCTAAGGCACCTTACTCGTCATCTGAAAAGTCTGCAACATGAACATTGCAGCCCGAAAATGGGTCAGCACATGGAATGTGCTGGCAATGTAACAGATAGAGAGTAATGAACAGAATAATGCTATCACTACATGCATATATGGCTGGTAGAAAGCTCTATGGTTACAGTTTTGCATAAAGCCAATTTTTCCCTACAACAAAGGAATAAATTTTTATTTAACTATCATGGTGGTTGTTAAACACTGAGAAGGTTCACCCAACTCAATCCCAATTAAGCATCAATATTAAACCCAACAAATTAACTTAAGTAACATGATGAGATTCACATGATAATCCAAGTACTAGATACTCAAAACGTCCATAACCGGAGACACGGCTAACCATGATTAGTTTATACACTCTGTAGAGGTTTGCGCACTTTTCCCCACAAGACTCGATCTCCTCCACTTGATTTCTCGCACTACATGGTGTTTGAGAAATGGATGACCGAGACACAGTCTTTTAGAAGCATTAACTCTTTACTCTGGGTAGACAATAATAACCTACATCCCCTACATCTTCTAGTCTACCACTGAAAGAGGTCACACAACATACTCAACTATGCTAGAGCCCATAGTAGCTTGCGGCTGCACACGGAAGTTTCTAGCATGAATAATCTCATGATCTCTTTGAGCCTGGGTGGCGATCCACAGGAGAATCACACGGTACCCCGGGATTTCCAAAAAAATACAGGCAACACTAGGTTTCCCAGGTGCCTCAATCCACCCAGATGTGAATTTAAGTTGCCACCTTAAGTAAACCATTAAATAACAATCTCACATCCGTCATGGATACACTCACCCAATCCACGTCTACTACCATAGCATAGCAATATAAGCAAACGTAGAAGTAACTCCCAAAGGTTAGATAATAAAGCAGGTAATAGGTACTACCTCATCTACTTCCCAAAACCCACATATTAATCACATCCTAACCATGTAATTGTTTCAGGATTGATCTAATGCAATAAAACTGGGTAGTAAAGAGGTATGATCAAAGTGTTACCTGCCTTGCTGATGATCCGTGAAACCTAGAGACTCGTAGTAGCAAGCGGCGCACTCCGAGTACTCTACCGCAAACAAACAAGCATACAATAAGCACTCGTCTAATGCACAGGTAAAACTCAAATAAGAGATCTAACCAGAAAGTTCAACTTAAGAACTTCGGTTTGCAAAAAAGAATCAAATCAAACGATGCAACGAAAGTCAAACGGCGAAAGAAAACAAGCTTCGTTTACTAATCTGGACCTAAGTCAAATTTTACAGTAGCAACAACTTGTTTGAGTTGGTTAAACGGAAAGAGGGTTTCCAGACAAAACTCTAGGCGCTTGAATCGCCTGATTCCGATAAACGAGCGAAAAGTTATACTAGAACGAAAATCGGATCAGAAATCTCGATCAGAAATAATCGCGAAAAATCCGAGAAAAAGAAAAACGGACGAACAGGCTAACGAACGAACGTTCGCCGTCTGCGGCTAAACTACGAAAATCGTTCGTTAAAACGAATATACGGATGAACGTCCGCTAAATAAACTAAACCGGAAAAAAATAAAACCAATCTATATAAAAAAAATAAACGGGGTTCCTAAAAAAACCGACGGTTTTCTCTCGAAAATCGCGGCGGCGGCGACGACTACCTCCGGCGGGTCAACGGGCAGCAGCGGCGGGTGAACGGGCAGCGGCGGCGGGTCAACGGGCGGCGGC
>NC_041385.1:473845834-473916985 GCF_002162155.2 Triticum dicoccoides
CTTCGGCGGGGCGGCGGCGATCGGCGTCGGCGGCGGCTAGGGTTAGGGCGGCGGGGTGGGCTGGGCTGGGGTAGCTCGGGGGCGCACTATTTAAAGGGGCCGGCCGGGTGGAGTCCTGGCCGAATACGGCCCGAGGTCGGTTTCGTTTTTTTTAATATTCGGACGTGCAAAAAAAGAAAGAAAAGAAATACTAAACGGACTCCAAAAATCGAGAAATTAATTTTCCCCGTCCTCTAAAAATAAGTCGGACAAGATGAACATTTATTTGGGGCCCAAATGCAATTTTGAAAAGCACGCATTTTTCCTAAATCAATAAAATAGCGACAAAACTCCAAAATAAAATCTTATTTGATTTTAATATTAAATCCTCAATATTTCTTTATTTTGGGAAAGTCACTTTATTCCCTCTCTCTTATTTTTATAAATGAAATATTTGAAGATAAAATAATCAAAATCAAATGATCCCTTTTCTAAATTTGAGAAAAACTCAAATAAGAAAATAACGAAATTCCCAACTCTCTCCGCTGGTCCTTGAGTTGCGTGAAATTTCTAGGATCAAACCAAAATGCAAAAAATATGATATGCAAAGATGATCTAATGTATAAAATTCCAAATTGAAAATTTGGGATGTTACAGAGGCGGTACTCTTTCGTATCTGCTTAACTTGTTTATCACAGCAAGAAAATAGATCACCATTGCTTTACTCTGATTTCTTGTCTTGGTTGCGAAGTTGCCTTTGTCCGGTTTGCACCTTCAGATCCTCCATGGCACGCTCAACACTATACTCCCAATGCTTATGGTTTTCCCCTTTTATGTTCTACACTAGTTAAATCACAATAGACTAAAATTCAAAATTGGGTCAGTCAATTTTTTAGAGCTCGCCGGAGTTCGCCGGTGCAAATGAAGGGGCTTGGAAGGTTGTGGGGCCTCGCCGAATGAAGAAAACTCAACACGGGTGGGGGTTGGGGCGGGGTGGGGGTGGGGGTGGCGGAGGAACACAGGCGGTGGGGGCCTGTGGTCCGGCCGCCGGCCCGTGCGGTGTTCTGTATGGGAAGAATCAGAGACAAGGAAGAAGAAGGGTTAGGAGACGTAGGATCTTCATCCAACCGCCTGAAATGGTCGAGAGACAGCTGGGAGTTGCATTCTTAATGCGCTCTGGTTCATCATGTGTGGGCACTGTGCAACCAACATTTTATTATCCAAAATCTGCTTGCTCTTCTTTACCATGTTCCTCTTCCGTTCTTCTTTAATATGTAATCTCTCCGTTCCTAAATACAAGTCTTTGTATAGATTCCACCATGGACTACATATGGAGCAAAATGAGTAAATCTACACTCTAAAATGTATCTTGATACATCTGTATGTGATCCATAGTGGAAATCTCTACCAAGACTTATATTTTGGAACAGAGGGAGTATGATAGTAGTACAGTATGTTCCTTGTACTGAAGATGAGTAGGGACATTTGCAGTGTAGAGGTCTATACGGTCGGTTGTGATGGACACTTTGAGCCTCTTTGATTCGTAGGATTTTGTAAACATAGGAATAGGATTTGTAGTGACCTGCCCACTTGAATCCTATAAGAATAGCAAGGAAATGCAGGGAGTTGTGTCGCCTTTGAGAGTTACACTGATATTAATAGTACCGCACCTTCAGTTGAAGAGAGCTGGTATCCGAAGCCCTTCTAGCCGTACTGGCAGTACTAGCACATATATTCCAGCAAGTTCCACTTTACTGATTTTACTCTGATGCTTACGGTTTTCCCCGTTATATCTACACTATGATCTGTGTAGCTGCTTTGTGTCGCACTAGCAGCAGTCCACCTTGAAGTTAAACACTGCAATGACTTACAAAATTGGCACCAAGGCATTGAGTGCCATTCTGGATGCAATGAAACTCATACGCTCCCCACCTGTTGATTCTTGTTCAGAATATGATCCTAATGACTATTCTAACCTCGAGGAGTCAAAGGCAGATGGCCTGTCCTCTTCACCCATCAAGGTGCATGTTCTAATTTGGCAAGGATTTATTGATTGTGGGGTATCTTGCATATGTTGTCTTGCATTTCTTCTACTTTGTTGCACCGCCATCTGCTTAGTTTACTCATCATATATGTTGAGATGTCATGCCCATCCATTATCAATACATAGTCCATCTGTCATCATACCATGTTTTTCCACTCAAATGTTGTTCTTGTGCATCAGACATCAAAAAGGAAGAGGGTGATTGCCGAACCTGAAGGAGCACCAGCAATGTCCTTGAAAAATGTGGTGGTGCTGGAGAAATCAGATAGCACCCCACTTATATTGGTTGTACCCATACTTCACTGGCCACACCACTAGCCCCACCACACAGGACCTGTAGTCCAGCAAAAGGTATATCGATTTCATTTGCCATAGCACCAGCGGTACTGTCGGTGTCAAAACTGGCAGATCTCGGGTAGGGGGTCCCGAACTGTGCGTCTAGGCGGATGGTAACAGGAGACAAGGGACACGATGTTTTTACCCAGGTTTGGGCCCTCTCGATGGAGGTAAAACCCTACTCCTGCTTGATTAATATTGATGATATGGGTAGTACAAGAGTAGATCTACCACGAGATCAAAGAGGCTAAACCCTAGAAGCTAACCTATGGTATGATTGTTGTTCGTCCTACGGACTAAAACCCTCTTTTTTATATAAGCACCGAAGAGGGTTAGGGTTACACAGAGTCGGTTCCAATGATAGGAGATCTACATATCCGTATCGCCAAGCTTGCCTTCCACGCCAAGGAAAGTCCCATCCGGACACGGGACGAAGTCTTCAATCTTGTATCTTTATAGTCCAGGAGTCCGGCCAAAGGCTATAGTCCGGCCATCCGGACACCCCCTAATCCAGGACTCCCTCAGTAGCCCCTGAACCAGGCTTCAAAGACAACGAGTCCGGCGCGCATATTGTCTTCGGCATTGCAAGGCGGGTTCCTCCTCCGAATACTTCATAGAAGATTTTGAACACAAGGATAGTGTCCGGCTCTGAAAAATAAGTTCCACATACCACCATAGAGAGAATAACATTTACACAAGTTCAATCTGCTAATGTATTTCGTGGCGTGACATCACAGCACGACCAAGCCTTTATTCGAATCGTTTTTACTGTCCCACCTCAGCACGTTTAGCGAGGCAGTTTCCTTGGAACGTCTTGTCAAAGCAGAGATCGTATCCCCTTATTCCCGGATTCTCATCAATACGAGCGTGGGTAACCCAATCGTGCCCGTTGGCACGTCTCCCCTATCGAAGGCGAGTCCCGAACGGTCACGGGGAAGGCTCTTAGTATTCAACCCATTTATAAAGAGACCAAGGCTCCACTCCTTTCTTTCAATCTCAATCGAATCCGCCCCTCGCCTCGAGTTCCAACACCCAAAGCTTCAGATTCAGGTGCTTCGGACCCTCGATGATGTCCGGCTCTGACCTGCAAGGCCGGTGGATGCCTTCCTCCATTACGGAAGAAGACGTGCTAAAGCTAAGAGATGCCAGGTATCTAACCGGCAAAATTTCGCATAGGCTGCCGGCCCAAGGGCAAGTTATTCCCACTCCCAAGCTTGGTGAAAGCGTGGTGTTCACGTCTCACTTCCTTCGGGGGCTAAGCTTCCCGACGGACCCCTTCGTGAGGGGGCTCATGTTTTATTACGAGTTGGAATTTCATGACTTGGATCCGGAGTCCATCCTCCACATCTCATCGTTCATTGTCGTATGCGAGCCCTTCCTCCGCATTACCCCTCACTTTGAATTGTGGCTCAAGACCTTCAAAGTGGAGCCGAAGATGATCAAGTGGCAGCAGGCAGAGTGCGGAGGGGCTGTTATAAGCAGGAATGCTGACGCTCCATGGCGCGAGGGCTCTTTTCAAGAGGAGCTCAGCCTATGGCAACAAGAGTGGTTTTATATCACAGCTCCCAGGGGCACCAAATGGGTGGCGCCACCTGCCTTTCGCTCGGGTCCTCCACCGCGTCTGGCGTCATGGGTCAATAAAGGACTTGACTGGGGGCCGTCCAAGGACGTGCCCTTGCTGCAAGGCCGCATTCAAGATCTCCTAGAGAGAGATCACTCTGGTCGTAGTAGCGTAGGTCATGCTGATTCGTCGCATCCTGCCCTGCAGACGTCGCCCCCTCCGCCTGTGGGAATTTAACCCGGAGGGGCCACGAGCTCTCCAACATTTTATGGGCGCGACGCCCGTGGAGATGTACAAGTTTTTCTTCGGATCACAAGCGATGTGTCCGGACTTGACCAAGGACGCAGGTCTGAGCTGCAATCGCCCGGATACTCAAGTAAGTAGCCCAGTGCCCGGACACGCTATCCCATATTTATCATGAATTTGCCCTCAAAAGAGTTGTCCCTTGAACAAGAGTGGATAGCAAAAGCAAAGTTAATCAGGTGTCTGGCCCCCTCCCTGAGACCACGCCGGATCCCGTGTTAACCAGGATGCTGGAGGTTGCACCTTCGGAAGAAGGTGAAGTGGGGGAACAAGGAAGCTACCGCCTCTGTGGAGGAGGCTATCAGGAAAGGAGGGATCGAGAATCCCTCCATCCAGGGGAAGAAGAGGACCACCTCTGAAGACCCGGAGACCATGATCTCAAAGCGGGGGAAGAAATCTTCGTCAGGGGGTCCTGCACCGAGGGATGCCTCAGCCGCATTGTGCCCCCAAGGGGATCAGCCCTCCACCGAGCCGTAAGTAAAAGGGGGAGTTCTTTTTTTTTTAAAATAAAGGATATCCCTACCCTATTTCTGATGAAGATAACCGAAATTTTACCTTGTAGTTCGGATCTCAGCCCTTCTTAGTAGAGCTCATCATCGGGGGATCTTCGTCCGGAGATGATAGAGAGCGAAACGCCTCCCCCTGCCGTATCGTCTTGCGAGGCGGGCGACCCTGAGGTGTCGTCGCGGAGGGTTTCTCCGAGTCTGGTGGGGCCGGAAGGTAGTCGTATGTCCCCTCAAAGCCCTCCGCATCCGGCCTTCGACAAAGGCCATCGGATGAGTCCGGCACCACCTGGTGTACGGTCGGAGGAGCTGAAGGATCTTCTCGGGCGAGCATCTATCTCAGAAGATCACTGTGCGTTAATGGGTATGGTGATTGAAAGGATTTCATCCGCTGAGAGCGGATTGCATGAAGCCATCAGAAGTTTACTGACAGGTTTTGAGGTACGCAAAATGATGTACCTTCTGACAGTTCCGCATATAAAATGCGCCCTGTGTAGATAGTAGCCCCTGAGGCACGGTGTGTTGTCAAAAAATGACAGCGCGTCGAGGATCATAATCCTAGGTATAATATGTCGCCCTTCCTATGTAGGTGGCGAAGGGTCTGGTGGCTGGCCGGACTGATGAGTTTGCCGAACTAAAGCGGCAACTTGACGTGGCGGATGCCGACATCGCGCTTGTCCATAAGCGACTTGACGAGTCGCAAGGTTGCAATTTCTCCGCGGACACCTGGTAAGGGAGCTTGATGACCGTGCCTTACAACATGTATGCTTGATGCAGATGGTGCCGCTGCCATGGAGAACCTTCAGGCGGAGATCGCCCGAGCTAAGGAGCAGGCCAGAAAGAGTGATGCGGCTGCCTTAAAGGCGGCCAAAGAGCTAAAAGCTGAACAGGCTGCTCACTGCCGAAGCAAGGAGGAAATGGCCGAGATGGCCGTGAAGTTGAAGAATGCTGCCGACCGCTGCCACCTTCTTGAAAAAGAAGATCGAGCGGTACAAGAGGACCTGAAGAAGGCCACTACCGAGGCCAAGGATGCTCGCTCTGCGATGAGAGCTATGAAGGAGGAGCTGCGTCAGGCCGGAGATATCACGGCTGGAAAGCCCTTTCGGTTGCTGAGGAAATTCATGGATCCTAAATATGCTCAGTTGGACCGGGTGAGTGCGGAGGATGCTTATCTGGACTTGGCGGCAAGTGCCGCGGAAGCGGCCGAACACTTCCGAGATCAAGAGGATCACGAAATGGAAAAGGTTTTTTGGTCGCAGTTCCATAATGCAGAGCGCCCACTTCCATTAACCGATCACTTGGCCGAATGGGCGGAGCTTAATAGGTTATCCAGACTTGCCATGAAGGATGTCGTGAGTCTTTTGTGGCCGAAGAGGCTCGAGCCGAAGAGTTATTTTGGCTTGGTGCAGTAGTTTCTTGGTGCGGTGCCGCATATCAATGCAATGAGAAGGTCGGCATGCATAGAGGGTGCACGGATGGCTCTTGCCCATGTCAAGACATACTGGGCGGAGATGAAGGTCACCGATGTTGCATCCCAAGATTCAGACAGAAGCCAAGTACCTGTCGAGCACTATTTTCAGGAAGTGCTGCAGGCGCTCGTTTAATAGAGACGCAGTGCTCGAAGGATATTATGTTCGAATAACATGTATTGTTGTGAAACAATGTTTCGATGAAATATAAAATCTTGTTATACTTGTGCCTTCAAGAATTAAGATACCTCCTGTACGGCCGTTAATGTATATGTGTATATAACCTGAAAGATGGCAGTCTTCGGCTTCAGCCCCCATGCATATAATGCGGGGGTGTTTGCAAAAGGTGCGTTTTCACACTTGATCCAACGTCTTGGTCCTATAAAGGAGGTGGTAGCACAGCAAACTAGGCAACCGGACTATAATGCTTTATCACTTTCACTTAGCCATAGGAGTTTGACAGTGGGGCTACTATATAGCCCCTAGGGGCACCGCGCTCATCCGAATTCAGGGCGCGTATGTTCCTGACCGGTAAACGGCCCTTCGTCTATGCGGAGGAATCCTAAAGATTCCGGCAGGTCATCGAGTGGTTGACCAGTCTCACGCTATATCATGACAGTCAGTTTTCGGCTTTCTCTACTGAGGTGCTCGCCTGGACGAACCGGGGCACAATCGCAGTAGTTCTTCTGGTGCCGCGTTAGCCGATAGAGCGGAACGTAAGGCAGCAAAACACAGGAGCCGGGCAAACCCAACATTTGACCAAAGACATGATTCGGAGCTGATGCATATAAGGCCTAACTCGAGACGCCGAACACTCCCTAAGGTATTCGGTCTTTATGAAAACGGGCCGAACAACGCCCTTGGTAATAAGCCCCTGGTGTCCAGGTACGCGCAAAATTCTGACGTGGCCCATGCCAAAACGCCAGCCTCCTCCTTGGTTATAACAAGAAACCAGGGGATGTGTATCAACAAGAGACAGTAAAAAAGGTTTACGCAGGGTCTTAATCTGAAAAGAATCCTTGCAACGGGTCCCTACTGCACATCTGCGCCTGTGTCTCTGTTGTGCAGTATCCTGGACGGGTGTAGCACGGTGTTCATCTGTAAAAGAGAGGAACTTAGTTGAAAAGGATCGTGAGAAAATGTACGTTATATTAAATAAACAAAGTACAATTCAAAAAATGAATAAAATTGAGCTTTATTGTCTCTTGCTGTATATGCGGAGCCCCTTGTGCGGGGGTATGCGGCCGGTAAGCCCTTGTATGTTTACACCGGACTCATCTAACTATGTCCGGGGTCTGAACGACCTGTTTAGGTGCTTGGATTAGTGAAGCCGGTTTAGTGTGTGGCTGTCAAGGCAGTCACACAATCTTCCGCGCTCGAGGAACACTCGGTATTTCCCTTTAAGGAGATGATGCCTCACGGACCGGGCATTTTAAGTGTAAGGGATGCATAATGCGGTATTGCATTAAAGTGGGCGAAAGCTTCACGTCCCAGTAGTGCTTGGTAGCTACTTGTAAATGGGGCGAGGTGGAAGGTTAACTTTTCGCTCCGGAAGTTATCGGGTGAGCCGAACACAACTTCTAGCAGTAGAGAGCCCGTACAATTGGCATATGGGCCTGGCATTACCCCTTGAAAGGAAGTGTTGCTATGTCGAACTTTGCTTGGGTCTATCCCCATGTTGCAGATTGTGTCCTGATATAGCAGGTTTAGATCACTGCCGCCGTCCATTAGGACTTGTGTAAATTGGAGTCCGTCGATTATCGGATCTAATATCAAGGCAGTCCATCCTGCATTCCGGATACTTCTAGAGTAAGCCTGATGGTCGAAGGTGATTCATTTTAACAACCAGTGGCGGGACTCCTCTGGGATAGGCCGTATGGCACGTATCTCTATGGGCGCCATTCTGTTTTTCCCTTTTGTCACGCAAAGTGAGTTTACTGTTTTGATTAGGGGGCAGCTTTTTATGATTCTGTTGTGAGCTTTTGAATCCGGCGTTGACTGTCGTGCTCTTCGGGATGTTTCCCTTGGTCCGATGCTGGTCCTTGCTCCGTCGCGGTTTCCCGTTTCCATCCCTGACTTCGGATGTACTTGGGTCGCTACTGCATCTTGCCAGCCATCTATACTCCCCCGCGCAGAAGCGGGTCATGAGACTTGTTAATGCGGCCATTGTTCTTGGCTTTTCTTGGCCGAGGTGTCTGGCGAGCCATTCGTCTCGGACGTTGTGTTTGAAAGCTGCTAAGGCTTCGGCATCCGGACAGTCGACTATTTGGTTCTTTTTATAAGGAATCTGTTCCAAAATTTTCGGGCTGACTCTCCGGGTTGTTGAGTTATGTGACTTAAATCGTCTGCATCCGGAGGTCGGACATAGGTCCCTTGAAAATTTTCCTGAAAAGCATCCTCGAGCTCTTCCCAACTTCCAATGGTGTTTTTAGGGAGGCTTTTGAGCCAATGCCTGGCTGTCCCTTTGAGCTTGAGGGGTAAGTATTTTATGGCGTGGAGGTCATCTCCTCTAGCCATGTGTATGTGGAGGATGTAGTCCTCGATCCAGACTCCAGGGTTTGTTGTTCCGTCGTATGCCTCTATGTTTACGGGTGTCGGTGCCAAAACCGGCGGATCTCGGGTAGGGGGTCCCGAACTGTGCGTCTAGGCGGATGGTAACAGGAGACAAGGGACACGATGTTTTACCCAGGTTCGGGCCCTCTTGATGGAGGTAAAACCCTACGTCCTGCTTGATTAATATTGATGATGTGTGTTACAAGAGTGGATCTACCACGAGATCAAGGAGGCTAAACCCTAGAAGCTAGCCTATGGTATGATTGTTGTTTGTCCTATGGACTAAAGCCATCCGCTTTATATAGACACCGGAGAGTTCTAGGGTTACATAGAGTCGGTTACAATGGTAGGAGATCTACATATCCGTATCGCCAAGCTTGCCTTCCACGCCAAGGAAAGTCCCATCCGGACACGGGACAAAGTCTTCAATCTTCTATCTTCATAGTCTTCGAGTCCGGCCGATGATGATAGTTCGGCTATCCGGACACCCCCTAGTCCAGGACTCCCTCAGTAGCCCCCGAACCAGGCTTCAGCGACGACGAGTCCGGCGCGTATATTGTCTTCGGCGTTGCAAGGCGGGTTCTCCTTCAAACTTCATGTTCCTGCTGAATAGTGTCCGGCTTCTTTATAAATTTTGCGCTCCTTGGCTTCTACGCCCAATAATGGCCTTCTTCCACGTGTCGTATAAATGCGAAAAGCTACGGTATTTTTACATTTTTTCCCCTAACCATGCGAACGAGCCGCCTATAAGAGAGGCGAGGATCTAGATCCAACTCACACCATCCTCCTTCCGCAAGTACTCATCGAAGCGCCTCTGACAAAAATCCATTCTATCATGGATAGTCGACGCGGCTCCTCCTCTCGCGCTCCCATCCCTAAGCCAGGAGATTGGGGGAGATGCTCAGTTCCACACAGCGAGCTAGTGGCGCTCCAAACCGAGGGATATCTTCCCCCAGCCTTCATGGTTCCGGTTCAAGCCGGACTGGCCACCTTCAGGGGTGGAAAGCAGGCGGAGAGCGTCCCCAACCCTTCCAAAGAAGAGCGGGTATGCTTCGTCCCTTATCTAATAAGGGGACTCGGATTTCCCATACACCCGTTTCTCCGGGGGCTCCTGGAGTTCTACGGACTCCAGCTTCACCACCTCACACCTGCCTCCATTTTGCACATCACGGGCTTTGTAGCTCTTTGCGAGCTGTTCTTGGGCATCGAGCCCCATTTTGCACTATGGAAGAGATTGTTTTGCCTCGTACCCCGTTCTCATGAGGGGTCGATATATCAAGTGGGCGGAGCCGAAATATGGCGCATCGCCGGGACCGGATATCTATCCGGCACCCCGAAGAAGGCGTCCGAAGACTGGCCTTCGAAATGGTTCTACATGGAGGACGCCCCTCTGCCGGATCCAGTTCGGATCGGCCTCCCGGAGTTCAGCAATGCTCCCTTGAAGAAACGCCTGAGTTGGCGCCCGCGGAGCCCTCAACAGGAGGATGATGGGAGCGTCCATTATCTAATGGGCCGGATTAGGTTACTGGCCCACTCTGGATTGACCATGATTGGAATCATGGGCACGTGCATTATGCAAGGGGTGCAGCCGCTCCAATATAGGGGCCACCCTATGTGGGATTTCAACGGGGAAGATGACGCCACCCGTCATGGCCGCAGAGGGTCGGGCTCGGCAGCCGATCTGGTAAAGATCCTGTCCGGCTTGTACAAGGGGGAGGAGGAGGACTTCCTCCGCACGAGTCCATTGAATGGATTCTCCATGAATAACCCTCGGAGTTGGGTAAGTGGACGTTTATCTACCCGATCCATACTTCCAAAGTCAAGTATTTTACTTTATGATTTCGACGCAGGAGCTGCGCCGGGATGTGGAGGGCATACAAAGCCTAACTCCACAGCCCGAGGATCCGGAACGATCCCTTGATCTGGCCTCCGAAGAGGATCCGGACATAAAGGTGGAGCTGATTGACGGGGTGTTCCACCAACTTAGCATGAACAATGCTCTAGTCGCCATTACGGCTGACTACCTCGGTTTGTTTCCGGCCTCCCAGGTGACTACGACCAAGGTCTTGACACCATCATTTGATCCATGCTCAATTCTGACCATCCTATACTGATGGTGCATCGCAGGAGGTGCCTTTAAGGCGGGAAGCCGAACCCGCGGCGGCTGACCAGCAAGGGTCAGTTCGGCCCAGCAGGCGGAAGAGGAGTGCGACGCGAATCAAAATGTCGCCGCAACGGTACGGCGCACCACTGTTTTAAGCGAGGGATCCCTAGGAGGTATATTAATGCTCATAACTTTTCCAGGAGAAAGAGCGCTCGCTGAACAGTGTCCGGAGAGGTTGCCAATCAAGCCTCCGCCAGCCATGCTCCAACGCGTGGTCCGGAAGGGGAGGCGAATACAAGGCATGAGCCGGATGCTCCTCCGACGGAGGATGCCGATAGGTTGTCCGCCACCCCATCTGAGGTGGAGAGCGCCATGAATCACAGGCGTCGCCGGACAGTTCTTTGTGACGCGTGTTTCTCCCCGGAGGCGTTGAATGCCTTTGATGCGGGAGACGCGCACCTCCGTGCCGCTCAAGATGGTTTAACCAGAGCCACGGAGCAGTATGTGAAGGACATACGGGTAAGTAATTTTAACAGTTATATATGCCAGTAGCCCCCAAGACTTAAAATAGTTAAAATAACTGATTTAAGGATCATTTATTATGCAGGATCTTACGGAGAAGAATACCCACCTGTCCCAAGAGCTTCAAGAGTGCAAGGCCCAACTTGAGGCCGCACTGGCCGCCACAGGGGGAGCCACAGAGACACCCGCTGGTAATACGTACTTCGAAAAGATAAGTAGTTAACAAAGTGTTGCGTGTGCGTAAATCTGACAATAATATTGCAGAGGGTGCCGGACTAGATCCGGATAGGCAACAGCTACTGCGTCAGATGAAGGCCGGCGAGAGGGTGCTTATGAAGGTGCAGCAGGAGAGGAACAAGCTCCAAGATGCCCACACCCAGCTAGGAGAAGAGCTGAAAGATGTTCGGGCCCCGCTGTCTAGCTCCATGAAGGAGAATCAGCGGCTTCGTCGCGACATTTATAGTAAGTGCTTGAGCAAATTCCTTTGAAAAGAAGAATTCGGCGAGGAAGTCGATTGACAGAAATGTGTCTTTAGGTGTGCTCACAGGTCGCCCTGCGGAGGAAATGCCCGGTTCAACGGGTGACCAACTTCCCGAGCTGGTGCAACTGTTCGAACGTGTTCGGCAGGCGATGAGTGGCGTCGTTCAGGCCTTATGGCCTTCCGTCTCCCTACCTGAGGGCCTTGGAGGGCTTGCTGAGAAGCTTCAGGAAGTACGGCGACGTCTCCGTCTGTGGAAGATATCGGCCTGCCGTCAAGGTGCCAGGGAGGCCTGGGCCATGGTGAAGACGCGGTACCCGAAGGCTGACCCAAACCACATGGCTGAGGTCGGACCTGTGGGGCCTGATGGGAAGGAGATCCCTGTGAGCTTGATGTACAACCAAGTAGAGCTGGCCGCAAAATATTCCCAACAGGACTGTAAATTAGACAGCCTGTTAGACGGGATTGAAGAGGAGTACAATCAGTCAGTTTGACGATGTAATTTTAAAATGACATATAGAATGCCTTCTAGCCGGATTGTAGATCGTTTGTCTTTGCAGACCTTTTCGCTTCAACCTCAGGACCCAATAGTCCGAAGTGTGTCTGAATACCCTTACAGTTATGAAAGAACCGGCGCGTGCATGGAGACAAGGCGTCAGGGTCATAATTGCTTTATCAGACAAGTGCCCAACTAGCTATGTTATATTACATGGTTAGTAACAAACATCTTCTAGGGAGAATAGTTCCATTAAGGGTTCCTTTCCCTGGGAGGCATGCCCTAAAGTGCATGTCCGGACTGCGAAAATAGCAGAAAAAGCATCTGGGGGCAGATAAATAAGTAAGTAGTAAATCATCTTTCAAGTCACCGACTGAATATTCTCTTAAGAACGCTAGCTTTCGGCTTCACCCAGTCTGAGGTACACATCCGGCTGACCCGGCAGTAACAATCGCAGAGGTGCTCCCTTTACCTCCTAGCCAAAGAATCAGGAACGTAGGGGTAAGCACAGGAGCCAGGCAACCCAGCTTGGCCAAAACTTAAGTCATATCGATGCATATAATGGTGAATAAAAGGTACATGCCGAAGTATGACACATGTGTTGGGCATGAAGCCCGTATAAATAAGCTTCTGTTAAAGAAGCCCCCAGGTATAATGAGTGCTAGGAGCACATCAAGTGTGTGCGAACAATGCGCAAATCAGCCTATCAAAGGTATTGAAAAAAAAGGTGGGAAGAAAGAGGGGGACAAGAGACAGTGCAAATGTAAAAAGGTGGACGGAGGAGTGAGACGAACTCTGAGTCCGGCGTTAGGCGTAGAATCTTCGGAGACAGGTTGCGTTCCATGGGTTCGGCTCGAGCCGGTTGTCAGATGCGTTACGTAGACGGTATGCTCCACCGGTCAGGACTTGGTCGATGATGAAGGGACCTTCCCACTTGGGCTTAAGTTTGTCCTTTTTCTTGTCCGGCAGGCGTAGAACAAGTTCGCCAACATTATAAGTTTTGGCCCGTACTTCTCTGCTTTGATATCTTCGAGCCTGCTGCTGATAGAATGCGGAACGAGCTTTTGCCATGTCCCGCTCCTCCTCTAAGGCGTCCAAACTGTCCTGCCGATCCAACTCGGCTTCTCTTTCTTCGTACATGCGCACACGAGGTGAGTCATGAATTATATCGCAGGGCAGAACTGCCTCTGCGCCGTTCACCATAAAAAATGGTGTGAATCCGGTAGTGCGGTTTGGCGTGGTCCACAGCCCCCAGAGTACGGAGTCGAGCTCCTCTACCCAGTGCGTGTTAGATTCCTTGAGGGACCGCACTAGTCTGGGTTTGATGCCGCTCATGATTAGACCATTTTCTCGTTCGACTTGACCGTTAGTTTGGGGGTGATAGACTGAAGCGTAGTCGAGCTTGATGCCCATGTTTTTGCACTAGAGTTTAACCTCGTCGGCCATGAAGTTCGTGCCGTTATCAGTGATGATGCTGTGGGGGACACCATAACGGTGTACTACCCCGGATATGAAGTCTATCACGGGTCCGGATTCGGCTGTTTTAACTGGCTTGGCCTCTATCCATTTGGTGAATTTGTCCACCATGACCAATAGGTATTTTTGCTTGTGGGTTCCCCCTTTAAGGGGTCCAACCATATCAAGCCCCCAGACCGCGAATGGCCAGGTGATGGGTATAGTTTTGAGGGTGGTGGGTGGCATGTGGCTTTGATTAGCAAAGAGCTGGCAACCGACGCAGCGTTGGACTAAGTCCTGAGCATCTGCCCGGGCAGTTGGCAAATAAAATCTTGTACGGAAGGCCTTGCCTACAAGGGCCCGGGTTGCGGCGTGGTGCCCACCGAGTCCGGCGTGAATTTCAGCCAGGAGATTTCGCCCTTCCTCTTCGGAGATACACCTTTGAAGGACTCCGGTTGTGCTTTTCTTATAAAGTTCTCCCTCATGGACCTTGTAGGCTTTAGGTCGCCGAACTACGCAGCGGGCCTCATTTTGGTCTTCGGGAAGTTCCTGCCTTATTAAGTAGGCTAGGAATGGTTCCGTCCACGGGGCAATTACTGCCATTATTTCGTGGACTGAAGGTGTTATTTCATTGGCTGAGCCGCCGATTGTGTCAGAATGTTCTGAGTTAGGTGATGCAGCTGGTTCCGGATTGTTATTTCCGGACTCCTCTTCCCATAATACGGATGGCTTAAAGAGCCGTTCCAGGAAGATGTTTGGAGGGACGGTGTCATGTTTTGCGCCGATGCGTGCCAACACGTCTGCTGCCTGGTTATTATCCCGGGCTACATGGTGGAATTCGAGTCCTTCGAACCGAGCTGACATTTTTAGGACGACGTTGCGGTAGGCTGCCATTTTCGGATCTTTGGCGTCAAAGTCTCCATTTACTTGGGATATTGCGAGGTTTGAATCCCCGCGCACCTCTAGGCGTTGAATGCCCATGGAGATTGCCATCCGGAGGCCATGTAGAAGGGCCTCATATTCGGCTGCGTTGTTCGAGTCCATGTACATTATTTGAAGTACATATTGGACCGTGTCTCCAGTTGGGGACATCAAGACGACGCCAGCCCCCAAGCCAGCCAATATTTTGGATCCGTCGAAATGCATGATCCAATTGGAGTACGTGCCGTACTCTTTAGGGAGTTCGGCTTCGGTCCATTCGGCGACGAAGTCAGCCAGAACTTGCGACTTTATAGCTTACCGTGGTTTGTAGGTTATGTCAAACGGTAAGAGCTCAATGGCCCATTTTGCAATCCTGCCCGTTGCATCGCGATTGTTTATAATATCGTTGAGAGGTACTTCAGAGGCCACCGTTATGGAACACTCTTGAAAGTAGTGTCGCAGCTTCCGGGATGCCATGAACACCGCATACGCTATCTTTTGATAATGTGGGTACCGGGACATGCATGGAGTTAAGACAGTGGATACATAGTACACTAGTTTTTGAAGAGGGAATCTGTGCCCTTCTGTTTCTTGTTCGACGACGAGTACCGCGCTGACAACTTGATGTGTTGCTGCAATATATAATAACATAGGTCCGCCCAGGTTGGGCGTGGCCAGGACCGGATTTGTTGCCAGTATGGCCTTGATTTCTTCGAGTCCGGCCGTGGCAGCATCCGTCCATTCGAAGTGTTCGGTGCGCCGGAGGAGGCGATAGAGGGGCAGAGCCTTTTCTCCCAAACAGGAGATGAAGCGACTTAGAGCCGCTACGCATCCAGTTAGTTTTTGTATTTGCTTGAGGTCTCTTGGAATATCCAATTGTGACAGAGCTCGGATCTTGGCTGGGTTTGCTTCAATTCCTCTACCGAATACAATGAAGCCCAAGAGCTTTCCGGCCGGTACTCCGAAGACACATTTTTCCGGGTTGAGCTTAATGTCATATGCTCGGAGGTTGTCGAATGTCACCCTCAAGTCGTCTACTAGAGTTTCGACGTGTTTGGTCTTGACGACCACATCGTCTACGTATGCCTCTACTGTTTTGCCTATCTGGGTAGCCAGACATGTCTGAATCATGCGCTGATATGTTGCGCCGGCGTTTTTGAGTCCGAAGGGCATTGTGTTGAAGCAGAATGGCCCATATGGAGTAATGAATGCCGTTGCGGCCTGGTCTTTTTCCGCCATCTTGATTTAATGGTATCCGGAGTATGCGTCGAGGAAGCACAATGAATCGTGCCATGCGGTAGCATCGATGATTTGGTCGATGCGAGGGAGAGGGAAAGTGTCCTTTGGAAAGGCCTTGTTAAGGTCTTTGAAATCGACGCAAAGGCGCCAGGATTTGTCCTTTTTTGGTACCATTACTAGGTTGGCTAGCCAGTCCGGATATTTTATATCTCTGATGAATCCGGCTTCTAAGAGTTTGGCTAGCTCCTCTCCCATTGCCTGTCTTTTGGGTTCGGAAAATCGCCGAAGAGCTTGTTTGACTGGCTTGAATCCTTTTAGGATATTTAGGTTGTGCTCTGCCAGCCTGCATGGGATTCCTGGCATGTCTGAAGGGTGCCAGGCAAAAATGTCCCAATTTTCCCGAAGGAATTCTCGTAGTGCGGCTTCTACATCAGGATTTAATTGTGCCCCAATGGAGGCCGTCTTTGTGGGGTCCGTTGGATGGACCTGAAATTTGACTATTTCGTCTGCTGGTTTAAAAGAGGTGGACTTGGACCTCTTATCGAGTATCACATCGTCCCTATCCACCGTGGAGCGCAGCGCAGTTAGTTCCTCTGCCGCTAGGGCTTTGGATAATGCCTCTAGGGCCAGTGCGGCTGTCTTATTTTCAGCGCGGAGTGTTGTATCTGGATCACTGGCGAGGGTGATTATTCCATTGGGTCCGGGCATTTTGAGCTTCATGTACCCGTAATGGGGTATAGCTTGGAAGATTGTGAATGCCTCTCGCCCTAACAAGGCGTGATATCCGCTGCCGAATGGGGCCACTTGGAACGTGACCTCTTCAGACCTGTAATTGTCCGGCGAGCCGAACACTACATCTAGTGTGATTTTTCCTGTGCAGCGTACTTCTCGACTAGGGATTATTCCCCTGAAGTTATGCTGCTTCGCTCAATGCGGCTCCAGTCAATTTCCATTTTTTGAAGGGTTTCTTCATAGATGAGGTTTAATACGCTGCTGCCATCCATGAGTACCTTGGTAAGACGAAAGCCGTCCACTATCGGACTGAGGACCAATGCGGCTGGTGCTCTAGCTGTTCGGAATTTAGGTTCGTCGCTGGCATTGAAGGTGATAGCTGTGTCACTCCATGGATTTGTTGTTGCTACTTGGTAGACTTCGGCGAGGCTGCGGGTTGTTCGTTTCCGCATGTTATTTGATGCGAAAGTCTCGAAGACTGTTAATACCATACTGGTACTGCTGGGCTGGTTGCCCGGGGCTAAAAAGCCTTCACCACTTTTGGCCACCTGCCGTAATATCCAACATGCTCGAAGGCTATGTGTTGGAGTGGCGCCCTCCGTACTGTGGATTTTGCAGGGTCCGTTGAGCCATCCCTCCAGTACGGTTCCGTACCCTTTAGGGGGTTTTTGCTTTTTGGTTTTTAACCCAGGTGCTTGAATATGACGCACCCTTTTATTTCGGACTGGGGTTGTATTCAGGGCCGGATTGTCCCAAAACCTAGTTTCGGTCTTCCAGGCACTCTCCATCGTGCAGTATTTTTGTACAATGGTCGCTAGGTCGGCGAAGCGTGTAACTTTGCGACGACTGATGGCGTTTATGATTCCCTTGTCCGTGCAATTGTTGCAGAAAATTGAAATCGCGCTTTCTTCATGGCAGTCCTTAATCCTGTTCATAACCAGGAGGAATCTGGCCCAGTAATGATGTACTGTTTCATCGGGCTCTTGCTGTATTTGAGATAGATCGCTTATGTTTGGGTGGGCGGGTGGAATTAAGTTCGGAACCCCGCCCGATCTGAGGCTCAAAGGCCAAGAAGCTTTCGGATTTGGAAGCTTGGTTTGTTGGATGCTTCCCAACAAATCTGGTCCGATGCCTGACTTTAGGTTCAGTATTTGATTGGCGTCCGTCCCTCCGTGGGAATCCGGCATGGAGGGATCGGGAATCCGGACATAGTTGGTTTTTAACATAGAAGAAGAGTCGCCGCATTGTTCCTCTACCACAACAACGTGGTGGGTAACCTGGGGAGAGTTAATTTCTCTCAGATCGGTTTTAAGCCCAATCTGATCGTAGTCAGTAGCGACTCCCAGGGCAGCGATGCGATCTAAGAGCTCGTTTACGGAGGAGAGCTCAATCGGATCTAGCTGCTCGGCGAATTCCAAGCTGACGTGAAGATCGCTTTTAATGACCTGAGAGGTCATTGTCGGAGCGGTGGCCGAACAGGCGGTCATAAGGAAACCGCCTAGCCGGATAGTCTGGCCGGCGGCCAAAGCTCCCTTGACGACGGTGCCGTGTTTAAAGACGGGAAAAGGCATCCTTCCTGATGGTGACGGCACAGAGGAACTCTCAATGAAAGCACCAATGTCGGTGTCAAAACCGGTGGATCTCGGGTAGGGGGTCCCAAACTGTGCGTCTAGGCGGATGGTAACAGGAGACAGGGGACACGATGTTTTACCCAGGTTCGGGCCCTCTTGATGGAGGTAAAACCCTACGCCCTGCTTGATTAATATTGATGATGTGTGTTACAAGAGTGGATCTACCACGAGATCAAGGAGGCTAAACCCTAGAAGCTAGCCTATGGTATGATTGTTGTTCGTCCTATGGACTAAAGCCATCCGGTTTATATAGATACCGGAGAGGGCTAGGGTTACACAGAGTCGGTTACAATGGTAGGAGATCTACATATCCGTATCGCCAAGCTTGCCTTCCACGCCAAGGAAAGTCCCATCCGGACACAGGAGGAAGTCTTCAATCTTCTATCTTCATAGTCTTGGAGTCCGGCCGATGATGATAGTTCGGCTATCCGGACACCCCTTAGTCCAGGACTCCCTCAACGGGCTTGAATCCCGCTGGAAATTCATAATCCAGAACCTCATCGGTAAAACATAGGGGGTGTGCGGCACCCCTATATTTAGGTGTGCCGTAATATTCGGATACTTGATGTGTTGCATTGCTTACTAGAGCTTGCTTTCTTGGCCCATAGATAGATCTAACTGGGCCATCTTTTTGATGCGAATCCGTGTGTAGATCGCGGGCCGGCTTGTGTGCGGCGCCGTTTGCCGCTCTATGTATGCCATGGGGTCGTCTATCCGATCGGGTGGTCTCCTTGTTCTTTGATTGCGGGGGCTCTACAGCCTCCTCATCGAATTTGGGCAGTAGTTTTCGCTTTGGGTAGCTCTTTGTTTGGCGACTATCGATGTATTTGTCTGCAGTGTTGAGTACTTTGCTCCATCTGATTCTGAGCGCCGTCCATACCGTCGATGTCTTCGGAGTCGAAGTCGAGCACGTCGTTTAAACTTTCGACAGTGGCTACGAAGTGGGTGGTGGGTGGGCTTCGAATTTCTTCGTCGTCCGCATCCCAACCTTCCTGACCATACTCCGACCAGGGCTCTCCTGATAGAGAGAGAGACTTTAGTGAATTCAGGATGTCGCCAAAGGGCGAGTGCCGAAAGATGTCCGCGGCGGTGAACTCCATGATCGGTGCCCAATCGGATTCGATTGGCAGGGGCGCAGAAGGTTCGGAGTCTGGAGAGGAGTCCGGCACCTTGGAGTCACGGGCTTCGCAAAGGACGGGGTTGGTGTTCGGCTCAATCGTCGTAGAGATTGCAGCCCCCGAGGCGGTGTCCAGCCACCCATCCTCGATCGGCGTAGTCAGCTCCGAGCTAAGGGTCAGAGCGGACACTTGTGCGGCCTCCAGGGCACTGTACGGCGGCAGAGGTAGATCACGCCCATCATGATAGTGCGGCGCGCTGGGCTGTGGCTCGAACCCGTCGAAGATCAAGTCTCCGCGGACGTCAGCCGTATAGTTCAAACTTCCAAATCTGACCTGATGGCAAGGGGCGTAGCTTTCAATCTGCTCCAGGTGGCCAAGCGAATTAGCCCATAGTGCAAAGCCGCCGAATACGAAGATCTGTCCGGGGAGAAAAGTCTCATCCTGGACCGCATCGTTGTTGATGATCGGAGGAGCTATCGGGCCTAAAGATGACGACACAGAGGAACTCTCAATGAAAGCACCAATGTCGGTGTCAAAAACGGCGGATCTCGGGTAGGGGGTCCCGAACTGTGCGTCTAGGCGGATGGTAACAGGAGACAAGGGACACGATGTTTTTACCCAGGTTCGGGCCCTCTCGATGGAAGTAAAACCCTACTCCTGCTTGATTAATATTGATGATATGGGTAGTACAAGATTAGATCTACCACGAGATCAAAGAGGCTAAACCCTAGAAGCTAGCCTATGGTATGATTGCTGTTCGTCCTACGGACTCAAACCCTCCGGTTTATATAAGCACCGAAGAGGGTTAGGGTTACACAGAGTCGGTTACAATGATAGGAGATCTACATATCCGTATCGCCAAGCTTGCCTTCCACGTCAAGGAAAGTCCCATATGGACACGGGACGAAGTCTTCAATCTTGTATCTTCATAGTCCAGGAGTCCGGCCAAAGGCTATAGTCCGGCCATCCGGACACCCCCTAATCCAGGACTCCCTCAGGTACCACAGAAAAATCCCACTCCAGCAAAAGTACAGCAAGTCCACCGGCCGAAGACCTATCCCAACTGCAGAGACGGCCAATTCCTGCAGATTGGAACCCCATTCCATTTATTCCTAGTTTAAAAGACATGCTTTCAATGTTGTTAGGGACTACGTGCATACATTCCCATCATGGGAAAATTATAGTGAAGACAAACACCATTTTCACATCTTCCTGTCCAACTTACGTGTAAGTGCTATTATTCATGGTTATTATTTTCCTGTTTTCTGCTGATTGAACACATCAATGATTTACATTACATTGTTGTAACTAGGCGAGGGTCAATCTGGATAGTCATGACGAGCAAAGCTTGCTTGTGCTTTTCAAGGAAGCATTGCAACAGTATCGGTGTTACCTGAGGAAATCACACTTTGATGACAAGTCTATAGACGAATTTTCGGTGAAGTCTCCTATGCTAAATTTATAAGACATTGAATGGAAAACCTTGTTATGCACTGGTCTCGTTCCCATGATGAGGTACTGTCTATGAAATCACATGACAATTTGAACTTCTACTTTTCCGCATGTGCCTCACAGATCTTTTTTGCAGGAAATCTCCTCGAAGAAGAATTCCAGTTTGAAAAGAATGACAAGATATCGCAAATATGCTGCCCGCTGCTTTGCTCTTGTTAGTACCTGTTGTCCTGTATCACTGTACTGGCATACATACCTGGTTTATTATGTGACAGCAGTATGCATGATAGCTTGCTTATCAATTGTTCGCTCCAAATTATCTGATATATATGAATGGTTACATTAGTGTAGAATATATCCAATGCCAATGATTTTTTTAGCTCTGCATTGTTCTTGTAAGTACATGTTGTCCTTTATCAGTGTACTTATATTGACAGGTAGTGGTTCATGCACGATCACTCTGCACCTTATTTTCCTTTGCCCTCCATTTTCTACACATCAGATCTATATTTATTCTTACCATAAGGTTGGATAACACCGATGGTACTAAAAAAGTTTAGCTATACATTGATCTTGGTTGTACCTTTTGCCTGTATCGCTGCACTTACATTTATTGCTACTTGGTTATGCAGCATCACTCTTCATCTTATCTTAAATATTCTCCATTTTTTTCGTATATTATCACATCTATATTTACTCTTAACAAAATGTAGAATAAAGGCAATGCTTATGAAGAAGATTATGTGGTAAACTTCTTGAATTGCCACCCCCCCCATCAGCATGGACAAGGGCTTTATAGAGCCTGTCTTCATCAATAATATAAGTTTGTCCTTCTCAAGCCTTCAAACTTTGTTGTGTATATTTGGTTAGGCATGACTGCAACAGCTGTTTATTTTTGGTGTTTGCATCAAATTGCATGTTTAAAGTTTATTATGTAGTTCATAAACAAAAGTTTGTCCTTCTCAATTTAAGATTTCAGTTGTACAACCAAGTTCCTTCTTCATACCATGTAAATTAAACTATACAGAGCAAGTGATCTTCTTTTGCACTACATGTATGCTTCTATTCTTCATCCGTAATCCAGTGGTGTGGTGAACCTACCCACTACAGCACAATGTCATATTCTGCAATGTCTTAACTATGAACAATGTCATATCATTCTACTATTATTTAAACCATCTTTTTATTTGACAATCTGAAATGGGATAAATTGACAGCACACTAACCATTGATACTTATGAGTTCTTGATCTGTAATCCAGTGGTGTTGTGAAGCTGCCAACTCCTTCACAATGTCATTTCCTGCCATGTCTTGACCTGAACAATACCATATTGTGTTAATGCAATTTTAAACTGTGTCACTTTATTCGTCAGTAAGAAATGTGATGAATTGTTAGCACTGATACTTTTATGTGAAAAACCTGCCATCTGTTTGCTTGTTTATCTTTCAGAGTGAGGAAGATATAAGTGTTGAACAAGCGCAGACTCATCATCTTGCTCAGCTGCTTGTGCTGCAGCTCCCCAGCAGGGCTAAGCTTTCTTGAACTCTATTGAAGTGATGTCGGTTTTGTATACTATTTTGTCATCGTGTTTATTTGCACTGGTGGCGATCTTTGATGCCCAGTGTATATAATCTGTTGTCTGCTTGTGCTTTATTATCATAGTGGCGAACTTTGATGCCCAGTGGATGTAATATGCCATAATTTCCTTATTGTATAGTCTAGGTTTTTTCTTATTCACGATGCTGCAGTTATTTTACTATATATAATTGTGTCGTCATGCAATCAACCGGCCAAACCGTAAAATTACGGTACATAATTGTGCCGTCATGCAATCACGATGTAGGTTGGGCCTGAAACGTGCCGAACAGCTCACGGGCCGGCAGCAGCCCGAAATGGACCCCGGGCCATGATTGTGCGAATCAAATCACAGGCTTTTAACAGGCCAAAATTGTCTCGGTCCTTGTTTGGCCCAATCAGATATCGGCTGCTAGCAGGCCGGATGCAAACTGGGTCGTAGTTAGGCCCAACTATATGACGGGCTTTTAACGGGCCGAAATTAATATAGGGCCAAAATGTTAAACGGGCCCTTAATAGGCCGAAACTAATTTCAGGCCGAATTACTAAATGGGCCTTTAGCAAGTGGGCCCAAAAGCATAGCGTCCAGTCGACGGGCCGAATCTGATATGGGCCATAATTGATCCCAAAGCCTCTTAAAGGGTCGGACCTGATCTGGGCCGTAATTTGGCTCAGAACGTGGTAGGCTTTTAACAGGTCGGATCTCATATGGGCCATTATTAGGCCCAGAACATGCAAGCCATTAATGGACCGGATCAAATATGGGCCGGCATTTGGCCCAAAACATGGCAGCCAGTTAATGGGCCGACCTACTAGGGTCCTCAAAATCTTGTGGGCCTACAGCCGGGCCGACCCATTAATGTCGGTGAAATCTCATGGGCCTTTAGCTGGGCCGGCCCATTATGATCCGCAAGAATCTTGTGGGCCTTTACCTGGGCCGACCCATTATGGCACACAAAAATCTTGTGGGCCTTTACCTGGGCCGGCCCATTATGGCCTGTAAAATCTTGTGGGCCTTTAGTTGGGCCAGCCATTATGGTCCACAAAATCTCGTGGGCCTTTAGCTGGGCCGGCCCATTATGGTCTGCAAAATCTTGTGGGCCTTTAGTTGGGCCAGCCCATTTAAACTTTATGAGCCGGTCCACGTGTCAACATATCATAGGCGCGTCTCACCCATTGGATGACTGACACCTGTGCCAACGCGGACCTGACACGTGTCTCCTCCAGCCAATGATGATTTTACACATGGAAAATTCCCATTGGTCGGGGCTGTTAATGGGTTATTGGATCCAATACCCGACCCGATAGCTTAACGGCGTTCCGTTACGGTGGATGCCACGTGTCGGTCACCCTTGACGAAAGCACTTCTGTGACGCGCGATTTATCGTCATGGAACTAGACACTTCCATGATGATAATTTTGGTAATGTCATGGAACACTTCTACGACAGCACATGTATGATTATCTTGATTCTGTCATAAAATCGTCATGGATGTACATGCATGACAAAAACGCGACCTACTGTGACAAACACGTATCATAACGGAAGTGTATTTTTTTGTAGTGGGAAGAGGAGGACGGGGTGGCGCATCGGCCTCGCCTCCGCCGGCGGTTCCTCCCCCAATGGAGGGCCATGTCGGGGACCAGCCTCGCAAATTCTTCATCAGGCTGCACTGGCCAGCGCGTCATCGTCTCCGTCTCCCTACTCCATTTGCTCGGGAGATCGAGCTCGACCCGCCACAGGCTCTGAGACCGCATATGAGGGGCTGTGGGAACAACGGCACATGGGCTGACGTTGATTTCCCAGCCCCTCATGTCATGTATCTTCGTCGCGGCTGGAAGACCTTCGCTCGCATCCACAGCCTGACGGCGGGGCTCGTTCTCTATTTCAAACTAATGGAGAACAGTCTGCTCTCCGTCAAGGTCTTTGGAGACTTCGGGACTCGCCTAAAGTGTTGCGTCAAGAGCTCCTCTGATGAGGAAGACTCTTCAACGAGCAAAAGTGACGAGGAGGATAGAGACATCGATGACAAGGGTAGCAGGCGGGAGGATGACGGGTCCGACTAGGCGTCTGTCAGGACCCCGACTCGATGTCACATCGATCTAGCTGGTAACACCTCATATCACTTTGCGGCCTCACGCACGGTATCCCTACGGGTGTCGTCTTACCTTTTCCCGGGACTGTTTGCGCCTTTTGGCTCACGTATATGATAGTGTCGCTAGCATCCATATGATAAAGAGCCCGGGCTGACATGACTAGTCGTAAACCCAAAGTGGCACAGACTTACAGGGACAGGCATCCATGACCCAGCTTCGAACGTGTCGGTCATCAGCAAGTGGGTCCGGGCTGTAGCACTGGGCTAGCAGGACGCCGGTGAACCGGGCTGTAGCGGGCTAACAGGACTCCGGTACTCAAAGCGTGACATTTCCCCGAAGGGACAGACACAGGAACGAAGAAGGACACATGCCGGCCAGCCTAAGTGTTCCAGAGCAGTAGCAAGCTACCATGGCTCAGCGGTAACACTAGGAGACATTTCCCGGTAAGAGAGGCTACTAAAGATAAACAACTAGATAGTCAGATCCCACACATACCAAGCATTTCAATCATACACACAATATGCTCGATATGTGCAAATACAACGAAGCATCACAACATGACTCTATGACACAAGTACTTTATTTAAGGCTCAGTGAGCCATACATAACGTACACAAAGGTACGGGTCTCACGACCCCACATACAAGTCATACAGTCATACAAACCAGCAGCGGAAGTAACTTGTCTGAGTACAGACAACTAGTAAAATAAAAGAGGCTTGGAAAGCCTAGCTATACTACGTGGTCCTTCACAAGCTCAGGGTCACCACCTGGGTCCTTAGCCTACTCGTTGATGTCAACGTCTACATAGAACCCATCAGAAGGGGTTGCAGCGTCTTCTGTAAAAATGTAGATTATAGCAACATGAGTACAAAGGTACTCAGCAAGACTTACATCAGATCCTACATACATGCATAGTATCAAGAAGGGTTGGTGGAGTTAATGCAGCAAGCCAGCTTTGACTCTTGGCTAGGCTAACCTACGATACTCCAACTTGAAATGGTTTTGCGCACACGAGTCCACTACTCACCACTTCAATACACTACCGAGGATCCACCTCCGTCTTCCTACGGAAGAGCCATCCTCGGCACTCACACTTATCTTGAGGCTTTTAGTAGTTTCCATTTACTTGTCTCTGAACTGTATAGGCAACCAAGTAGTCCTTTACCGCGGACGCGGCTATTCGAATAGATCATGTTAACCCTGCAGGGGGTACTTCTTCATACACGCTCTCACCACTTACCGTCGTTTACATGACATGTACTCGGCAACCTTCAAGCGGAAGCCCAACGTGGGTGTCGGCCACGACCTACCTAATCACCTAAGCCTCCAGTCCAGGTTTATCGCCTATTCAGGTTCCATCCGCAGGGAGTCCGGCCGAGGTTTCCCATACGGCCCCGAACGATGTGAACAGGGTTCCCGAGATACCTAACGGGTATTCGGTACACCCGGCCACGTACCTACCGCATCACAGCCCACCCCTACGGTCAGCGCTGTCCACGGCCTCCAGTAGGCTACAAACACCAGAAACTACTTGCAACTCCTGGACGGAGAACTAGGGTGAATAAGAAGCCAAGAGGGTCCATTGGTTTCGGGCCCAATGCATGGTAGTAGCTGATTCTTAAATCACACATACAGATCTCAGTGCTTAAGGTCGGCTTCAATGAAACAACCCACCATGTACTCCTACATGGCCTCTCATCGATACCTTTACCAAATCGTGTTCACCACACCACTCTCATTACCGACATAATCATTTCACTCCAGCCCATCACCCCGATGAACCAGACCTGACACGACTCTAAGCATAGCAGGCATAGCAAGGTAGGAACAACACATACATATGGCTCAAGCAACTCCTACACATGCTAGTGGGTTTCATCTAGTTACTGTGGCAATGACAGGTCATGCAGAGGAAATGGGTTCAACTACCGTAGCACACAGCAGTTTGAATCGCGTTGTCTTAATGCAGTAAAAGAGAGCAGGAGCGAGAACATGGGATTGTATCGATATGATCAAATGGTTGGTTGCTTGCCTGATGGTTCGATGCACTGATATGGTTCTTCGTTAGGGTAATCACGGTACTCCTCGGGGGCAGAACCTATCGCAAAGGACATCGATACACAACCATCACCAAACAATGTGCAACAATATGATGCATGCATGAAACATGGCAATATGAGTGTGTTGGGCTAATGCAACTAAGAACAGAGGGGTTTGAACAAATTTGAATCAAGGATTCAAATTTTAAGTTCAAATATGGTCTTTTAAAGTGCTTTTCCTTGTTCTGCTTAAAACATCAATTTAACTTGTTTGATCATGCATGAAAATAGTACAGATGGATAGATTGGATTTTTCTGATCATTTTTCATATATAATTTGTCCAATTTGGAGTTACAGAATAAAAGTTATGAATTTTTGAAGTTTAAATAATATTCTGGAATTTCCTGATTTAAATTAAATCCAGAAATTATAATTATTGCGCCAGCATGACGTCAGCATGACGTCAGTGGTCAACTGCGGCTGGCTGAAGTCAAACCTGACGTGTGGGGGCCACACGTCAGTGACAGGGGGGGTTTAACAGGTTTAAATTAATCCTAATTAGGGATTAGTGGCGCTGGGGCCCACTGTCAGTGTCAGGGGGGGGTTGACTAACGGTAATTAGTACTAACTAACTACCTGTCCGGCAGGGCCCACGCGTCAGTGACCCTGGGGGTCAAACCTCAGGTCGGACAGGTCAAACCCGCCGGCGGCATGACGCCGGCGAGGCCCGAGACGGCGGCGAAAGTGCTTTTTGCCATTCCGGCAACCAAATGGACGGCGGAAGGCATCTACGTGTTGCTGAGGTTGAGCCGCGACTATTGGTGGTGGTGGTTGGGCTCGGGGTGGCCGGAGTTGACGGCGGCGAGCTCGGCTGCGGCCGCCGGGGTTCGGTCGTGCACGGGAACGGGGTTGGAGCTCGAAGTCGAGCGAAGCGAGGCGCTAGGGATGCTCTACGGGGTCTTGCGAACTCGTTGGACTCGCCGGGGTGACCAAATGGTCACCGGAGCTGCGTCGACGGCGAGCTCGGCGACGGCGGAGGTTCGGCCGTGGTGGGGAGGAGGCTACGGTGGGGAAACGAGGGGGAGGAGAGGGGGAAACGGTGGCATAGCTCACCGCGGTTGCAGTGGGCGTCGAAGTGGGCTCGGGGACGCGCTGGAGACGGCGAATCGACGGCGACGGTGGTCGGAGCCCGAAGAGGGGAACGGTGACGTGGCGGCGATGCAGGGCTTCCGGGGAGCTGTGGAGCGGTGGGGAGGAAGAGGGAGTCGAGGCGGAGCTCCTGAGCTAGTCGGGGGAGCGAGGGGTGGTCGGAGACGGCGGCTATGGCGAACGGCGGCGACGGTGGTGTTCGGCCGTGATAGAGAGAGAGAGAGAGCAGCACGGGAGAGAGAGAGGGATAAGGTCAGGGGATCGGGGCGGCACCGAGAAGAAGCGCCGCGGCGTCGCGCTGGCGGGGGAGGCAGGCAGACGGGCTGGTGGCGTGGCGCTCCGGCCGTGCGCGCGTGCCGGCCACACGCCTGGCCGACTGGCGCCAGGAGGACGACGGCGGTGGTGGGCTGGGCTGGCTTGCTGGGCCGGCCAGCTGGCTGGGCCGCACAGGGAAGTTTTTCCCCTTTTTTCTGTTTCTGTTTTTTATTTAATATATCTGCAACTTTGTTGAATTTAATAAAATACCTAGGCAACTTCAAAAATCACCAAACTATTCCTGGCCCATAGTTGGATTATTTCCAACATGAAACATTTTAGTTTGGAGATATTTGAGCATTTAAATATTTTATATTATTTTAAATGCCCAAATTCAAACATTTATGATTTAATTCAAAAACCCTAGGATGGCCTAGGAAAATGTGCACCATTTTTGGCAGAGGTTCTGAACCAAGACAAAAATGATGGGCATTTTAGAAGGGCATTTCAGGTTCATTGAAAAATTATTTTAGTAACCCTAGTTGGTTTCAGAGGGGACTGGGGGTTCTGCCATCCCCATTTCAAGTTTCTGATGAAAGAGTAAACATGATGCAACACTCTAATGCATGACTAGCTAGGTTGTGACAACTCACCCCCACTCAAAAGAATCTCGTCCCGAGATTTGGGTTCCTCCGAGAAGAAGGCGGGATATTCAAGTCGAAGACGATCCTCCCTTTCCCAAGTTGCTTCATCCTCAGAATGGTGCGACCATTGAACCTTGAGAAACTTGATATTATGACGTCGCGTGGTACGTTCGGCCTGATCGAGGATACGAATGGGGTACTCTCGATATGGAAGGTCATCTTGGAGATCAAGCGTTTCGTGGTCCACTTCACGGATAGGATCCGAGAAGCAACGCCTGAGTTGAGAAACGTGGAAGACATCGTGAACTCTGGAGAGGTGCGGAGGTAGTTCCAACTGGTAGGCAACTTCTCCTCGTTTGGCAAGAATGCGAAAAGGTCCAATGTAACGAGGAGCCAATTTGCCTTTGATACCGAAACGATGGGTTCCCTTCAGAGGGGTGACCCGAAGATAAGCCTTCTCGTCAACCTCGAAAGTCATAGCCTTATGTTTTCGGTCATATTGACTCTTTTGACGGGATTGGGCTGTTTTCAACTTTTCACGAACGATACGAACTTGTTCTTCTGCTTCCTGAATCATGTCCGGGCCAAAGAATTGTCTTTCCCCGGTCTCTGACCAGTTAAGGGGTGTTCGACACCATCGTCCATAGAGAACTTCAAAAGGGGCTTTACCCAAGCTAGATTGATAGCTGTTGTTGTAAGCGAATTCGGCAAATGGAAGGCACTTCTCCCAGTCCATTCCGAATGAGATAACAGAGGCTCGAAGCATGTCTTCTAGAATTTGGTTGACGCGTTCCACTTGACCACTCGACTGAGGGTGGAAGGCGGTGCTAAAGGAGAGACGAGTTCCCATAGCATTTTGGAAACTTTCCCAAAATCGAGAGGTGAAAAGACTTCCTCGATCCGAGTTAATTTCCAAAGGAACACCATGAAGGGACACTATTCGGGAGATGTATAAGTCTGCCAGTTGACTAGCGGTTATACTCTCTCGAACAGGTAGGAAATGGGCTACTTTGGAAAGACGATCGACCACGACGAAAATAGCATTATTCCCTCTCTTGGTCCTGGGAAAACCGGTAATGAAATCCATACCAATTTTATCCCATTTCCATTCAGGAATAGCTAAGGGTTGAAGGGTGCCAGCAGGCCGTTGGTGCTCTGCTTTTACACGACGACAGACGTCGCAATTAGCAATATACTGAGCAATTTCTCTCTTCATCCTAGTCCACCAGAACCTCTGGCGTAGGTCCTGATACATCTTAGTGCTACCGGGATGAATGGTGAGAGGAGATTCATGAGCTTCCTTAAGGATCAATCGCCTCAGGTTTCGCACTTTGGGAACCACTAGTCGATTTCCGAAGTATACGACCCCTCGATCGTTAATGGAGAAGCAATTCGCAATTCCTTTCTGAATGTTCCTCTTGATGCGGGAGATTCCCGGATCTACCTTCTGTGCTTTGATAATTTGATCCGTAAGGGTAGGTTTTGCCACCAAGGTGGAGAGAAAACCTTGAGGTACGATGTGAAGGTTAAGCTTCCAAAATTCCTCATGGAGAAACGGTTGACTTTGTTGTAACATCAGGTTGTTACAATAAGATTTACGACTTAGCGCATCAGCCATGACGTTGGCTTTCCCTGGGGTGTAGGTTATTCCTAAGTCGAAGTCGGTGATCAATTCAACCCAACGTCTCTGCCTGAGATTCAAATCCGGTTGGGTGAAAATATACTTCAGACTTTGGTGATCAGTGAATATTTCGCAACGATTACCGAGGAGGTAATGTCGCCAGGTCTTAAGTGCATAGACTACGGCTGCAAGCTCTAGATCATGAGTAGGATAATTCTCCTCATGTGGGTGCAATTGCCGTGAAGCGTAGGCAATTACGTGTCGATCTTGCATGAGAATGCAACCTAGTCCTTGTCGCGAGGCGTCGCAGTAGATAACAAAGTCCTTGGAGAAGTCTGGCGGTACCAGTACGGGAGCAAAGGTCAGGCGTCTTTTCAGTTCCTGAAAGCTGTGCTCACATTGTGGAGTCCATTCGAACTTCTTATCTTTCTTGAGGAGTTCGGTTAGAGGTTTGGCAACCTTGGAGAAGTTCTCGACAAAGCGACGACAATAGCTCACTAAGCCTAGAAAACTCCGAACTTGCTTGACCGATTCAGGTGGAGTCCAATTAAGAACGGCTTGAACTCGCTCAGGGTTAACAGCAATACCTTTACCAGATATTACATGACCCAGATAGGTCACTTCTGGCAACCAGAATTCACATTTAGAAAATTTGGCATAAAGGCGATGCTCTCGAAGTTTCTGCAACACTAGCCTTAGATGTTCGGCATGTTCTTCCTCGTTCTTGGAGTAGATGAGTATATCATCGAGGTAAACTACAACGAATTTATCCAAATACTCCATGAAGATTGAGTTCATTAACCGAGAAAAGGTGGCTGGAGCGTTGGTTAAACCGAAGGACATGACGGTGTACTCGTATTGGCCATAACGAGTAACAAAGGCCGTTTTAGGAATGTCCCCGTTTCTGATTTTGATTTGATGGTAGCCCAACCTCAAATCCATCTTGGAGAAGACTGAGGATCCAGCGAGCTGATCATACAGGTCGTTGATCCTGGGAAGCGGGTATTTGTTCTTGATTGTGACCAAGTTGCCAGGTCGGTAATCTACAACCATCCGGTCCGTACCATCCTTCTTCTTGACGAATAGGACGGGGCAAGCCCACGGAGATGAGCTAGGTCGGATGAAACCCTTCTTCAAGGATTCATCGAGTTGCTTCTTAAGCTCGGCTAGTTCTAGTGGTGCCATCTTATAAGGTCTTCTAGCAATCGGAACGGTTCCTGGAATGAGGTCTATTACGAACTCAACATCCCTGTCAGGTGGAACACCTGGCAATTCCTCTGGAAAGACATCCGGAAAGTCACGGACTACCGGAACGTCCTCAAGGTCTGGCAAAGGGCTGGCGTTAAGGGAATATAATTGTCGCTTGGCTATTCGGGTCAAGACATTGACTATCTTCCCCGAAGGATGGGTGAGTTGAACAGTCCTAGAGAAGCAATCAATTTGGGCATGATGAGCTGACATCCAGTCCATACCCAGAATGATATTAATATCTGAAGATTTAAGGGCTATTAAAGACGCAAGGAAAAAAAGTCTGTCGACTTGGATCTCATTTCCATAACTTACCCTAGAGGTCTGCCATCTAGACCCAGGGGTAGAGATTTCCATAGTGGATGGCATGTCACAGAATGCAACGTTATGCAAACGAGCATAATTTTCAGATATAAAGGAATGAGAGGCTCCTGTATCGAAAAGGACAGATGCCGGGTGGCAATTAACAAGAAGCGTACCGAGAACGACGTTGGGATCCTCTTGAGCTTCTTCGGCAGAGACACAGTTGACATGGCCACGTGAAGCGGTGACCGGCTTGGCGTGGAATACTTTTCCTGTCGGCTTGCCACGGCCAACAGCTTTAGCAGATTGATTGGGGTTGGTCTGGGGGCATTCACGCATATAGTGACCAGATTCCCCACACTTGAAACAAGTCACGGAACTGGTACGTGGAGGAACATTATTGGTTGGACCCCCATAGGGCTTGGCTGGAGCAGACTGTTGTACAGGGCGAGGCACCTGGAAAGATGGCCTCGGTGTGAACCTGGGTGGCAGGGCGGTGTTGGGCACCCACACGCGGCGCTTCTGAGGACCAGCACCGGATGAGGAACCCATGTCACGTCCATGCTTGCGTGTTGCGTCATAGTCAGTCTGACCAGTTTCAGCACTGATGGCTTTGTTGACAAGTTTCGAAAAAGATGTGCACTCATGCAGACGGAGGTCGCGGCGAAGCTCAGGACTAAGTCCCTTACGGAACCTTGCTTGCTTCTTGGCGTCAGTAGACACTTCCTCAGTTGCATATCGGGCGAGATTACCAAACTCCCTGCTATAGGCATCCACAGAAAATCGGCCTTGGGTGAAACTGCAAAATTCTTCACGTTTACGGTCCATGAGACCCTCCGGAATGTGATGTTCACGGAAAGCCTCACTGAACTCAGCCCAAGTAGTGACATGGCCCGCTGGGCGCATAGCTCCATAATTCTCCCACCATAGACTGGCGGGGCCTTCAAGATGATATGCAGCAAAGGTGACCTTGTCAGCCTCCGCTACCAGCGCGGAACGCAGTTTGTGAGAGATACTGCGAAGCCAGTCATCAGCGTCGAGAGGCTCGACGGAGTGGTGGAACGTGGGTGGATGCAATTTGATGAAATCACTGAGTGACACCACGTTAGCCCTCTGATGGTGTGCTGTATTCTGTTCAATACGCTCCAACAAACGGTTTGTCTCCCGCTTGTTTCTCTCAGCTTCCATCATCACCTCGGCTAGTGAAGGAGGATGAGGCAGATTTTCATTCCTGGCTTCACTGCCTTCGGCCTGCTCTTGGGAAGCAGGGTTAGCGCGCGTGTTGACCATCCTAGGTAAACAAGACAATGATTTAGTCAGGATGGTAAAATTCCGACATAGGATTCATAATGTAAGGAATAACTCGGAATGCAAGATGATCATCCGTATGACATGGTAGATACAGAAACTGCTTCTTTTATTCCATCGTCATACACACCATACAGGGTTTAGTACAAGACCAAACAAAGTACTATTACGGTGAAAAGAGGATTACATCTCATCGGAGGCATTCCAAGCTCCTATACATTATTTTTCTACACCTCCGGAAGAGTACAAACTAGGTCATATCCCACGAGTCACGCGGGACGATAGAGGACACAGTTAGTGCGAACTAGTGATACTAACACTAACTCAGACCGATCCGTAGTAGTCCTCATAGAAATCACCTCCATAGCCTGGAAGCTCAACATGATCATCTGGAAACAGACGGTCTCGCGGAGCTTGTGGACCATAGGGGCTAGGATGAGGCCTTGGACCAACAAACGGTGGCCTACAGGGACCGCGAGGTGGGGTGATGCCTCCTACATCACGCCAAACCATCACGTCTGGCAGAGCGGATCTCACAGGATAGAGGTCGCGCATATCTGAATATCCAGCTTGCACCGCCGGTGCGAACCGAGTCAAAGTGGCCCAGTGGTCAGCACGGGTATTGAAGAGCTCTAACCTCAAGGCCCGATTTTTACGGTCCTTATCCTCGAGCATCTCAGCAGTGGTGCGAGTCCGTGAATCCTCCTGAGTGGGATCAGCATAGATAGCCTGGAGATACCCTTGCGCTCCCGGAAGTGATCCTGGCATATACCGGAAATCAGAGTCCCGAAATAACCCAGATCTGACTCGCATAATGGTCATCATAGAGTAGGCGGCGTCATGCACAGCCATCTCAATAGTAACCCCGAGTCCATAGGAGCAGTGAAAAGGCTCGGTGGATCCAGGATAAGATGGAAATATCCTGACAGTGCAGAGATACTGGCTTTGATTAAAGTCTCGGAATTGCTCTTCGACCGTGTACTCGGGATACCAGCGATATCCAGCCTCAGTCATTACCCTGACCAACTTAGCAGTATGGCCGGGTACATCTAGGCATCGAGTCAGGCGAACCACTTGATTGAGGTCGCGAGTGGCCATCTGAAAGCACAATCATAATGCAAAGGCATTAGAATTTCTAGCAAAATTTCGGCAGCATAACAGCTGTAAATGCTTAAAAAGGATTTGAGACATTTGACAAAGGATTTCGTACACACTCAACATCACCATATCAAAGTTCTGAAACCATTCTGGCAACATAATGTGGTAGTAGAACTGAACTAGGCTGGTAACCATCAAACTTATAAGGTACTACTGATTAGTAACTCGTGATCCTGATAGAGAGAACAGATCCTAATTCCTTAACCCCCGGTGGACGAATGGACTGACTCAGATCAGAAAGTCATAAGGTATAAGGAGTAAAAAGAGCCTTACGTTCCAACCCACAAACAATTCCCCTACATATAACTAAAGAATTTCTAGACTCAACATCGACCAGTTTGGCTTGGAGAACCTACAGGCAGTCCGGCTCTGATGCCAACGCTGTCAGGACCCCGACTCGATGTCACATCGATCTAGCTGGTAACACCTCATATCACTTTGCGGCCTCACGCACGGTATCCCTACGGGTGTCGTCTTACCTTTTCCCGGGACCGTTTGCGCCTTTTGGCTCACGTATATGATAGTGTCGCTAGCATCCATATGATAAAGAGCCCGGGCTGACATGACTAGTCGTAAACCCAAAGTGGCACAGACTTACAGGGACAGGCATCCATGACCCAGCTTCGAACGTGTCGGTCATCAGCAGGTGGGTCCGGGCTGTAGCACTGGGCTAGCAGGACTCCGGTAAACCGGGCTGTAGCGGGCTAACAGGACTCCGGTACTCAAAGCGTGACATTTCCCCGAAGGGACAGACACAGGAACAAAGAAGGACACATGCCGGCCAGCCTAAGTGTTCAAGAGCAGTAGCAAGCTACCATGGCTCAGCGGTAACACTAGGAGACATTTCCCGGTAAGAGAGGCTACTAAAGATAAACAACTAGATAGTCAGATCCCACACATACCAAGCATTTCAATCATACACACAATATGCTCGATATGTGCAAATACAACGAAGCATCACAACATGACTCTATGACACAAGTACTTTATTTAAGGCTCAGTGAGCCAGACATAACATACACAAAGGTACGGGTCTCACGACCCCACATACAAGTCATACAGTCATACAAACCAGCAGCGGAAGTAACTTGTCTGAGTACAGACAACTAGTAAATAAAAGAGGCTTGGAAAGCCTAGCTATACTACGTGGTCCTTCACAAGCTCAGGGTCACCACCTGGGTCCTTAGCCTACTCGTTGATGTCAACGTCTACATAGAACCCATCAGAAGGGGTTGCAGCGTCTTCTGTAAAAATGTAGATTATAGCAACATGAGTACAAAGGTACTCAGCAAGACTTACATCAGATCCTACATACATGCATAGTATCAAGAAGGGTTGGTGGAGTTAATGCAGCAAGCCAGCTTTGACTCTTGGCTAGGCTAACCTACGATACTCCAACTTGAAATGGTTTTGCGCACACGAGTCCACTACTCACCACTTCAATACACTACCGAGGATCCACCTCCGTCTTCCTACGGAAGAGCCATCCTCGGCACTCACACTTATCTTGAGGCTTTTAGTAGTTTCCATTTACTTGTCTATGAACTGTATAGGCAACCAAGTAGTCCTTTACCGCGGACGCGGCTATTCGAATAGATCATGTTAACCCTGCAGGGGTGTACTTCTTCATACACGCTCTCACCACTTACCATCGTTTACACGACATGTACTCGGCAACCTTCAAGCGGAAGCCCAACGTGGGTGTCGGCCACGACCTACCTAATCACCTAAGCCTCCAGTCCAGGTTTATCGCCTATTCAGGTTCCATCCGCAGGGAGTCCGGCCGAGGTTTCCCATACGGCCCCGAACGATGTGAACAGGGTTCCCGAGATACCTAACGGGTATTTGGTACACCCGGCCACGTACCTACCGCATCACAGCCCACCCCTACGGTCAGCGCTGTCCACGGCCTCCAGTAGGCTACAAACACCAGAAACTACTTGCAACTCCTGGATGGAGAACTAGGGTGAATAAGAAGCCGAGAGGGTCCATTGGTTTCGGGCCCAATGCATGGTAGTAGCTGATTCTTAAATCACACATACAGATCTCAGTGCTTAAGGTCGGCTTCAATGAAACAACCCACCATGTACTCCTACATGGCCTCTCATCGATACCTTTACCAAATCGTGTTCACCACACCACTCTCACTACCGACATAATCATTTCACTCCAGCCCATCACCCCGATGAACCAGACCTGACACGACTCTAAGCATAGCAGGCATAGCAAGGTAGGAACAACACATACATATGGCTCAAGCAACTCCTACACATGCTAGTGGGTTTCATCTAGTTACTGTGGCAATGACAGGTCATGCAGAGGAAATGGGTTCAACTACCGTAGCACACAGCAGTTTGAATCGCGTTGTCTTAATGCAGTAAAAGAGAGCAGGAGCGAGAACATTGGATTGTATCGATATGATCAAATGGTTGGCTGCTTGCCTGATGGTTCGATGCACTGATATGGTTCTTCGTTAGGGTAATCACGGTACTCCTCGGGGGCAGAACCTGTCGCAAAGGACATTGATACACAACCATCACCAAACAATGTGCAACAATATGATGCATGCATGAAACATGGCAATATGAGTGTGTTGGGCTAATGCAACTAAGAACAGAGGGGTTTGAACAAATTTGAATCAAGGATTCAAATTTTAAGTTCAAATATGGTCTTTTAAAGTGCTTTTCCTTGTTCTGCTTAAAACATCAATTTAACTTGTTTGATCATGCATGAAAATAGTACAGATGGATAGATTGGATTTTTCTGATCATTTTTCATATATAATTTGTCCAATTTGGAGTTACAGAATAAAAGTTATGAATTTTTGAAGTTTAAATAATATTCTGGAATTTCCTGATTTAAATTAAATCCAGAAATTATAATTATTGCGCCAGCATGACGTCAGCATGACGTCAGTGGTCAACTGCGGCTGGCTGAAGTCAAACCTGACGTGTGGGGGCCACACGTCAGTGACAGGGGGGGTTTAACAGGTTTAAATTAATCCTAATTAGGGATTAGTGGCGCTGGGGCCCACTGTCAGTGTCAGGGGGGGTTGACTAACGGTAATTAGTACTAACTAACTACCTGTCCGGCAGGGCCCACGCGTCAGTGACCCTGGGGGTCAAACCTCAGGTCGGACAGGTCAAACCCGCCGGCGGCATGACGCCGGCGAGGCCCGAGACGGCGGCGAAAGTGCTTTTTGCCATTCCGGCAACCAAATGGACGGCGGAAGGCATCTACGTGTTGCTGAGGTTGAGCCGCGACTATTGGTGGTGGTGGTTGGGCTCGGGGTGGCCGGAGTTGACGGCGGCGAGCTCGGCTGCGGCCGCCGGGGTTCGGTCGTGCACGGGAACGGGGTTGGAGCTCGAAGTCGAGCGAAGCGAGGCGCTAGGGATGCTCTACGGGGTCTTGCGAACTCGTTGGACTCGCCGGGGTGACCAAATGGTCACCGGAGCTGCGTCGACGGCGAGCTCGGCGACGGCGGAGGTTCGGCCGTGGTGGGGAGGAGGCTACGGTGGGGAAACGAGGGGGAGGAGAGGGGGAAACGGTGGCATAGCTCACCGCGGTTGCAGTGGGCGTCGAAGTGGGCTCGGGGACGCGCTGGAGACGGCGAATCGACGGCGACGGTGGTCGGAGCCCGAAGAGGGGAACGGTGACGTGGCGGCGATGCAGGGCTTCCGGGGAGCTGTGGAGCGGTGGGGAGGAAGAGGGAGTCGAGGCGGAGCTCCTGAGCTAGTCGGGGGAGCGAGGGGTGGTCGGAGACGGCGGCTATGGCGAACGGCGGCGACGGTGGTGTTCGGCCGTGATAGAGAGAGAGAGAGAGCAGCACGGGAGAGAGAGAGGGATAAGGTCAGGGGATCGGGGCGGCACCGAGAAGAAGCGCCGCGGCGTCGCGCTGGCGGGGGAGGCAGGCAGACGGGCTGGTGGCGTGGCGCTCCGGCCGTGCGCGCGTGCCGGCCACACGCCTGGCCGACTGGCGCCAGGAGGACGACGGCGGTGGTGGGCTGGGCTGGCTTGCTGGGCCGGCCAGCTGGCTGGGCCGCACAGGGAAGTTTTTCCCCTTTTTTCTGTTTCTGTTTTTTATTTAATATATCTGCAACTTTGTTGAATTTAATAAAATACCTAGGCAACTTCAAAAATCACCAAACTATTCCTGGCCCATAGTTGGATTATTTCCAACATGAAACATTTTAGTTTGGAGATATTTGAGCATTTAAATATTTTATATTATTTTAAATGCCCAAATTCAAACATTTATGATTTAATTCAAAAACCCTAGGATGGCCTAGGAAAATGTGCACCATTTTTGGCAGAGGTTCTGAACCAAGACAAAAATGATGGGCATTTTAGAAGGGCATTTCAGGTTCATTGAAAAATTATTTTAGTAACCCTAGTTGGTTTCAGAGGGGACTGGGGGTTCTGCCATCCCCATTTCAAGTTTCTGATGAAAGAGTAAACATGATGCAACACTCTAATGCATGACTATCTAGGTTGTGACAGCGTCGGACCCGCCGTCCCCGGGCGGCACCGGTAGCAGCAACATCTGCACCGGTCCCCCTCTCCTGGTGGGGCCGGCTCCTTGAACTTCTCGGCGTCGCCTCCTTGGGCGGCTGGCGTGGGAAGGCCGGAGAAGGCGAAGAAGGCGGGTGGCGGGCCGTCAAGTCAGAGTACGATGGCACCGGCGCCTTTGTAGTGTGTTAGCGGACTGCTGCCTCATCTTCCAGCTCTTCTCCCGGCATCATCATCACCAGCCCTCTCCTAAGCGGCCGCCGATATGTTCTCTTGGCGCCTTCTGCTGCTCGTACCTCGCCCAGGCGCTTCTTTTGCGCTCTTGCCTTCTTGTTCCGTTTCCTGAGGAGAGGGACAAGAAAGGGATTACAGGCACCTTGTCTCTTTTTAGTTTGTAAGCCTACGGGCCTTAATTTAAAACTTTTAATCCCTTGCTCATGTTTATGTTTCATACGAACTACCTATATGGAACGCATTAATGAAAAAGGGTGCTTGTCGGGCTATTTGTGTGTGAGCGAAGCCCATACCAAGGAACGAATCCTTATTATTTTTAACACAAATATCATTGCTCGGCAACAGGCCTTGCCGCTCCCTTACTTCATTCGACCATACTCACGCTTTTCAACGGAGACATGGGAGAAATAGGGTTAGGCCCTACGCTTGCTTCCTTGTCACTATGGCTACAACCAAATTCCGACCCAAGGGGGTAGTTTCTTAGGAACGGGCGAAGGGGAGCACGGTAACCTAGGAACAAAACGAGGTTTCATACGTCCCAATTTCGTATGCAAACGTAAAACAGGGAAGGAAGGACTTATCTGAATCTATAGCCCCCCGGCAACCTTAGCTTCCCGTGGGTGGACCTTTGTGTCTTTAGCCCCCGGCAACCTTGGCTTGCAGGGTCCAGAGCGCCAGCTCGTTCTTTTTCTTCCATATGGCCCATCAGAAATGCATGCACCCTGCGAACCAAAGAAGACGGAAAGGAACAGAGAGGCATAGACTCGACCTCTATGCTAGGGGTTAGTCGCCACTAAGCACTATCAACCCTAACCGAGGGAGAGACTCACCTAGCATGCATGTTATAACTTAGGGCGCCAGCGCTTCATTTATTTATGCTCAGGGTCTGCGCCTGGCTTTGTATAGAGGGTTACATGCCTTGTCATCAAGGCTTGTACAAAGGGTGGCTTGCCAGGGGCCCCGACAACCGCGCCTTATGGGTAAAACTTGCGAAGATGCTCAATGTTTCAGGAGTTGCTCACTGGAATGGCATCTTTGGTCTTCAGGCGGACTACGCCGGGCCTGGTGACTCGTATTACCCGACAAGGGCCTTCCCACTTCGGTGTCAACTTGTTGGAATTCTTGGCCGACTGAACGCGCCTAAGAACAAGGTCGCCTTCCTCAAAGCTTCGGGCATGAACCTTGCGGCTATGGTAGCGACGCAAGGCTTGCTGGTAGCATGCTGCTCTCACAGCCACCCGAAGACGATCTTCCTCGAGGAGCATCGCGTCATCTTGCCGCAATCGCTCTTGCTCAAGCTGATCATAAGCGAGCGAGCACTCGAGGTGACCCGTATATGAGTCCCGTGGGGAGAACTGCTTCTGTCCCGTATACCAGGGCAAAGGGTGTCTAGCTGGTGGCTCGATTTGGCGTCGTTCTGATTGACCAAAGAACCACCGGCAACTCATGAATCCAGCGCCTTCCGCTCTTGTGCAGCCTGTCAGAAGTCTTTGTCCTTAGGCCTCACAGTACTTTAGCATTTGCCCTCTTCGCTTGGCCGTTGCTCTATGGGTGTGCCACGGAAGCGAAACAGACCTTGCTGCCGAGGTCCTCAATGTATTGCATGAAGGTGTGGCTTGTGAACTGCGTGCCGTTGTCGGTGATGACTCTGTTTGGCACACCAAAGCAGCAAACTAGCCCCTTGAAGAATTTGACGGCTGACTACACTGCGCTGTCACCTTCCTCACTGCTTCCACCTCCATCCACTTTGTAAACTTGTCAATTGCAATGTACAAGTACTCAAAGCCCCCGATGGCGCAGGGGAAGGGGCCCAGTATGTCGAGCCCCTAGACTGAGAATGGCCAGGGGAGAGGGATTGTTTGAAGGGCTTAAGCTGGCTGATGAAGCTTCTTTGAATGGAACTGGCACGCTTCACACTTGGTTACTAGTGTCGTCGCATCCTGGAGGGCAGTGGATCAGAAGAAACCTTGCCGGAAAGCCTTGCCAGCAAGGCCCCTCGGCCCTATGTGGGAGCCACATATGCCTCCATGTATCTCTGCCAACAGCTCCAGTCCATCCTCCCAGGGAATGCACTTCAATTTCACTCCGTTTGGCCTTTTTCTGTATAGAACATTGTCAACTAACTGGTACAGGGCAGACCGACAGGCTACTTTCTCCGCTTCTTCCTGCTCCTCAGGAAGCTCCCTTGTTTGGAGGAACCGGACCGTATGTTGCGCCCATGCCGGAGCCTGGGGCTCGACAGCAAGGACTAAAGGCATCTCCTCTGTCATGGGGGCGACTGCCTCTATGGCCGGGGCTTGTCGCCCTGCCGGAGTCAGTTGCCCACGGCAGGCTCAGTGTCCACGGCAACATCTTTACCAGCGGCTCCAGGGAGCTCGATGGGGAAGTACTTGGCGGGTCCTGATTTCCTTCGCTTTTTCTGCTCTATTGATGGTTCAACGGATGGTTGGGTTAGCCGAAGCACAAAAGTACCTCGTTCCACAGGTAATTTGAGGGCAGCACGCTTCGACGGGTAGTCGGCGATGTCATTCTCCACTCGGGGGACATGCTCTGCCTGTATACCGTCAAAGCGCTCCTCCAGCTTCCTCACCTCATCCATGTAGGCTTCCATCAACGGGCTTTGATAATCCTTGTTGACCTGCCTGACGACAAGCTATGAATCGCCCCTGACGATGAGCTTCTTGACCCCGAGGTGTGCCGCGATCCTGAGACCGGCAAGCAATCCCTCGTATTCAGCAGTGTTGTTCGTCGACATCTCCCTGGGAAAGTGCATCTAGATCACGCACTTGAGGTGCTCTCCGATGGGTGCGACGAGCAGCACACCAGCATCGGCGCCTTGTAGCGAAAAAGCTTTGTCAAAGTACATAACAAAGTTGCAACTTGTTTCCTTGCCGGGAAGAGTGGTCTCCTGGACCTCTTCGTCGGGCGTCAAGGTCCATTCTGCAATGAACTCCGCCAAGACTCTGCTCTAGATCATCGAGGTGCTTTCAAACTTCAAACCAAAGCTTGAGAGCTCCAAAGCCCATTCCACAATCCTCCCTGTTGCATCTGGGTTATGCAGTATCCATTGCGACGGGAGGCAGGTGACGACGGTAATCTTGTGCGCTTGGAAGTAATGATGCAGCTTCCTCGAGGCCATAAGAAGGCCAAAGAGCAATTTTTTTAGACCGGAGTACCTTGACCTAGCCCCCTGCAAGAGGGAGCTGACAAAGTAAACCGAGTGCTGCATCATCTTCTTCTTCTGCACCACTTCACCTAGTTGCGTAGGCCCTGTCCTGCTGGCGCCAGCCCCTGCCGGGGGCCTCGCCTTGCCGGTACCAGGCCCTAGGGGGAGCTGTGGCTCACCATCTGCCAACACTGCCGTCGCCACTACTCCTTCGTCAACCTCCCTGTGTGCCACTAGCGTAGCGCTAACCACTTGATTCGTTGCCGCTAGGTACAGCAGCAGTGGCTCCTGTGGTTTAGGCGCAACTAGTATTGGCGTGGAGGAGAGGTACTTCTTCAATTCATGCGGCGCTGCTTCAGCCTCTGGGGTCCACTCCGTTGGGCCCGCCTTTTTCAAGATTTTGAAAAAGGGAAGGGCACACTCAGCAGACTTGGAGATGAATCTGCTCATGGCGGCAACGCAGCCAGTGAGCCGACGCACATCCTTAATCCGCCTAGGTGCCTTAATCTGCTCGATGGCCTTGATCTTGTCTGGGTTTGCCTCGATCCCACGTTGTGACACAAAGAACCCGAGAAGCTTGCTGGACGGGACACCGAAGACACACTTCACAGGGTTCAGCTTGAGGTTGACCTTGCGCAGCTTTGCAAATGTCTCTTCCAAATCTTGCACCAGTGTTGCCTTGTCCTTGGTTTTGACCACTATGTCATCCATATAAGCTTCCATATTTCTATGTAGGTGGGGCTCAAAACCAATTTGGACTGCTCTTGCAAAGGTCGAACCAGCACTCTTCAACCCGAAAGGCATCCGTAAAAAGCAATATGTACCACATGGGGTGATGAATGTTGTCTTCTCTTTATTTTCTCTCATCATGAAAATCTGATGGTATCCTGAGTAGGCGTCGAGGAATGATAGCAGGTCACACCCGGCCGTGGAGTCAACAATCTGGTCAATGCGCGGCAATGGGAAAGGGTCTTTTGGACAAGCTTTATTTATATCTATGTAATCAATACACAGCCTCCACTTCCCGTTTGCCTTGCGCACCACCACCAGATTGGCCAACCACGTTGGATGGAGCACCCCTCTCACCAAGCCTGTCGCTTCTAGCTTTCTGATCTCTTCTATGATGAACTCTTGTCTTTCCAAAGCTTGCTTCCTGACCTTCTGCTTGACGGGCCGCGCATGAGGACAAACATCAAGATGGTGCTCAATCACCTCCCTGTGAACACCGGGGATGTTGGATGCTTGCCATGCAAACACATCGACATTCGCCCGTAGGAAAGTGACGAGCTCGCCTTACTATTTGCTATCGAGGGTGGAGCTTATGGTAAAAGCTCCTCCCGTACCATCCTCCTTGACGGACACCTTCTTGGTCTCTGGTGGTGCAGCTCTAGATCTCTTGCTCTTGCCAGTGGAGCTCTCTGGCACGTCCTCGACGGGAGCACATCACCCTGAAGAGGTGCGCTTGCCGGAGTGGGTGCAAAAGGTCTCGCCGGTCTTTTTCCCTCCCGGGGCTTCAACAGCAGGAGCAAGTGCCTTGGCGACAGCTGCTACAACTGCTTCCCGGTAGAGTTGGTCAGCGCAAATCAGCGCATCTTTCTTGTCGGCGGGGACGGTGATGATGTTCATCGGCCCAGGCATCTTCAGCGTGTTGTAAGCGTAATGTGAAGCCGCCATGAACTTGGCCAGTGCCGGGCGGCCGAGGATCCCGTTGTACGGCAAGGGGATCTTGGCCACACGAAGACAATCCTCTCCGTCCTGTGGTTTAACTCACCTCCGAACATCATGGGCAACATGACCTTGCCCTTCGGCTGACTCCTCCCCGGTTGACCCCTTGAAACATTCCCGTCTCCTCGAGGTCTCCATCAGGAATCTACAACATTTTGATCACGACGGGCGAGATCAAGTTCAGACCGGCCCTGCTGCCAACTAGAATCTTCGTCACCTTGAGGTTGCGTATCGTTGGTGAAACCAAAAACGGCAAACACCCGACCGAAGTTGTGCGATCAGGGTGGTCCTCGGTGTCAAAGATGATAGGCGTGTTGGACCACTTCAGTGGCTTCCGTGCGTCGAGTGATGGCTCCACCACTGTGATCTCACGCGCCCACTGCTTGATCTGGCGGTGAGAGGTGTGCAACGAGGCACCACCCTCGACGCACATGGCCTCCGTAGCTTTCTGAAACTCGTGGTCGCCGTACTCGTCGTCCTCATCATGATCATCGTCTTCCAGCTTCTTGTCGCGGCCCCGTGCGGGCCTCTCTTGCTGGTTATCCTTGCCGCGGCGGCTTCCCTGGCTGCCACGCTTCTTGTCGAACCCTTCGGCACAGTCTTGACCCTTCTCCTTGTCCCGCCTCTCATACTCAGATTTCTGCTTCTCAGCGAGTAGCTCAACTTGTCCACAATTCTGGAGGTCGTGGCCTTTGGTGCGGTGGATCTTGCAATACTGCTTGTCGGAGCCCCCTGGCTTGTCGGCAGCCGCCAAGGCCCGGCAAGCGGCACACCCGGCAACCTCCTTGTTGGGGTCGCTCTCCTTGGCCTTCTTGGCAGCGCCGGTGTCATCGGATCCCTCGACGGCAAGCACAGCCTTGCCTTTGTGCTTTCTGTTACGACGTCGATCCTTCTTCATCAGGGAGGAGGTATCATCGTCCATGGAGTCGGTTTCTGCACCAGTGTCCTCATCGGGGTACTTCCTCCGCTCTTCAGCCCGAGCGCACCTATCGGCCAGAACATAAAGTTCGGCCACATCCTTGACCTTGTTCATCGCCAGCTCTTCACGCATCTTGTGGTTATGCACATTCTGATGGAATGCGCTGATCACTGCGGCGGGGTGAATGTCTAGGATGTTGTACTGCACTCGGCTGAACCTCTGGATGTACTTGCACAGGTTTTTCCCCTCCTTCTGGGGGATAATATGCAGATCGCTCGCCTGGCCATGAGCTTTATGGCCTCCAGTGAAGGCGCCAACAAATTCATGACATAGGTCCGACCAAGAGGAAATGGAATCTGCTGGCAAGTGCATCAACCATGACATGACGTTGGGCTTAAGTGCCAACGGGAAGTAATCGGCAAGCACCATGTCGTCGCGGGCTCCGGCAGCTTGCATCGCAATGGTGTAGATGCTGAGGAACTCTGACGGGTGAGTCTTGCCGTTGTACTTGTCGCCAACGTCAGGCTTGAACGTGCGGTGGGAGGGCCACTGGAACTGCCGCAGCTCACGGGTAAAGGCTGGGCAACCCACCTCGTAAGGTAGGCCACCGTAGCCTCCTGGTGCCGGGTGGTCCATAGTGGGCCCTGCCCGCTTATCTGACTGGTGGTGCGCATCATGCTGGCGCTCGATGGTAGTTCGAGCGTCTTGAAGGGCTCGCTCCCGAAGGACTTGGCGCCGATCGCGGTGGGTCCGTGGAACGGACGACGCTATGGAAATGCTATCACATGTGTCGTCATGACGGATCGACACCCGCGGCAACTAGCGTGGGGGAGAAGAGTGCATCGTGGCCGCATCACCTTCGACCCTGCCTCCACTGGCATGCGGTGGCTCGATGGAGCATCGGCCTACGGGCCCCGCGAGTTGCGGCTCATATTTGTTGGCTATGCCGACGAGGCTCCGGAAGGTGGCTCTCCACTCGTCGAGCTTCTCCGCAGCAGGTGGAAAGTCAAGGAGCAGCTGCGCGTGCGCCAAAGCTTATGCTGGCATAAGCGATGGCGAAAGCTGTGTGGACCGTGACGCACTTCGACTTCTAACCACGTTAGAAGGAGCTCTACCAAGGCCCTGCGACGGTATGCCATGTTCGCCAGTACTTCAGCATGCATGCTGACCTCCTTCGTCCTGCGAAGGGTGTACTGGACTATTCCCAGATCGGCGCCCGGGGTCACCAGCGTGGTGGCGCTGCTCGTCGCGCACGATTTTGGAAGCCTCTGCGCCGCCGGTGGGTGGCATGGCGCCACCCCTGGAGGGGCCTGCGCCGCCTGCGGGGGGGCCAACTCCGTCTCTGGAATTTGCGGCGTGCGGCTCGTCGTCTTGTGCACGAACGATGCCGCTCGCCAAGTCTGGACTGCTAGGGCAATGTGGCTGTTCACGGGTCGCGCCTCGGGTTTTGTCCGCGACCGGCCTGCTACCCGCCCGCACCGGTATGGGCAGTTCGGCTTCGGATGAACCGATTGTCGTTGTCGTCTTCCTCTTGGGAGCCATGGTGACGAAGAACTGCTAGACTGGTCCCTAGACCAGGTTTTCACAACTGCACCCCCTACCTGGCGCGCCAAAGATGTCGGTGGGAACGACACCTAGGGGATCAACGGGATCCCTACGGTGGTCGGCGGGCACGGGGTTGTGAGAAGAGCAGGTCTAAGAGCCAGCACAAAGGTCGTTTACCCAGGTTCGGGCCGCGGAGGTCGCGTAATACCCTAGTCCTGCTTTGGTGTGTATTTGAATGTTCTTGAGCTAGCTATCGAGCGTGACTTGCTCAAAGTGTCGAATCCCTCTCCAGTATGCCTCGGGCCTCCCTTTATAGTCGAAGGAGGCGCTACAGTGGCACACAGGAGGTGGAAAGGGTACAACGGCTATGCTTACCGCTTGTCATTATGGGACAAAATGCATTAAATGCGCCCCTGAGGTGTCCCCCTCGCTTTATCGCCGCCTCGCCTTGCTTCGACATGCGTCCAGGCCAGTGAGGTGGGCAGCGCCATGTAGGCTGGCTGGCTGCTCAGCTGGCACGGTGGCGGCATCTTCACGAAGATCTGCATGCCACCACGCAGGTGCTTGCTGAGTTGGCTTTGGGACCGCATGTTGCCACGCAGGTGCCCGCCTGGCTGGCTGGCTGGTAGCTGCATGGGAATGGCGGTGGGGTCTTGGTGCACGCGGGCTTGGCCGCAGCCCCGTTGATGCTTTCGTCAAGGGTCTTGCCGGGGCCCCGACAAGGGTCTTGCCGTGGCACTACGGGCGTCCCCGGCAAGGATGTTACCGGAGGTCTCATCTTCTGGTCTTCATCGGATTCTGTGTGTTTAATGATCTTCACAAAGATCTGCATGCCACCATGGAGGTGCCTCCCGAGCCTTGGTTCCAATGTTGTTGGTGAAGTTCGAAACCTCGGGCTCAAGGGTGGCACATTCCGCTGGTGTTGGGCAAGTTGCCCCGGCAAGGCCCTTGCCGGTGCCGCGGAGGACGCCCCGGCAAGGGTCTTACTAGGGGAGTCCTCCTCGCCCTCTTGCTCTTCGTGTCTCTGCTTTGGCGTTGCCTTGATCGTCTCGTGGCTTCGACTTCCCTCACCTTCCCTGCTCAGTGTGGCCGTGGGCGTGGCTCTGACTGCCCGTGCACAGGTAAAGGGGTACAAAGTAGAACCCCTACTTCTGTACACCGACACATTGCTTGCAAGCTCATTGTGATGTTGTATTACCAAGTGGGGCCCAATGTACCTCTCTGTCATACGGAGTGGCAAACCCCAGTCTTGATCCATGCCAACTCAACACACACCCTCGGAGATACTTCTAGAGCATCTTTATAGTCACGCAGTTACGTTGTGATGTTTGATACACACAAGGTACTCCTCCGGTGTTAGTGAGTTTCATGATCTCATGGTCGTAGGAACAGATACTTGACATGCAGAAAACAATAGCAATAAACTTGATATGATCATATGCTACATTTACAGTTTGGGTCTTGTCCATCACATCATTCTCCCAATGATATGATCCCATTATCAAATGACAACTCATGTCTATCGCTAGGAAATGATATGTCTCCGACGTATCTATAATTTTTGATTGTTCCATGCTGTTATATTATCATTCTTGTATGTTTTACAATCATTTTATAGTCATTTTATATCATTTTTGGTACTAACCTATTGACATAGTGCCCAGTGCCAGTTGCTATTTTCTGCTTGTTTTTTACATCGCAGGAAATCAATACCAAACAGAGTCCAACCGTAGCGAAACATTTTGTGGATTTTTTTTGGACCTGTCGTGGAATTGTCACGGCAAATGCCCTAGCATGAGGACTTAGGTGTGGAGCCATCTCAACATAGTTAGCTTGAAGGGGTTAAACGGGACAAGGGACACAAGGAGTTTTACGCAGGCTCGGCCCCTCGCAATGAGGTAAAAGCCTACTCCTGCTTTAGGTTGTATTGCTCGGGTTTCGATTACCAGGGAGCGAATACGCTTGACCTAGTTCTCGACTTGTTGTCTCTTGCCCTAACCCGTTGCCGGGTCACCCCTTCATATACACAGGATAATGCCCAGTGGCTTACAGAGTCCCAGTCAGCTCAAACACAACATGTCCGGCTTAGTGACAAAACTAAACTTTCCTTAATTAACATACAAGTTAAACATATGGCGTTTACGCCCGTGGGCCTCAAGTCTCCTCCGGGTCTTGGGCCTTTAGTAAGCTTGCTACATGAACTGCCATCTTCAACATCTTCTTGGGCCTTCTCATTATGAACAGTCAGTGGTATGACCCGGCCCCTCCTGGGCGGGTCATACCCAATAGTTATATCCCCAGCATTAGGCCCCAGGTTGATATGAACTTGTTCATATCAATCTTCAATACTTTGACTTAGAAAAAATCCTTCATCGTCAGTCCTTATGAAGTCTCATAACCCGCCATGACGGCAGCTCACAAAATTGTGCTAACCCGCCATGACGTCCTCTCGTATTAATAACGCACGAGACCCAAATCTCAATATACCTTCACTTTTAATGAACCTCCGAAAATTGAGGCATCTGTGTTGTTACATAACCATTTTTTAGCCTCCTCGATTCCCGCGCATGCCAACTATCCACTGCCTTATAAATAGGGACAGGGGGCCCTGTTTTCATTTTTACCCCATGTCGCTGCCTCTTCTTCTTCCTTCCTCTGGACGCCAACACGCCCGAGCTTCGGCGTTGTCGACCTCGCGCACTGCATCAACCATGGATGTTGCATCAACCTGAACGCACCAGAAACATCGCCGCGCGCCTCCACTGTTCAACAACCCCGGTAAGCTCTCCCCTTTCCTCACCATAGATCTCCATTAGGGTTTTTTCGAGTTCTTCGGAGTTCATCTTCGTTCCTCTCCGTTCCTCCCTATCTCTTGTAGTTTTCAATCTGAGCACAGTACCCATCTTGTGCGGTAGCAGTTTAGCACTCGTCTTTGATATTTGAACGCCTCCCCTCCATAGGAGATCTCATCTGAGCATGTGAACTATTCTGCTACCGCCATTTAGGTTTAGAATTTTTCTTCATTATCTGAACTGCTGTAGATCCAAAATTATAGCACCGATCTGTGAAAACTATTTGTCCAACACTTAGCAATCCTTCACTCATAGATCTGAACACTGGTAACTGTGTGGGTGGTTTAACTGATAAACCATAACCCGCCAGGTACCATTAGTCCCCTCTTAAGTCGCCAATGGATTGCTTTGCATAACTTCAACGCTATCCTCCGGCTTAACACACTACATGTTTACAGTCCTTACCTTTGAACTAATGACCAGTTTAACAACATAATCCTAAACCAGCAAACTTTTCTTTTCAGACCACCATCAACAATGACTAAGACTTTCACTTCATGGAACTGGGTAGCATCCCGGGTCACTGAGGAAGATTTGAACAATTTTGTTCAGACTGGCATCTTAGCCAAGAAAGGCGACATCCACTGGAGGGTCCCAGGCACTGAAAATCCTCCTGAGCCCATGAAAGGAGAAGTAATCGTTTTTACTGACCACATGTTCCGGGGGTTTAACCTGCCCGGTCCAAAATTCTTCCGAGACGTGCTACACTTTTTCCAGCTTCATCCTCAAGATATTGGGCCCAATTCTGTCTCCAACATTTGCAACTTCCAAGTCTTTTGTGAAGCTTACCTTCAAGAAGAGCCCACTGTCGAACTGTTCAAGGAATTCTGTTACTTGAACTGGTAGACCGAATTCACCGACGGGCCCAGCTTGGAACTAGGCGGCATTTCAATACAGAAGCGGAAAGAAGCCACCTTCCCCTATGCTAAGCTACCCAGTCATCCTAAGGACTGGAACCAGACTTGGTTGTATTGCCAAGATACATCTCCAGAGGGTGAAAATCCCCTGCCGGGTTACAGTGAACACCAGCTTAGCAACACACACCAACTCCCAGAGTGAATCAGCACGAAGGAACGGGCCAAGTATGCGCCCATTTTTTCAAAAATCAGAGCCTTCATGGCTAACGGCTTAACCGGCATCGACCTTGTTCGGTGCTGGGTCGCCTGGAGTGTCAGGACCCCGACTCAATGCCACATCGATCTAGCATGTACTCATATCACTTTGCGGCCTCACGCACGGTATCCCCACGGGTGTCGACTTACCTTTGCCCGGGACCGTTTGCGCCTTTTGGCACACGTATATGATGGTGTCGCTAGCATCCATATGATAAAGAGCCCGGGCTGACATGGCTAGTCGTAAACCCAAAGTGGCACTAACTTACAGGGACAGGCATCCATGACCCAGCATCGAACGTGTCGGTCATCAGCGAGTGAATCCAGGCTGTAGCACTGGGCTAACAGGACTCCAGTGAACCGGGCTGTAGCGGGCTAGCAGGACTCCGGTATTCATCGCGTGACATTTCCCCGAAGGGACAGACACAGGATCGAAGAAGGACACATGCCGGCCAGCCTAAGTGTTCCGGAGCGGTAGCAAGCTACCAGGGCTCAGTGGAAGCACTAGGAGACATTTCCCGGTAAGAGAGGCTACTAAGAATGAACAACTAGATAGTCAGATCCCACGCATAGCAATACACATTACACGTACGCATAACATGCAAGTATGTGCTGTACAACATGGCATCACAGCATAACTCAACAATCATATAGATAAAGACTCAGAAGAGCCATCATAGCATATATTGCAAACAGGGGTCACAAAACCCATCATACAGAGCATACAAGCAACAAGCGGAAGCATTACATGTCTGGGTACAGACATCTACAAATGAAAAAGGCTGAAGAGCCTGACTATCTACAACATCCGATCAAGATCGTAGCTGAGGTACTAGCTACTAGTCGAAGTCCATGAGAACCCTAGTAAGACCGAAGTCTCCGCTGCAAAAACATAAATAAAGCAACATGAGTACAAAGGTACTCAGCAAGACTTACATCAGATCCTATCATACATGCATTTGTATCAAGAGGGTAATGTGGGGTTTAGTTGCAGCAAGCCAGCTTCGACTCTGTGGCTATCCTGTTCTACGACTACCAGAAACTCTGGAGGTGAAACAACGTACACGAGTCCACTAATCACCATACAATACACTACTAAGGATTCATCCCCGTCTCCCTACGAGAAGGCCATCCATAGCACTCACACTTGTCTTGAGCATTTTATAGTATCCACTTCAAGTTGTCTATGTACCATGTAAGCATCCAAGAAGTCCATAACCGCGGACCCGGCTATTCGAATAGATCATGTTAACCCTGCAGGGGTGTACTTCTTCACACACGCTCTCGCCACTTACCGCCATGTACACGTCATGTATCTCGGCAACCTTCAAGCGGAAGCCTGGCGAGGGTGTCGGCCACGACCTGACTAACCACACAAGACTCTAGTCCAGGTTTATCGCCTATTCGGGTTCCATCCGCAAGGAGATCCGGCCGGGGTGTCGCTTACGGCCCCAAACGATGTGTACAGGGTTCCCGAGCCCACCAACCGGGTGCCACTCGGTACACCGGGCCACGTGTGCCTAGTCTGTCCCAAGCCCACCCTGCCGGGTGCAACTTGGTAGAAAAATAGCACTACCTACAAACACAAGAAACTAGTTGCGACTCCTGGACAGAGATCAAGTCGGTTAATAAGTCGAGAGGGCTTGGAGCGCCCGGAGCCCAATGTGTGGTAGTATCGAGTCATTGGACAACATACATAGAACTCGGTGCTTAAGGACGGTTCCAGTGAGACAACCCACCATGTACTCCTACATGGCCTCTCACCGCTACCTTTACCAAATCGTGTTCACACACTTAACTCTCAGCATCAGAACATAACGTAACACTCCAATTCATTCCCAATGAACCAGACCTGACACACTCTAAGCAATAGCAGGCATAGCATGGTAGGAACACATCAGTGGCTTCAATCAACTCCTACACATGCTAGTGGGTTTCAACTATTTACTGTGGCAATGGCAGGTCATGCAGAGGAATGGGTTCAACTACCGCAGCACAAAGTAGCAGATGAATCGTTGTTGTCCTAATGCAATAACTGAGAGCAGGAGCGAGAGAGTAGGGTTTTATCGAAATGAACAAGGGGGTTTGCTTGCCTGGTAAATCAACAAGGGAGGCACTGCTTCACAGACAGGTACTCTGGAACGTCTCCGGAGCAGGACCTATCGAGAAGGAACGGTGCCGGCGATCAATACACAATCATATGCAACAATATGATGCATGAACATGGCATGTAGATGTGATGCTGTTTGAGCTAATGCATCTAGTAAACATTTGGTTTGAAGTCCATTTGAACCAAAGGTTCAAATGCATTTCTAAATTAAGTCTCTTATATATGCCCTAATGTGTTTTCCCATATTCAGCATGTATAAGTTGGTTTTTCATGCATGAAACTAGTACATTGGAAAGGTTGCATTTTTCTGATAATTTTTCATATATAAATTATTTTAATCTGAGCTACGGTTGAGTTGTTATGAATTTTTGAAGTTTAAAACAATTTCTGGAATTTCCTGATTTAAATTAAATCCAGAAATTATATTATAGCGCCAGCATGACGTCAGCACGACGTCAGCAGTCAACTGGGCTGGTCCGGGTCAAACCTGACGTGTGGGACCCACACGTCAGTGACAGGGGGTTAACAGGGGTTAATTTAGTTTAATTAAAAGGTTAGGGGGCACCAGGGCCCACTGTCAGTGTTAGGGGGGGTCAAACCTCCTGGTCAACCGGGGCTAAAACGTCGGCGTTTAGCCGCCGGCGGCAGCAAACGCGGCGGAGGGGCTCGGGATCGCCGTTCCGGCGACCATTCGGGCGGCGGAGACCACCCACGCGAAGCCCAGGCTCGCGCGCAACTAGTGGTTCACGCGGGAGGCTGCGGGGGCGGCGGAGCTCGCCGGAGCGGAGCTCGGGGCGGTGGCCGGAGCTCGGCTTCGAGCGGGAACGGGCTGCGGGGCACGGGGAGGCCACCTGAGGGGCTCGGCGGCACCCTCGTGGCACCGGGAGCACGCAAGGGTGCTTAGTTTGGGCGGAGGCGGGCCGAGGCGGCGACGACGACATGGACGGCGGCGAGAGGCTTCGGCCGTGGTGGGGAGCGGCGCTACGGCACGGGAACGGGAGGGAGAAGAGAGGGGAACGGTGGAGGAGCTCACCGCGGATCCAGCGAGCGCGAGGACGAGGTCGGGGATGCCCGGAAGCTCCCGAATCGACGGCGAGTACCCACGGCGGCCGGAGGCGAGGATGGCGACGGCGATGGCTCCACGGGGTGCTCCGTCTTGCGTGGCTCGACGAGGAGGTGGAGGGGGTTGTGGCGGAGCTCGGAAGTGTGTCGGGGAGGCGAGGGGAGGCCGGTGGCCACGGCAACGGCGAGCGATGGCGGCGGCAGCGCTCGGGTGCGCTCGGGGAAGAGAGAACCAGGGAGGAGGGGGAGCGAGAGGGAGGGGAAAAGGACCGGGGCGGCTGCGTGGCGTCGTTCCAGGCATCCAGAGCGACGAGGGGAGGACAGGCAAGCAGGGAGGGAGGAGGCGTGGCCGAGCGCGTGGCCGCGGCCGGCTGTGGCGCGGGCACGCACCTGCTTGGGTGAGGGGGAGAAGACGACAGAGGAGCTGGCGGGCTGGGCCGCCTCCTGGCTGGGCCGGCCTGCTGCTGCTGGGCTGCGCAGGGGAGAGCCCCAGGTAAGCTCCTCCTTTTTTTTATTTTTGTTTTCTAATTTTTCTGACATTGTTTTGATTTAATAAATATATTAAATCATTTAATTTCCTTATGCCAATTTTTGCAGGAGCTAGATATATTATTCCAGAGCTCTTTTATAATTGGCATAATTTTTGGACCATATTTCATATATATAGAAATATATTTCCAATGCAAATATTTATCGAATTAATCCAAATGGCCAAAATAAATGTCCATGAGCTCCTAAAAATATTGTTTTGATTTTTATCTCTGTCCAATATTTTCAGAGGGCAACATGAGCATTTTCTTGGACCCTTTTGGAGAAATTTTTATTTGGGTCATTTTCAAAAATGATTCTGAGGGTTCCACCAATCCTCATTTCAAATTTAAATGAAATTTAAATATGATGCACAAATGACTAGCTAGTCTAGGTCATACCAGACTAGGGATGTGACAACTCGCCCCCACTTGAAAGAATCTCGTCTCGAGATTCAGCGGTCGACGGAAAGAAAGTGGGGTACTCCAGTCGAAGACGATCTTCTCGCTCCCAAGTAGCTTCTCTCTCGGAATGATGAGACCGCTGAACTTTGAGAAACTTGATGTTCTGACGTGGAGTGACACGCTCTGCTTGATCAAGAATGCGAACCGGGTACTCTCGGTATGTGAGGTTATCTTGGAGATCAAGCGTTTCGTGGTCCACTTCGCGGATGGGATCCGAGAAGCAACGCCTGAGTTGAGAGACGTGGAAGACATCATGAACTCGAGAAAGATGTGGGGGTAGTTCCAATTGGTAGGCAACCTCTCCTCGTTTAGCGAGAATGCGAAAAGGACCAATGTAACGAGGAGCCAACTTGCCCCTGATACCGAAACGATGGGTACCCTTCAAAGGAGTAACCCGAAGGTAAGCTTGGTCGCCAATTTCATAAGTCATATCCTTATGATGACGATCATACTGACTCTTCTGACGAGACTGGGCTGTTTTCAAATTCTCACGAATGATGCGAACTTGCTCTTCTGCCTCCTGGATCATGTCCGGTCCAAAGAATTGTCTTTCACCGGTTTCTGACCAGTTCAAAGGTGTTCGACATCTTCGTCCATAGAGAACCTCAAAAGGAGCTTTCTTGAGGCTGGATTGGTAGCTATTGTTATAAGCAAACTCGGCGAAAGGAAGACATTTCTCCCAATCTATACCGAATGAGATAACGCAAGCTCTGAGCATGTCTTCGAGAATTTGATTGACCCGTTCCACCTGACCACTCGACTGAGGGTGGAAAGCGGTACTGAAAGAAAGATGGGTTCTCATGGCAGTTTGGAAACTCTCCCAGAAATGAGAAGTGAAAAGACTGCCACGGTCTGAATTGATCTCTAGTGGAACACCATGAAGTGATACTATTCGAGAAATATATAAGTCAGCGAGCTAACTAGCAGTGATATTTTCTCGAACAGGAAGGAAGTGAGCCACTTTGGAAAGACGATCAACGACTACGAAGATAGCGTTATTCCCTCTCTTGGTCCTGGGAAAGCCGGTGATGAAGTCCATACCAACTTTATCCCATTTCCATTCAGGAATAGCTAAAGGCTGAAGGGTGCCAGCAGGTCTTTGATGCTCTGCCTTAACGCGACGACAAACGTCACATTTAGCAATGAACTCAGCGATTTCTCTCTTCATCCTAGTCCACCAGAACCTCTGGCGTAGGTCCTGATACATCTTAGGACTACCGGGATGAATCGTGAGAGGGGATTCATGCGCCTCCTTAAGAATCAATTGTCGCAGATGTTGATTCTTGGGAACCACCAAGCGATTCTCAAAGAAAACAACACCACGATCATCCATAGAGAAACATCCACCAACTCCCTTCTTAATGTTTCTCTTGATCCGGGAAATTCCTGTGTCTTGCTTTTGAGCAGCGATAATCCGATCCTCAAGATCAGGTTTTGCCACCAAGGTAGAAAGAAATCCGCGAGGAGCTATGTGAAGATTAAGCTTACAGAATTCCTCATGGAGAAGTGGTTGGCCTTGCTGCAACATGAGATTGTTGCAATAGGATTTACGGCTTAGAGCATCAGCCATGACATTGGCTTTTCCTGGGGTGTAGGTAATTCCTAGATCATAATCTGTGATCAACTCCAGCCAATGTCTTTGCCTAAGGTTCAGATCCGGTTGGGTGAAGATATACTTGAGACTCTGGTGATCGGTGTAGATCTCGCAACGTTTACCAAGAAGGTAATGTCGCCGGGTCTTGAGTGCATAGACTACGGCTGCAAGCTCTAGATCATGTGTAGGATAATTCTCCTCATGTGGATGCAACTGTCGGGATGCATAGGCAATCACATGACGATCCTGCATAAGAATGCAACCTAGTCCCTGTCGTGAGGCGTCGCAGTAGATAATAAAGTCTTTAGTGAAATCCGGTGGTACAAGTATGGGAGCAGAAGTCAGGCGTCTTTTCAGTTCCTGAAAACTGTACTCACATTGTGGGGACCACTCGAACTTTTTATCTTTCTTGAGAAGTTCCGTGAGGGGTTTGGCTACTTTGGAGAAGTTTTCAACAAAGCGGCGACAATAGCTGGCTAGACCAAGGAAACTCCTAACTTGTTTAACAGTCTCAGGTGGAGTCCAATCGAGAATGGCTTGAACTCTCTCGGGATTGACAGCAATGCCCTTACCAGAGATTACGTGGCCTAGGTAGGTCACTTCTGGCAACCAAAATTCACACCTGGAGAACTTGGCATAAAGGCGGTGCTCTCTGAGTTTTTCTAATACAAGTCTAAGATGTTCGGCATGCTCTTTCTCGTTCTTCGAGTAAATAAGAATATCATCGAGGTAAACCACGACGAACTTATCTAAGTACTCCATGAAGATCGAGTTCATCAAGCGGGAGAATGTAGCTAGGGCATTGGTTAGACCAAAGGACATGACAGTGTACCCGTACTGACCATAACGAGTGACAAAAGCTGTCTTGGGAATGTCCCCATTTCTGATTTTGATTTGGTGGTATCCTAACCTTAAATCCATCTTGGAAAAGACTGAGGATCCAGCGAGCTGATCATACAGGTCGTTGATCCTGGGGAGCGGATACTTGTTCTTTATCGTGACCAAATTAACGGGATGATAATCAACGACCATCCGGTCCGTACCGTCTTTCTTCTTGACAAAGAGGACGGGGCAAGCCCAAGGAGAAGAACTAGGACGGATGAAACCCTTTTGCAAGGACTCATCGAGTTGTTTCTTAAGCTCGGCTAGTTCTAGGGGTGCCATCTTGTAAGGTCTCCGGGAGATTGGAGCAGTTCCTGGAATAAGATCTATGACGAACTCTACATCTCTGTCAGGTGGAACACCTGGCAGTTCCTCTGGAAAGACATCCGGAAAGTCACGGACTACCGGTATATCTTCAAGGTCTGGAAGAGGGCTGGCATTAAGAGAATAGAGCTGACGCTTTGCAACTCTAGTGGAGACGGTGACTATCTTGCCAGATGGGTGTGTAAGCTGAACAGATCTTGTGTAACAATCAATCTTGGCATGATGAGCTATCATCCAGTCCATACCCAAGATGATGTTAATATCTGAGGACTTGAGGGCTACAAGTGATGCAAGGAATACAAGTCTATCAACAAGGATTTCATTACCATGACTGATTCTGGTAGTCTGCCATCTAGACCCTGGGGTTTGGATTTCAAGCGGAGTTGGCATATCACAAAATGACATGTCGTGCAAACGAGCATAGCCTTCAGAAATGAAGGAGTGAGATGCTCCAGTATCGAATAGAACTGATGCTGGGTGACAATTGACAAGGAGGGTACCAAGAACGACATCTGGATCATCATGAGCGTCTTTAGCTGAGACGTGATGCACACGTCCACGTTCAGTGGGAACTGACTTGACACTGATCATCTTGCATGATGGCTTAATACAGCCAACAGTCTTCTCGGGCTGGGGTGGAGCATAACTAGTCTGAGAGCAGTCACGTGCATAGTGTCCCGGCTTCCCGCATGTGAAGCAAGTCCCTGAGGTTGGACGTGGACCCGCACTAGCAAGCGGTCTACCCGTAGGCCTGGGTGGAACATACGACTGAGCTGGGGGAGGCACCACATGAGATGACCTCGGTGTATAACCGGAAGGAAGAGCGGAGTTTGGAACCCAAATCCGGTGCTTCTGAGAACTAGAACAGGAGGAAGATTCCAAATTACGGGTGTGCTTACGAGATTCCTCATAAGTGAGTTGAGCTGTCTCTGCATTGATGGCCTTGTTCACAAGGGCTTGGAATGTATCACAATGATGCAGGTGGAGATCACGACGCAACTTGGGGTTGAGACCCTTCCGGAACCTAGCTTGCTTCTTGGCGTCCGTGGACACTTCTTCTGTGGCATAGCGGGCAAGGTTCTCGAACTCTCTGCTATAAGCATCAACAGCCATCTTACTCTGGGTGAAACTACAGAACTCTTCTCTCTTGCGATCAAGAAGGGCCTGGGGAATGTGATGCTCGCGAAAAGCCTCAGTGAAATCCTTCCAGGTAGGAATCTGGCCAGCTGGAAGCATAGCCTCATAGTTCTGCCACCAAAGACTAGCAGGACCTTCCAGGTGGTATGCAGCATAGATGACCTTATCATCTTCAGCTACGTTCGCAGAACGCAGCTTATGAGTGATGCTACGGAGCCAGTCATCTGCATCGAGTGGCTCGATGGAATGATGAAAGGTAGGTGGGTGCAAGCGGATGAAATCATGAAAGTGTTCTCCTCGATACGTGCCAACAAACGGTTAGACTCACGCTTGTTCCTCTCCATCTCTAGCATGAACTCTGTCAACGAAGGCTGGTCGGGAGGATCCTCATTCCTAGCATCTCCATGGTTCTGGCCACGAACAATAGAACTTGATGACATCCTGAGAAGCAAAACCCAGGGATGAAATCAACATCAACTATGGACTGTAGAATGTAGGACAAGGGATTAGTATCTCTCGAACTCCTAGGGAAATTCCGGCAGCATAACGGCAGTAAAATGCTCAGAATGAGACATCCTACTAAAAATGGGGTGGTAACATACTCATCAACATTACTCAAGGTTCTGAGATCATACTAAACAGGCTACACCGAAAATACTCAAAACTGGGTATGACTCTGATCAACCAGTCCTATGGGACTACGGAGTAGTAACACGTGATCCTGATAGACGGAAGAGAAACCTAGTTCCTTAACCCCGTAGGAAAGATAGGATGACTCAGATCAGAAGGCCATGAGGTAAAGGAGTAAAAGAGCCTTACGTTCCTTCCCACAATCAATTCCCTTACATAACTAAAGATTTTCTAGACTCAACTTCGACTAGTTTGGCTTGGTAAACCTACAGGCAGTCAGGCTCTGATACCAACGCTGTCAGGACCCCGACTCAATGCCACATCGATCTAGCATGTAACACCTCATATCACTTTGCGGCCTCACGCACGGTATCCCCACGGGTGTCGACTTACCTTTGCCCGGGACCGTATGCGCCTTTTGGCACACGTATATGATGGTGTCGCTAGCATCCATATGATAAAGAGCCCGGGCTGACATGGCTAGTCGTAAACCCAAAGTGGCACTAACTTACAGGGACAGGCATCCATGACCCAGCATCGAACGTGTCGGTCATCAGCGAGTGAATCCAGGCTGTAGCACTGGGCTAACAGGACTCCGGTGAACCGGGCTGTAGCGGGCTAGCAGGACTCCGGTATTCATCGCGTGACATTTCCCCGAAGGGACAGACACAGGATTGAGGAAGGACACATGCTGGCCAGCCTAAGTGTTCCGGAGCGGTAGCAAGCTACCAGGGCTCAGTGGAAGCACTAGGAGACATTTCCCGGTAAGAGAGGCTACTAAGAATGAACAACTAGATAGTCAGATCCCACGCATAGCAATACACATTACACGTACGCATAACATGCAAGTATGTGCTGTACAACATGGCATCACAGCATAACTCAACAATCATATAGATAAAGACTCAGAAGAGCCATCATAGCATATATTGCAAACAGGGGTCACAAAACCCATCATACAGAGCATACAAGCAACAAGCGGAAGCATTACATGTCTAGGTACAGACATCTACAAATGAAAAAGGCTGAAGAGCCTGACTATCTACAACATCTGATCAAGATCGTAGCTGAGGTACTAGCTACTAGTCGAAGTCCATGAGAACCCTAGTAAGACCGAAGTCTCCGCTGCAAAAACATAAATAAAGCAACATGAGTACAAAGGTACTCAGCAAGACTTACATCAGATCCTATCATACATGCATTTGTATCAAGAGGGTAGTGTGGGGTTTAGTTGCAGCAAGCCAGCTTCGACTCTGTGGCTATCCTGTTCTACGACTACCAGAAACTCTGGAGGTGAAACAACGTACACGAGTCCACTAATCACCATACAATACACTACTAAGGATTCATCCCCGTCTCCCTACGAGAAGGCCATCCATAGCACTCACACTTGTCTTGAGCATTTTATAGTATCCACTTCAAGTTGTCTATGTACCATGTAAGCATCCAAGAAGTCCATAACCGCGGACCCGGCTATTCGAATAGATCATGTTAACCCTGCAGGGGTGTACTTATTCACACACGCTCTCGCCACTTACCGCCATGTACACGTCATGTATCTCGGCAACCTTTAAGCGGAAGCCTGGCGAGGGTGTCGGCCACGACCTGACTAACCACACAAGACTCTAGTCCAGGTTTATCGCCTATTCGGGTTCCATCCGCAAGGAGATCTGGCCGGGGTGTCGCTTACGGCCCCAAACGATGTGTACAGGGTTCCCGAGCCCACCAACCGGGTGCCACTCGGTACACCGGGCCACGTGTGCCTAGTCTGTCCCAAGCCCACCCTGCCGGGTGCCACTTGGTAGAAAAATAGCACTACCTACAAACACCAGAAACTAGTTGCGACTCCTGGACAGAGATCAAGTCGGTTAATAAGTCGAGAGGGCTTGGAGCGCCCGGAGCCCAATGTGTGGTAGTATCGAGTCATTGGACAACATACATAGAACTCGGTGCTTAAGGACGGTTCCAGTGAGACAACCCACCATGTACTCCTACATGGCCTCTCACCGCTACCTTTACCAAATCGTGTTCACACACTTAACTCTCAGCATCAGAACATAACGTAACACTCCAATTCATTCCCAATGAACCAGACCTGACACACTCTAAGCAATAGCAGGCATAGCATGGTAGGAACACATCAGTGGCTTCAATCAACTCCTACACATGCTAGTGGGTTTCAACTATTTACTGTGGCAATGACAGGTCATGCAGAGGAATGGGTTCAACTACCGCAGCACAAAGTAGCAGATGAATCGTTGTTGTCCTAATGCAATAACTGAGAGCAGGAGCGAGAGAGTAGGGTTTTATCGAAATGAACAAGGGGGTTTGCTTGCCTGGTAAATCAACAAGGGAGGCACTGCTTCACAGACAGGTACTCTGGAACGTCTCCGGAGCAGGACCTATCGAGAAGGAACGGTGCCGGCAATCAATACACAATCATATGCAACAATATGATGCATGAACATGGCATGTAGATGTGATGCTGTTTGAGCTAATGCATCTAGTAAACATTTGGTTTGAAGTCCATTTGAACCAAAGGTTCAAATGCATTTCTAAATTAAGTCTCTTATATATGCCCTAATGTGTTTTCCCATATTCAGCATGTATAAGTTGGTTTTTCATGCATGAAACTAGTACAGATGGAAAGGTTGCATTTTTCTGATAATTTTTCATATATAAATTATTTTAATCTGAGCTACGGTTGAGTTGTTATGAATTTTTGAAGTTTAAAACAATTTCTGGAATTTCCTGATTTAAATTAAATCCAGAAATTATATTATAGCGCCAGCATGACGTCAGCACGACGTCAGCGGTCAACTGGGCTGGTCCGGGTCAAACCTGACGTGTGGGACCCACACGTCAGTGACAGGGGGTTAACAGGGGTTAATTTAGTTTAATTAAAAGGTTAGGGGGCACCGAGGCCCACTGTCAGTGTCAGGGGGGTCAAACCTCCTGGTCAACCGGGGCTAAAACGCCGGCGTTTAGCCGCCGGCGGCAGCAAACGCGGCGGAGGGGCTCGGGATCGCCGTTCCGGCGACCATTCGGGCGGCGGAGACCACCCACGCGAAGCCCAGGCTCGCGCGCAACTAGTGGTTCACGCGGGAGGCTGCGGGGGCGGCGGAGCTCGCCGGAGCTCGGCTTCGAGCGGGAACGGGCTGCGGGGCACGGGGAGGCCACCTGAGGGGCTCGGCGGCACCCTCGTGGCACCGGGAGCACGCTAGGGTGCTTAGTTTGGGCGGAGGCGGGCCGAGGCGGCGACGGCGACATGGACGGCGGCGAGAGGCTTCGGCCGTGGTGGGGAGCGGCGCTACAGCATGGGAACGGGAGGGAGAAGAGAGGGGAACGGTGGAGGAGCTCACCGCGGATCCAGCGAGCGCGAGCACGAGGTCGGGGATGCCCGGAAGCTCCCGAATCGACGGCGAGTACCCACGGCGGCCGGAGGCGAGGATGGCGACGGCGATGGCTCCACGGGGTGCTCCGTCTTGCGTGGCTCGACGAGGAGGTGGAGGGGGTTGTGGCGGAGCTCGGAAGTGTGTCGGGGAGGCGAGGGGAGGCCGGTGGCCACGGCAACGGCGAGCGATGGCGGCGGCAGCGCTCGGGTGCGCTCGGGGAAGAGAGAACCAGGGAGGAGGGGGAGCGAGAGGGAGGGGAAAAGGACCGGGGCGGCTGCGTGGCGTCGTTCCAGGCATCCAGAGCGACGAGGGGAGGACAGGCAAGCAGGGAGGGAGGAGGCGTGGCCGAGCGCGTGGCCGCGGCCGGCTGTGGCGCGGGCACGCACCTGCTTGGGCGAGGGGGAGAAGACGACAGAGGAGCTGGCGGGCTGGGCCGCCTCCTGGCTGGGCCGGCCTGCTGCTGCTGGGCTGCGCAGGGGAGAGCCCCAGGTAAGCTCCTCCTTTTTTTTATTTTTGTTTTCTAATTTTTCTGACATTGTTTTGATTTAATAAATATATTAAATCATTTAATTTCCTTATGCCAATTTTTGCAGGAGCTAGATATATTATTCCAGAGCTCTTTTATAATTGGCATAATTTTTGGACCATATTTCATATATATAGAAATATATTTCCAATGCAAATATTTATCGAATTAATCCAAATGGCCAAAATAAATGTCCATGAGCTCCTAAAAATATTGTTTTGATTTTTATCTCTGTCCAATATTTTCAGAGGGCAACATGAGCATTTTCTTGGACCCTTTTGGAGAAATTTTTATTTGGGTCATTTTCAAAAATGATTCTGAGGGTTCCACCAATCCTCATTTCAAATTTAAATGAAATTTAAATATGATGCACAAATGACTAGCTAGTCTAGGTCATACCAGACTAGGGATGTGACATGGAGGATTCTGCCCTTAAGCCGTCGCCCCAACTTAATGTGCAAGTACACCGGCGATTTGAAAGATCCACAACGCCACTACAAAATCCAATTATCTAACACAGAAATCAATGATGTGACCAAGGCTTTATTGAATGAAAGCCTTGCAGAGTGCAGCAAAACCGGACTTAGTCCTTTCTGCACCTTCAACCAGCCGCCAACTGTAAGTGTTGCACATAATTTTTCAGTTGAATCGTGTTTTCATTAATACTGTCCTCATAATCATCTGACTTCCACAGGCTGATTCTCCTTTTTGGAAGAAGAAGTTGCAGGACAAGCAGCCCAAGAAGACCCGGACCGAGAACAAGGTTAACAAAAAGCCTGCCAAGAAGAAGACCGACCCCTCCAAGTTACTTGACTTGGACGATTATGGTGATGATGTCGAGTCGGAGGTAGAACTCGATTCTCTTGGCTCATTTTTTGTACATCTCATTGACAATGAGTATTATCAGGATGAAGCAGAAGCCAGCCATGCGGGTGACGAAAAGGTAATTGTTCTTTCCTCCGGCTCAGAATCTTACCAAAATAGAAAACTCAACAAGCAAGTCGGAAAGTAAGGTTTTCTCATCCTTTGGCTTAGTTGGAGCCCAACTTTATTTTGAAGAAGCAGCAACATGAAGCTCACCGCACAACCCAGAATAGCAGAGGCGGGATCCTTTCCTCCAGCTTACCAAATACTCCAGCTCCCCACAAGCGTCATCTAGAGGTTTCAACAATTCCCGACTTAACTTATCCCAAGGCGGGTCTTTTTCGACAACCTCTTAATCCTTCCGACTCAAATTACCAGGGAACATCTAAATCCTCCTCCGGTGACTCAACGGGGACTCACGTCCCAGTCTTCAAGACTGTGCCTGGGTAAGAATATTAAATTTCTGCTTTCAATAATGTACTCAATTATTCTGTTAACCTCGTCTTGTCTTTCATTCACAGAGCTATGGCAAACCCAGCAAGAAGATGAAGGTGACAGAAATGACTGACAACCCTTTTGAACTGGAGAAGCAGTCAACAGACACTTCCCTTCATGCCACTAAAGCCACAGCTAATGAGCCGCCACTAGAAGAACACAACATCACCATGGATGATATGGATGTTGACCCAGCCACCACCAAGTCGCCAAGTCCCTTCAAGCCGCCAAGTCTCATCAAGCCTACTAAAGAAAAGGTTGATGATGCTATCATCACTGGGCTTGGCTATACAGTGCCAGGCAATCCCATAGTCTTATCAAAGCACAGTGCCAAGGAAGAAATATTTGTTGCTAACAAAGGCAAGTGGTCGATTAATTTAGAGAGCTATGCTCACTACAGTGCTGAAGAGGTCCACTCTGGGTATTTAAACCGTCTGCACACAAGCCGTGACTTCGAGGCCGGCTTAGTGAATCTCATGAAGGAACGCATTGAGGTAAACACTAGACTTCTTCATATACACATACTTTATCAGCCGCCAAGTCTGCAGGATATGATAGAATTAATGTATTGTAGACTTTACATAGCCTTGTAGATCAAATCCAGTAGCCCCCAAGGGCCGGCTTAATCTGTCAAGATAAGTCCGGGACTTCAAATAGTAATGATTTAATTTTGCACCTGTAGCCCCCAAGGGCCGGCTTAATCTATCAAGATAAGCTGGGTCTCATTACCATAGCTGTCAATAAAATCCAAATATATAGCCCCCATGAATTGGCTATAGTCACAATAATGTAGCCGGGTCATCATAAAATTGTCTTCAAAAAAGAGCAATGTACATTAGCCCCCAAGTGCCAAGTGAAATACTTGTATTGTGCTTGGGACTTTTAAATAAGATGATTGTAATCCCGCCTATTGTTTGCATCCTGCAGGCTGAACTCAATGTCAAAGAATCCCAAGCCGCCTATCTTCAAGAGAATATCAAGTCGTAGCAATCTGAAACCTCCAAGGCCAAAACAAAATTGACCACCACCTTGGCAGAGATGGAGAAGCTGAAGAAGAACTTCAAGGTTAACCAGGCAGCCTGGGAGATGGAGAAAACGGCTCTGTTGAAGAGAGCAGAAGAAGCAGGTGTCGTGGTTCTAAGCCTGACAGTAGAGTGGGGGTAGGTATGGAGAGGCAAGGTCCTAGCTATGGAGAGGTTGTAAGCACAAAGGATGTACGAGTTCAGGCCCTTCTCGGAGGAAGTAACAGCCCTACGTCTCGGAGCCCGGAGGCGGTCGAGTGGATTATGAGTATATGAGCTACAAGGTGCCGAACCCTTCTGCCTGTGGAGGGGGGGTGGCTTATATAGAGTGCGCCAGGACCCCAGCCAGCCCACGTAGGAGAGGGTTTAAGGTGAGTTAAGTCTGGGGCATTACTGGTAACGCCCCACATAAAGTGCCTTTACTATCATAAAGTCTACTTGATTACAGGCCGTTGCAGTGCAGAGTGCCTCTTGACCTCCTGGTGGTCGAGTGAGTCTTCGTGGTCGAGTCCTTCAGGCCAGTCGAGTGAGTCCTAGTTGGTCGACTGGAAGGCGACCTCTTCTAAGGATGTCCTGGGGTAAGTTACTTGGATCAGGTCCATGACCCTACCCTAGGTACATAACCCCATCATTAGCCCCCGAATGGATTGAGGCTTCGAGTGAAGAAGGAGTTGATGTCGTTTCCTATTAACCTTTGCGCTCTGGTTGTGCGCTGTTCTGGATCAAAGAATCTCTTCGTCGACAGGGAGCGACTTGCCTTCAGTAGACTCGATCCATTCTATTTTTGCGTCGAGTGATCTTTCAGGCTTCGACGATCTCCGAGCGACGGATCGCCGGAAACACCGCGTCTGACAGACTGATTTGTTGTTCGCGGATTCCGCGGGATGCGAAATTTGGGGACGCGCGTGAAGCGGGGCGGACCGCGGCGTTCGGATGGGACGGGGCATAGACGCCTCGATCTCCGCGCCGCCTTTTTCGCCACGTATCCCGTCTGCATAACTGCTCCCAGATATGATTAGATCGACGGGCCCACCTGTCATCCACTCGGAAGGGACCTTATAAATGTGCCCGGCGAGGATTTCTGTGCTGCGCCTCAGCATTCTCTCCCTCTCTCTGCTTCCTTCTTCCCCGCCCAGCGTGCTCGCTCTCGCCCCCGCACCACTTCCCTTCGCGCATCTCGCCGGCGACCATGGTCAAGGAGAAGACGGCGGCGCTGGAGCGTGCAAAGAAGGCGTCGGCATCGGAGAAGGCGAAGGGGAGATCCACCAGCCGCGGAGGGTCCTCGTCCAGATCCCGCCTGCCGAAAGGCTGGGTCCAAGGAGACTGGATCCAGTCGACCATCACAGAGAATGACCTCCTCGACATGGCCAACGAGGGCTTGGTCCCTCACGGAGCTGCGAGGCTTCCGGGGAAGGAGTGGCAGCCTCAGCCAGAAGAGGGTGAGTGTGTGCTTTTGGCCACCCATGTTGATCGTGGGTTTTCCTTGCCGCCGAGTGTTTTCTTTCATGGCTTCTTGAATTTCTTCGGAGCGCAGCTCCACCACTTTACCCCAAACTCCATTGCCTATCTTGCTGCGTTCGTGTCCATGTGTGAGGGTTTCTTGGGCTGTCGACCGCACTGGGGTTTGTTCAAACATATATTCACGTGTCGCTCTCAGACCGTGAAGAAGGCGAGCCCAGGTGATGAGAGAACCCGAGTCGTCCAAATGTGTGGGGGTCTGGGGATCCAGGTGAGGAATAAGAGCACCTTCCCGCCCATGACCTTTCCCGAGTCGGTCAGAGGCTGGCAGTCGACCTGGTTCTACTGCCGAGACCAGTCGACGCCGGGGCAGTCGAGTGGACTCCCACAGTTTACCATGGACCAAGTGAACAAGCCCTCCTCTCTGAAGTTGATTCCGGAGGAGAAAGCTGATGTGAAGATGTTGATGGAGCGCGTGGTGCAGTTGGTTCGGGAGGGAGTGATGGGCATGGACCTCTTGGAGGTCTTCCTCAGGCGTCGCATCCATCCTCTTCAGTTCCGGAGCCACTGCATGTGGTTGTACTGTGGGACCGAAGATGAGACTCGAGTCCATCCAGAAGCAGTCGACGATGTCACTCTGGAAAGGTGGATGGTAGCCGTTACCGGAAACAAAGACAACCCACGCAGAGCCAGAAGAATTCCTCCACTCGACCACAACAGCGATCCAAACAAGGTACATCTGCTCTGCCCTCCACTGCGTTCTTGTCGCACTCATTCTTGTTTATCCTGCCGACTGGTCGACTGATCCTTGTCTTGATATCTGCTAGGCTCTCACCGAGCTGTACTCGATGCCCAATGGGGCACAAACTCCGACTGAGGAGGGTGAGGCGAGCGGGGGTGAGAGCCAGGAAGAGGAGGAGTGGGACTCGGACGTTGCAGGGGATGACGACGACGATGATGATGACGACGGCGATGATGATGACGCCGAAGACGAGGAGGAAGAGGAGGAGGTCATGCCACCGCGCTCGGAAAGGCGGTCGAAGCTCGTCCACGACCCTTCGACTGAACGTGGCAAGGGGGTTGCGACACAGTCGACCAAACGCCCTAGGACCACCTCTCCAGCGCCGACTGAAAAGGCGCCGAAGCAGCCTAGGGGGGCTCCGCCAAAGCCGACCAAGCTCCTGCCGAAGATGAAGGTGTCCATCCCCACCATATCAGGGTAATTGTACTGCTTGAGTCTTCTTATCCTGTGTGAACTTTGTCTCTGGTCGACGCTGAAGCTAGTCAACTGATCCTTTGGAGTTGCAGTGCTGCTACTTCTGAAACCTCAGCTCGGGCTGATGACCACGAGATGGAGGACGCAGCAACTTCGAACCCAGGTACTATATTCTTAACGTCATTTTTAGTCGACTGATTTCGCGATCTCTGATCCTGAGTCTTCTTCGTAGCTCCACCCAATACTGTTATCAATCTCCCTGATGACGATGAGGATGAAGAACCACTGGCACGCAGGAGGAGCAGGAAAGCGTCCGCCAGTAAGGTGCCCCAGGATGTGACGGCGCCTGAGATTCTGATTGCGGAGGAAGAGAACACCACTCGACACACGGTGTCCTTTGCAGATCCATTGACGAGTGCTCAGCAGCCCTCCCTCTTCACGACGCACCATGTCCCGGAAGACCAAGCCGGCGCGGCGAAGGAGGCAATACGCCAGGCGGGAATCATGATGGAGCAATTGAAGACCATCCGGGATGCGAGCCAGGCAGCTTATGACGCCAGCTCTGCCCTCCAAAGCAATGTCCAGGTCAGTCGACCACCGTTTGTTCTGTTGGATATGCTACCAAAAACTTTTCCTTTCCGGAATTTATAGTAGTCACCCACTGGGTGTGTCGATTAAACTCCGTGTTAGCGGGGGCACGCTGAGTGCACCCGCTGGGTGTAGTCCCCAAGGCTAAGGTCGACTGCTGGCAGTCGGCCTTAGGCTTTATGATGTCAATCTTTCTGTCAGTCGACTATGTCGACTGGGTTTCACAAACCGGTGGGGGCACGCTGAGTGCACCCACTGGGTGTAGTCCCCAAGGCTAAGGTCGACTGCTGGCAGTCGGCCTTAGGCTTTATGATGTCAATCTGTCTGTCAGTCCACAATGTCGACTGGATTTCATAAACCGGTGGGGGCACGCTGAGTGCACCCACTGGGTGTAGTACCCGAGACTGTGGTCGACTGCTTGCAGTTGATCACAGTCTTAGAGAATGCATCTCGCACTTTTTTTTTGAGGTCGACTGGTCGACTTTGTCTTCGACAGGATTAGTGGGGGCACGCTGAGTGCACCCACTGGGTGTAGTCCCCGAGACTACGATCGAATGCTTGTATTCGGCTGTAGTCTTAGAAACGTGTGTTTTTCCCTTTTTCACTCGGAAGTGAATTATATTTGACATTTAGTCGATTGGTTCTTCGCAGAACTCTTGTGATCTTGTGGCTCGCTATTCAGAGCTGGAACACAAGCATACTCAAGTCGAGCTGAGCTTGAAGCTGGTTCAGGAGAAGCTGACAAAGGCAAAGGAGGAGACCGAAGGTATGTTTGGTGAGACCCTGACGACTGCTTTTCCCCTTGCTTGTTTCAAAATCTGATCTTGCTATAACTTGCAGGTAAGGTAAGGGAGGCCCAGCAGAAGAAAGACCTTGAGCTAGCTGAGAAGATCAAGCTTGCTGACGAGAAGTTAGCTTCAGTCACCAAGCTCGAACAAGACAATACCAATCTGAAATCTGCTCTTGGGATTGCCAACAAGGAGGTCAGTCGACTGAAAACTGATAAAGCTGCCCTGACCGACCAAGTCAGCAAATTGACTGAGAAGAAAACTGAACTGGAGGCCTTCCTGAGTGGCCTTGCCAAGAAGCTGTTTCTTATGCTTGAAGGTAAACCTCTATGTTTGGCAAACATTTCCAATTGTGGCTTTTTCCATTCGACCATCCCCTTGACTTAGTGATCATCCTTGCAGAATTTTGTCAAAACTTTGAAGAAGAAACCAGCCGACTGGAGCCAAACCTCGACCCCGTGAATTCTCCCGTGAACGACGAAGTTGCCATGGATGTTTTCCGACTGGAGTCTCGTGTTGCAGCTGTCGTGGACTATCTCGCAAGGCTGAAGGCCGCCACATCTCGCATTGACTCGACGCTCTGGCCTGAGGAGACACTTCAGAATGACCTTGAGTCGCTGATGACCCGCTTGAACACGATCCCTGGTCGAGTGCAGGAATGGAAAAAGTCCTCGGCTCGGTGTGGTGCAGATGTTGCTCTGTGCCTGGCCCGAGTCCACTGTAAAGATGCGCGAGAAGAGAAGCTGGCGGCCCTTCGGGTGGCCAATACCAAGAAGCACGACTTCAGGTCTTTTATGGAAACTTTCCTTGCAGCTGCCACTCGGATCGCCGACGGAATTGACCTTGATGAATTCGTTGCACCTTCCAGCCCTCCATAGGAGGGGTAAAAAACTTCTTCTGGCTCGACGCTTTAAATTTGCCTCGGTATGCCGAGTGGAATTGTAACCGACAAACCTTAACAAGCTTGATGCCTGAGCACTTTCGGTTCCTTTAGATGTCGATTCAAACTTGAATTTGGTGCTTGAATACGATTGCCTTCGGCTCGAAATGTCTTTTGCAGGTTCAAAGCAAGGCGCCTTTATTGCAATCGACTTATTCTTCGGTCCACTTAGGCGAGCACTGGGCCGCAGCTAAGCCTCCGAGTGGAAGTCTGGCTTACCACTCGGTAGGATTTTTATAACTTAGGCGAGCACAGGGCTGCAGCTAAGCCTCCGAGTGAGAGGGTCGCTCTTCACTCGGTAGGATTTTTATAACTTAGGCGAGTGCTTGGACTGCAGCTAAGCCCCCGGGTGAGAGGGTTGCTCCTCACTCGGTAGGATTTTTATAACTTAGGCGAGCACGGGGCTGCAGCTAAGCCTCCGAGTGAGAGGGTTGCTCCTCACTCGGTAGGATTTTTATAACTTAGGCGAGCACAGGGCTGCAGCTAAGCCTCCGAGTGAGAGGGTTGCTCCTCACTCGGTAGGATTTTTATAACTTAGGCGAGTGCTTGGACTGCAGCTAAGCCCCCGAGTGAGAGGGTTGCTCCTCACTCGGTAGGATTTTTATAACTTAGGCGAGTGCTTGGACTGCAGCTAAGCCCCCGAGTGAGAGGGTTGCTCCTCACTCGGTAGGATTTTGATAACTTAGGCGAGTGCTTGGACTGCAGCTAAGCCTCCGGGTGGAAGGCTGGCTTACCACTCGGTAGTATTTTTATAACTTAGGCGAGTGCT
>NC_041385.1:473917522-473990627 GCF_002162155.2 Triticum dicoccoides
TGCAGCTAAGCCCCCGAGTGAGAGGGTTGCTCCTCACTCGGTAGGATTTTTGTAACTTAGGCGAGCACAGGGCTGCAGCTAAGCTCCCGAGTGGAAGGCTGGCTTACCACTCGGTAGGATTTTGATAAACTTAGGCGAGCACAGGGCTGCAGCTAAGCCCCCGAGTGAGAGGGTTGCTCCTCACTCGGTAGGATTTTTGTAACTTAGGCGAGCACAGGGCTGCAGCTAAGCCCCCGAGTGGAAGGCTGGCTTACCACTCGGTAGGATTTTGATAAACTTAGGCGAGTCCTTGGACTGCAGCTAAGCCTCCGAGTGGAAGGCTGGCTTACCACTCGGTAGGATTTTAATAAACTTAGGCGAAACGGATTCGCGGCTAAGCCTCCGAGTGGGAGTCTGGCTCTTCACTCGGTAGGATTTTTACAAACTTAGGCGAAACGGATTCGCAGCTAAGCCACCCACTGAGGGGGAATTTTATGTGGACAAAAATAAAAAGTGACAGAAATTATGGAGGAACTATGACACTATTATTTTGAGGCCCACGAACTACAGAAGCACTTTATTGCAACTCATCCGAGTGATAAAACTTAAGTGTAAAATGGGCGGAGTAGCTCCGCGTTCCATGCTCGGGGCTCGTCGATATTATGCTCGACGTTGTAAAGACGGTACGCCCCGTTGTGGAGAACCTTGGTGACGATGAAGGGGCCTTCCCAAGAAGGAGCAAGCTTGTGTGGTTTGTGCTGATCCACTCGGAGAACCAAATCCCCTTCCTGGAAGGCTCGACCTCTCACATTTCTGGCGTGGAAACGGCGCAGATCTTGTTGGTAGATGGTCGACCGGATCAGAGCCATCTCCCTTTCTTCCTCTAAAAGGTCGACTGCGTCCTGCCGCGCTTGTTCAGCTTCTGCTTCATTGTAGATTTCAACTCGGGGAGCATTATGGAGAAGATCACTCGGCAAGACTGCTTCAGCTCCGTAGACCAAGAAGAATGGAGTTCTTCCGGACGACCGATTAGGTGTGGTCCGCAGTCCCCAGAGTACAGAGGGAAGTTCGTCGACCCAAACTCCAGCCGCGTGTTTGAGATCACGCATCAGTCGAGGCTTCAATCCCTTAAGAATCAGTCCATTAGCTCGCTCTGCTTGTCCATTCGACTGCGGATGGGCGACTGAAGCGTAGTCGACCCATGTGCCCTGGGAGTCGCAGAAAGCTCTGAATTCCTCCGAGTCAAAGTTCGACCCATTATCCGTAATAGTGCTGTGCGGGACTCCATATCTGAATATTAGTTCCCTGATGAAGCTAACAGCAGTACCGGTGTCAAGGCTCTTGATTGGTTTAGCCTCGATCCACTTGGTGAACTTGTCGACTGCCACCAGTACATGCGTGAAGCCACTTTGTCCTGTTCTCAAAGGGCCGACCATGTCCAATCCCCATATTGCGAAAGGCCAGACGAGTGGGATGGTCTTCAGAGCCGATGCAGGCTTGTGTGACATATTCGAGTAGAATTGACATCCCTCGCACTTATCCACTATCTCTTTTGCCATCTCATTCGCCTTTGGCCAGTAAAATCCGGCTCGGTATGCTTTGGCCACGATGGTCCGAGAGGACGCATGATGACCACAGGTCCCCGAGTGAATATCATTGAGGATGAGTCGACCTTCTTCTGGTGTTATGCACTTCTGACCAACTCCAGTCGCGCATTCTCTGTATAATTGTCCTTTGATAACGGTAAAGGCCTTAGATTGACGGACGATCTGTCGAGCCTCTTCCTCATCCTCCGGAAGCTCTTTTCTCAGGATATATGCGACATACGGAATCGTCCAGTCGGGAATGACCACCAAAACCTCCATGATCAAGTCGACCACCGCTGGGACTTCAACTTCAATCGGATCTGTGGCACTCTTGGGCTGTGGAGTTTCTTCGGTGAAAGGATCTTCTTTGACTGACGGAGTGTGTATATGCTCCAAGAACACGCCACTCGGAATGGCTTCCCTCTTGGAACCTATCTTTGCTAGATCATCAGCTGCTTGATTTTTCAGTCGGGGTATGTGATGGAGCTCCAACCCCTCGAACTTCTTTTCCAGCTTCCTCACTGCACTGCAGTATCCAGTCATGGATGGGCTTCTCACGTCCCACTCTTTCATCACCTGATTGACCACTAAATCCGAGTCGCCATAGACCATCAGGCGACGGACGCCGAGTGAAATGGCCATGCGCAACCCATATAAGAGGGCCTCATATTCTGCCTCATTGTTGGAGGAATCAAAGTGAATCTGGAGCACATATCTGAGCTTATCTCCTCTGGGGGAAACCAGGACAACCCCAGCACCGGAGCCATTCAACATCTTAGAGCCATCAAAGAACATGGTCCAATGCTCCGAGTGAACTTCAGTCGGCTGCTGTTGTTCAATCCACTCGGCGAGGAAATCTGCTATTGCCTGGGACTTAATGGCTTTCTTTGCCTCAAACTTGATATCAAGGGGAAGAAGTTCAATCGCCCATTTGGCCACTCGACCAGTTGCATCCCTGTTGTGCAAAATCTCTGATAGTGGAGCGTCGCTGACGACTGTGATGGAATGATCAGAGAAATAATGAGCAACCTTCTTTGTGGTCATGTATATTCCATACACAAGCTTCTGATAATGAGGATATCTCTGCTTGGATGGAGTCAAGACTTCAGACAAATAATACACTGGGCGCTGAACTTTGAGAGCTTTTCCTTCTTCTTCCCGCTCGACCGTTAGCACAGTACTGACGACTTGTCCTGTGGCTGCGATGTAGAGCAACAGAGGCTCTTTGCTGATTGGAGCAGCAAGCACCGGCTGGGTGGAGAGCAGAGCTTTTAGCTCAGCAAACGCTGCATCAGCTTCTGGAGTCCACTCGAACTTGTCTGCCTTCTTCATCAGTCGGTAAAGAGGCAATGCCTTTTCACCGAGTCGTGAGATGAATCGACTTAATGCGGCCAAGCATCCAGTAAGCTTCTGGACATCGTGCACTCGCACAGGGCGTTTCATTCGGAGAATAGTGCCAATCTTCTCTGGGTTAGCGTCGATTCCCCGTTCGGAAACGAGAAAACCGAGTAACTTGCCACCAGGAACTCCAAATGTGCACTTTGATGGATTGAGCTTGATATCATACCTTCTGAGGTTGGCAAATGTTTCGGCGAGATCAGCGAGCAGGTCGGAACCTTTTCGTGACTTGACAACGATATCATCCATATATGCTTCCACATTCCGACTGATTTGAGTGAGTAGACACTTCTGAATCATTCGCATAAATGTGGCTCCAGCATTCTTGAGGCCAAATGGCATGGTGATATAGCAGAAGCACCTGAATGGAGTGATGAAAGCTGTTTTTACCTCGTCGGGCCCGTACAGACGGATCTGGTGGTACCCGGAGTAAGCATCTAAAAAAGATAACCTCTCGCATCCCGCGGTCGAGTCAACAATTTGATCTATGCGAGGGAGAGGAAAGTGATCTTCCGGGCAGGCCCGGTTGATGTGCTTGAAATCGATGCACATTCGGAGCGACTTGTCCTTCTTAGGAACCATGACGACATTAGCGAGCCACTCGGAGTGGTATATCTCTCGGATAAATCCTGCCGCCAACAGTCGAGCCACTTCTTCACCAATGGCCTTTCTCTTCTGGACGGTGGACCGCCGAAGATGCTCTTTGACTGGTTTTGCAGACGAGTCGACTCTTAGGTGATGCTCAGCCAGTCCCCTGGGAACACCTGGCATGTCAGCGGGCTTCCATGCAAAAATGTCCCAGTTCTCACGGAGGAACTGGATGAGCGCTTCTTCCTATTTTGGGTCGAGTGTTGTGGAGATGCGGGTCGGAGCTGCTTCAGGGTCGGTCGGATGAATGTGAACAGGCTTCGTCTCGCCGGACGACTGGAAAGCAGACTCTGTGGCGGGCTTCTTGGATCGCAGCAAGTCACTCGGATCTGCGTTTTGCTTGTATTCCTCGAACTCGGCCGCTGTCACTTGGGAATCGGCAATCTTGGAGCCCTTCTGAAAGCACTCTTCTGCCTTTTTCCGATCACCGGTGACAGTGATCACCCCTTTGGGGCTGGGCATCTTCAATTTGAGGTACACGTAGCATGGTCGAGCCATGAACCGTGCGTAAGCTGGTCTCCCCAAAATGGCATGATATGCACTCTGAAAATCCACGACCTCGAACGTCAACTTTTCTTTGCGAAAATGCTTCGAATCACCAAACACCACGTCCAAAGCTATCTGGCCGAGTGACTCGGCCTTCTTCCCTGGTATAACTCCATGAAAGCTCATGTTACTAGTGCTCAGTCGGGACATCGGAATGCCCATACCTTTCAATGTGTCTGCATATAATAAGTTCAGCCCACTTCCACCATCCATCAGCACCTTTGTCAGTCGAGTGCCTTCGACAACTGGATCGACCACTAAAGCTTGCCTCCCAGGGATGGCAATATGAGTCGGGTGATCAGATTGGTCGAATGTGATGGGTGTTTGGGACCACTTCAGATAATTTGCTTTTGCGGGGGCAACCATGTTCACCTCTCGGTTAATCACTTTCAGTCGACTTCTGCTTTCCACATCTGCAAAGATCATCAGAGTGGAGTTGATATGCGGATATCCTCCCTCACTGTCCTCCTTGTCTTCGGCCTTGTCCGACTCCTTCTCCTTGTCCTTAGACTGTTTTCCTTGAAACTGCTGGATCACGAGTCGACATTGGCGAGTGGTGTGCTTCGGGTAGATGATATTCCCCTCTTCGTCTTTCTTCGTGTGAATGTGACATGGCATATCCATCACGTCGTTCCCTTCTTTATCCTTTACCTTCTTGGGGTTCCAGGATCCTTTTGGTTTCCCCTTAAACTTTCCTTGAGTCACGGCCAGAGCCTCTCCAGGAGCTGCCGGTTCAGCCTTCCGCTTCTGTTTCCGACTGGTGTTTCCTTTTTCCGACTGACTCGGCTTGTGCTTGCCGCTTCGGAGTCGGTCTTCTTCTTCACCGTTGGCGTATTTAGTAGCAATCTCCATCATCCGACTCAAGGTCATGTCACCGGTTCGACCAAACTTCAAACTCAGTTCTCTGTTCTTGACGCCGTCTTTGAAGGCGCAGACTGCCTGATGATCGGACACATTCTCCACAGTGTGGTGCAAAGTGATCCACCTCTGAATATACTCTCTGAGAGTCTCATTGGCCTTCTGCACGCAGACTTGTAACTCTGTTAATCCAGCTGGTCGCTTCCAAGTTCCTTCAAACGTTCTGACGAACACTCGGGACAGATCTTCCCAAGTGTAAATGCTGCTGGGAGGTAATTGAGTCAACCATGCCCTGGCAGAACCTTCCAGCATGAGGGGCAAATGCTTCATGGCCACCTCGTCGTTCCCACCGCCAATCTGAACTGCCACTCGGTAGTCTTCAAGCCAAGTTTCAGGCTTAGACTCCCCAGTGAACTTGCTGACTCCTGTTGCCAACCTGAAATTGGGAGGGATAACTGCAGCTCTGATAGCTCTGCTGAAACATTCTGGGCCAGAAACATGCACTCGACTGCTTGTGGGCACATCTCAACATCTCTGTCGAGTCCACCTCGATGGGCTCTGTTCCGGTCGACCAACCCTTGCACGATAATGGATCGCGCGTCGAAGCCTGGTTCTCTGGGGTCGACTGGAACCCTACGCCCCGTACTGTACTGACGCCTATCATCTGGCTGCCGAGGAGCGTAAGACCCACCCCTCGGAGGGGAATAGGGCACTCGACGCCTATCATCTCGGTCGAGTCTGTCGCCATATTGATCTCGTCGATTCTCGCGCCCTTCACGCCGCGGAGGCGATCTGGGGCTGTGAGCCGACTGAACCGTATTCACAGTGACGGATCGACTGTGAATTCTGTTGCGCGACTGAGACACGGCTGAATTCTGATCTCCTGCTGCCCGAAGCAGATCCCTGATCTGCAGCAAACCTCTGCCAGCTTCCGACTGCGAAGGCTGGATGGACTCCGCTATACGGGTCGCAGCTGCTAAATTCTGGATTGGGGTTCGATATACCTGAGTCGGCGGGAAGAGTTGACGTCGATTGGAGTCGGGAACTCGTTGCCGCGCGCGCTCGTCGAGTGCTCGCTGAAGGTTTTCCAGCCGAGTGCGCTCGGCCAAATTGGCCAGACGCGCCTCCTCCAAGGCACGAGCCTCGGGGGTTTCTCCTGCGATGGGAGTATGCAGGGCATCCACGTTCCTGCGGCGAAGTTCCTCTCTTTGCAGAGAGTCGAGTGGCTCGGGCTGGTACTCTTCGTAGCCTCGTGCGGGGTCGTCTCCGTCACCTGCTCCACCGTCATGGGCGAAGCCAGGGGGACCGCGGGGCCCGTCGACCATCAAGATTTCTGCCGCTGGATCACTGCTATCGCACTCGGATGCAGTCTCTACGGAGCCAGTCGACAGGTCGAACAAGCCGTAGAGATATTCGTCGGGCTCGATTGCCGCGACTTGGGTGGTGACTGATTGGCGAGCCACCGCGTGCCTCACCCATCGCTGAAGCCTCGACCGGCCCGAGCGCTTGCACTGGTGGGAGACCGGGAGGGCAGACGATGGAGGAGCCGACCGATACTGGGTTGACGGTTGCCGCAGCAGAACGCCGCGGACACATGCGCGAAAATGCGTCGCACCGCGGACGGGGAGCGCATCTACGTCGAGTGGAGCCTCCTGGAGCCATGCGGAGTCGTCGGCGATGAAGGTGAGAGTGCCGAGACGGATCTCTTGACCCTCGACCAAAACTCCAGCAGACACCATGATGAAAGTACTCGGAAGAATCGCAATTTCTCCACAAAATCGCTAAAACACCTGCCCCACGGTGGGCGCCAACTGTCGTGGTTCTAAGCCTGACAGTAGAGTGGGGGGTAGGTATGGAGAGGCAAGGTCCTAGCTATGGAGAGGTTGTAAGCACAAAGGATGTACGAGTTCAGGCCCTTCTCGGAGGAAGTAACAGCCCTACGTCTCGGAGCCCGGAGGCGGTCGAGTGGATTATGAGTATATGAGCTACAAGGTGCCGAACCCTTCTGCCTGTGGAGGGGGGGTGGCTTATATAGAGTGCGCCAGGACCCCAGCCAGCCCACGTAGGAGAGGGTTTAAGGTGAGTTAAGTCTGGGGCGTTACTGGTAACGCCCCACATAAAGTGCCTTTACTATCATAAAGTCTACTTGATTACAGGCCGTTGCAGTGCAGAGTGCCTCTTGACCTCCTGGTGGTCGAGTGAGTCTTCGTGGTCGAGTCCTTCAGGCCAGTCGAGTGAGTCCTAGTTGGTCGACTGGAAGGCGACCTCTTCTAAGGATGTCCTGGGGTAAGTTACTTGGATCAGGTCCATGACCCTACCCTAGGTACATAACCCCATCAGCAGGAGCAACCCTTAGACCGGTGGCTGAAGAGCTTGTCGGTTTAAAACATCAAATAAATACCATGACTGCTGCCATCTTCGGTAAATGACTTTATCTCACTTTGTCATTACCAATGCATTGTAATAACCATTCATTCGGCTTATAAATTTACTTGGTAATGCGGGCTCCAGAATCGCCCATGTTGGCTCAGACATGCGCAAGAAGCTGAAAGCCGCCTATACTCTTATAGAGCAACTGTATACTGGCGCGCAACCAGCTATCTCTGCAGCTTCGCATAAGAAGCAACCACCAACCCTCATCAAGGACACGCTAGAGAAGTTATTTATGCTACCCCAATGGGTTGAGAATCTTAAATGTTTAGCTTCAAGAGCCGGTGCAATCACTGCACTAACCCGGGCCAAGGCGTGGCAAGCAGATCTTAACCCGGAAGACTTGGCCAATGGCCGCCCCAGTGTAAAGGAGGACGGGTCTCCCTTCAGTGCTGGGGACTTTGCTTCAATAGCAAGATAAATGCGTCCTTTAGCAAGCAAATTAGCTGAAGATGCCGACCTGTACCATTATCAGGCGGTTTATGATGCTGACAACAAGAAGGTTAAAGTGCCGATCCATGAATCCTAGGACCTTACTCCTCCAATTCGTAAGCACAAATTTCCCCCTAACATTGACCCGTCAACATATTAGTGATGAGGTTGTATTCAAAGCTTTGACTGGGATCAATTGGGCAACCTCTGACTTCCAGCCAATGGGTGAAGAGGAAGACAATGAACCGGTGCAAGATGACCTGGAACCCTCTACCCGCCAAGGTCAAGACCAGTAATTCGAAGGCCGGCTTAGCATCTGCTCGTTAAAATACTTTATCAAACACTTATTCTTTTGGGTCGTCTGTTGCCTTGTAATAGGCTAGCTTGAAAACAATGATCTGCCATGCCATCGCGCATGTTGATTTGCATAACACTTATGAGCCGTTTGATCTTATTTGACGATCCACTGTTTATGCTCATAATCATTATCGACTTTGGTGATCATGTTGTCATAAACCCTGCATACAAACAGAGCACAAGTGCCTTGGTAGTTTACCACAAGGCAGGTCATAATGCCCCATATTAAAAACCACTGGTGACTGCATTGTCCATAACCAGGGCCGGTTTACCAAAACCTCATATAATCATAACAAAATAAATATCATACCTGTGATACTTATGCGCATTGCCGGCTTACCATGCCACATGCAGCAAGGGTAACATCCCAGATAGGGCGCAGTGCTTTGTGCAATTTATTTATACTGCCGGCTTAAAATGCCATAGACAGCAAAGGGTAACATCCCAATTCTTTAGAGTACAGAACTCCAAACATATGATCATCATATATCGGCGACTTAAAGTCCAAAGCCAGGCCGGTTTAGCAAAAAAACGGATATTTTCAAATATGAATCATAACGATCAAGGAAACATGGCCCGAATCAACTTTCAACCATATATCAATATGGTACAAACAGAAATTATCAAAAAGATTCAAAGTCAATATAAACTAGAAAAACAAGGCATTCAGGCTGCCAAGCCTCAACATCAAGTGCTATTCAAGGGATGCACAACCACTGAGTTACTCCTTAATTCAAACCTGTAAGTCGGGCGTCACATGAACAATTGTCGTTTTAACTTTGACAAGTTCAGGGTCTTTATAAGATTGACTGTCAAGAGTACGACGACTCATTCTAGGATTACCTGGTCGGAATGGCAAGCATACAAAGGCAGGATAACCTAGATTTTTGGTGAATACACCTGGTGTACAAGCCTATTACGAGGGGCAACAAAGCTCCTGTTCATTTAACAAGAAGCCCCCGAGTAATATTCCGATCTAGGCGTACAAGCCGGACCAATAGGGTAGTCATAGCTATGCTCAATGAGCAGGAAGCCCCCAAGTATTTTGCAATCAAGGCGTACAAGCCGGATCAAAAGAGTAATCAGAGCTATGCTCAATAAGCAGGAAGCCCCCAAGTGACCATATGAAGTAACAATAAAGACTCAGATTCTCAGAAATGAAATGACAAAGACCCTGAATCATCAGGGATGTCGGCTTTATTATACTAATCATAATATATACATTGGTCAAAGTATGTACCTCACAAGAGCGGTGGCTCAGGTGTAATAAGGCTGAAGATGAGCAATATTCCACGCTCGGTGGGTCTCCTCCTCCGACGTGCGTGAGTCCTTGTGGTATTGAACATCGATAAGGTAGTATGACACGTTGTTCAGATTTTTACTGATCACAAAAGGTCCTTCCCAAGGTGGGCATAACTTGTGCATGTTAGTTTGATCCTGGATGAGCCGGAGCACCAAATATCCTTCTTGAAAAGTTCTGGTTTTAACCCGGCAGCTGTGATAACGATGCAGATCTTGCTGGTACATTGCCAAACGAGCCGCCACAAGGCCACGCTTTTCATCCAAAAGGTCATCAACATCCTGACGTGCTTTCTCATTATCAGCTTCAACATAAGCCGCCACTCGGGGCGAGTCATGGCATATGTCACTAGGGAGAACCGCCTCTGCTCCGTAAACCATGAAGAAAGGCGTGTAACCCATAGATCTGTTGGGGTGGTATTGATACTCCAAAGCACTGAGGGAAATTCTTCCACCCAACAACCTGGCGTCCTCTGCAATGGGACCATAAGCCGGGGCTTGATACTCTCAAGATTTCTTGATTGGCTCTTTCAGCTTGCCCATTAGACTGGGGGTGAGCCAGTGACGATACATCAAGCCGGATATGCTCTTGTTGACAGAATTATTTCTTTGCACCCTTAGACAGATTAGTACCATCATCAATGATGATACTATGAGGGTATCCAAAATGAAAGATCACTTTTTGATGAATTGAACCGCCATTGCTGCATCACATTTGCTGACCGTCTCAGCTTCAACCCATTTGTAAACTTGTCAACAGCTACCAGCAGATGAGTCTTTTTGTCCTTGGACCTTTTAAAAGGCCTAACCATATCCAGCCCCCAGACTGCAAATGACCAAGTAATTGGAATCATCCTCAATTCTTGAGCCGACACATGAGCTCGTCTTGAAAATTTCTGACAGCCATCACATTTACTGACGAGATCTTCCGCATCAGCATAAGCCGTCAACCAATAAAACCCATGGCGGAAAGCCTTAGCAACTAGGGATTTAGAGCTGACATGATGGTCACAATCTCCTTCATGAATCTCCCTTAGAATTTCATGGCGCACCTTAGGAGAAATGCATCGTTGAAACACTCCTGTAACACTGCATCTGTGTAGCTCACCATTGATAATAGTCATTGACTTAGACCTTCGAGTTATTTGCCTGGCCAAGGTTTCATCCTCACGTAACTCACCTGGGTCATATAAGCCAAATAAACAGTCCAATCAGGAATAACATGGAGAGCCGCCACCAATTGTGCCTCCGGGTCAGGAATTGCAAGATCCTCCTACGTAGGCAACTTAACTGATGGGTTATGCAAAACATCAAGGAAAACATTAGGGGGTACCGGCTTACGCTGAGACCCCAGCTGGCTTAAAGCATCAGCGACTTCATTTTTCCTGCAATCCACATGCTCCACTTGATAACCTTTGAAATGACCAGCAATAGTATCAACCTCTCGGCGATAAGCCGCCATGAGTGGATCTTTTGAATCCCAAGTTCCCGACACTTGCTGAGCCACCAAGTCTGAGTCTCCAAAACACCTTACCCGGCTTAGATTCATCTCTTTAGCCATCCGATGACCATGGAGTAAGGCTTCATACTCAACTGCATTGTTAGTACAAGGGAACATCAACCTTAAAACATAACAAAATTTATCACCTCGCGAGGAAGTCAATATAACTCCAGCCCCCGATCCTTCCAATTGCCTAGATCCATCAAAGTGAATAGTCCAATACGTGCTATCCGGCTTATCCTCAGGCATCCGCAATTCCGTCCAGTCATTGATGAAATCCACAAGTGCTTGAGATTTTATAGATGTCCGAGGCATATACTTCAAGCCATGGGTTCCAAGCTCAATGGACCACTTAGCTACCCGACCTGTGGCTTATTTGTTTTGAATAATATCCCCCAAGGGAGCAGAACTAACCACAGTGATGGGATGACCAAGGAAATATTGATTCAACTTGCGCTAGCCATGAACACGCCGTAAACCAATTTCTGCCAATGTTGGTATCTCTGCTTGGATTCAATGAGCGCCTCACTGACATAATCAACCAGCCTTTTAACCGGATATTCCTTGCCCGACTCCCTCCTTTCAACCACAACTGACACACTGACAGCTCTGTTGTTTGCAGCCACATATAAAAGCAAGGGCTCCTTCTCAATAGGAGCCGCAAGAACCGGCAGTTCAGCCAGTTGTCTCATAAGCGCCTCAAATGCCTCATTAGCAACATCACTCCAGACAAAATTATCTGTCTTCTTCATCATTTGATACAAAGGGATAGCCTTCTCTCCCAGGTGGCTTATGAACCGGCTCAAAGCGGCAATACGACCTGCCAGACGCTGGACATCATTGATACACGCCGGCTTAGCCAAAGAAGTGATAGCCTTGATTTTCTCCGGGTTAGCTTCAATGCCTCTCTCAGAAACCAGGAATCCCAATAGTTTACCAGCTGGCATGCCAAAGACACACTTGGCCGGGTTAAGCATCATCTTATAAACCCGGAGATTGTCAAAGGTCTCTTTCAAATCATCTATCAAAGTCTCTTTTTTTCCTGGATTTCACAACAATATCATCCACATAGGCGTGAACATTGCGTCCAATCTGGTCATGGAGGCAATTCTGAACACATAGTTGGTAAGTCGGCTCGGCACTCTTGAGCCCAAAGGGCATAGATACATAGCAGAAGGCTCCAAAGGGAGTGATGAAAGTTGTCTTCTCTTGGTCCTTAACTGTCATCTTGATCTGATGATAACCAGAACAAGCATCCAAAAAGCTCAACGCTCACAACCCGCCGTAGCATCAATAATCTGATCAATATGAGGGAGAGCAAAAGGGTCAGCCAGACAGGCCTTATTAAGGTCTATATAATCCACACACATACGCCAAGTGATGTTTTATTAAGCACCAGCACCGGGTTAGCTAACCACTCAGGATGAAAAACTTCAATGATGAATCCAGCAACCAAGAGCGAGGCCACTTCTTCACCAATTGCCTTGCGCCTTTTTTCATTAAAACAACAAAGGGCTTGACCGGTTTAAACTTCAGATCCACATTAAGAGTGTGCTCAGCGAGTTCCCTCGGTACACCCGGCATGTCAGAAGGTTTCCATGCAAAGATGTCCCAGTTCTCACGGATAAACTCGATGAGCGCGCTTTCGATCCTATTTTGGATCCATGTTAGCACTGATGTTGAACTGTTTGGACGAGTCGCCGGGAACAAAATCGACCAGCTTAGTGTCATATGTCGACTTAAACTTCAACAGGGGGTCATTCTCTATAGTTGGCTTCTTCAAAGGCGTCATATCCGTCGGGTCAACTTTATCTTTATAAAACTTCAACTCCTCGGTGCCACAAGCCGACTCAGCATACGCAGCATCACCCTCTTCATAGTCCAGAGCAATCTTCCTATCACCATGCACCATGATGGTGCCCTTATGACCCGGCATTTTAAGCTGCAAATAAACATAACAAGGTCGTGACATGAATTTAGCGTAAGCCGGCCGCCCGAACAAAGAATGATACGGGCTTTTAATCTTGACCACCTCAAAGGTCAACTTCTCAGCTCTAGAATCATGATCATCTCCAAAGGCTACCTCCAGGGTTATCTTACCCACTGGATACACCGACTTACCAGGCACCACCCCATGGAAAACAGTGGAGGACATCTTAAGATCTTTGTCAGTCAAATTAATACGACGAAAAGTATCATAGTAAAGTATATTGGTACTACTACCCCCATCCATGAGAACCTTCATAAGATTATATCCTCCTACCTGAGGGGCAACCACCAATGCCAATTGACCTGGATTGTCAACCCGGGCCGGGTGATCTTCACAGTTCCATACAATAGGCTGCTCAGACCACCTCAAATAACGGGTACCACTGGTTAAATTGAGTTCACCGCCCACTTATGGATCTTCTGATCTCGTTTGCACATACTTGTGGGGAACACATGATACTAACCACTATTCAACTGCTTTGGATTGCTTTCATAACCAGACTGTTGCTGCTGATTCCCTTGGCCAGATTGTTGATTAAAACTGCCTTGATTGCCTTGGCCCTGAAAACCATAGCTTGAACTGCCACCTCCAAACCTAGGTCCATGATAGCCGAATCCTGAATCGCCATGCGGGCCATGATTATTCTGGAAAAAAATTAGAGTTTCTATACTCCCTCATGATGAAGCAGTCCTTCCATAGATGACTGGTCGGCTTATCCTGGGTACCGTGCTTTGGGCAAGGCTGGTTCATCATGGCCTCCAGGTTGAACTTTGGCCCTCCAAACCGGGGCGCTGGTGTTTTCCCCTTATGATGCTGGTTATTACTCTGCGTGTTGGTGTTAGCCACAAAGTCTAAACTACCATCAGCCTTGCTCTTACCATTGCCACTTTGACCCGTCGTGTTATGTTGTTCCTTTGCATTGCCACTCTGTTTCCCTTTATCAGCTTTCTCCTCATCAGACTCATGGTCTTTAGTTCTATCAAAGTCGGCGTATTTGACGAGAGCCGCCATGAGCTCCCTCATATCATTACAATTGCGCTTAAGCCACCCCAATTTCTGCTTAAGGGGAAGGAAGTGGCAATTCTTCTCCAACATCAGGACTGCTGAGCCGGCGTTGATATTGTCCGATGAATGTATAACAGCTGAGATCCAGCGCACCCGATTGGTTGTTGACTCGCCCTCACCCTGGACGCAAGAGTCCAAATCTAGAATCGACATAGGCCGCTTGCATGTGTCTTTAAAATTTTAAATAAATCGCTTTTTCAACTCCACCCATGACCCAATGGAGTTAGCGGGCAGCCCTTTCAACCAAGTATGAGTCGGACCATCCAACATCATGGTGAAATACTTAGAACATGCAGCATCACTAACATCCAGCATCTCCATAGCCATCTGATAGCTCTCAATCCAAGCCTTTGGGGGCTGATCCGCCGTGTAGTTAGGCACCTTGCAGGGGCCCTTGAAATCCTTAGGCAAGCGCTTGTTGCATAGAACCGGTACTAAACATGGCACACCCAAGGTTCTAGAGGTCACTCCTGCCTCCACAGAAGCTGATGGATAAACCGGAGATTGCTGTTGAGCCGCCAACTAAGCTGCCATCTCCGCCTCACGCTGCGCTCTGCCCTGGTCCACCAAAGCCTGAGCATCATTACCAGCGCATGGCGGGTCAGGCCTACGGGGTTGATTGCGGTGCTGCTCACTACTCGACATGGTCGGTTCATCAATGTGTCTGCTATAACTTCGGCTTGGAGACGGGGTCGAGTGAGTCCGTTCACGACTGTATGAATAAGCCGCCTGTTGAGCCACAGCCGTCTGAAGAAGTTCTCCGGCTCGTCGTATTTCCATCGCAGCTGGTGACTCATCCTGAACTGGGAGAGCTGCCAATCAAGCAGTCGCAGCTATCATGTTATCCAGAGGATTAGAATAGTGACCCGGGGGCGTCGGAACATGCTGAGGAGGGGTCAAATTCAAACGTGGGGGGTCTGTAGTATGTGGCTGAACCGGTGCTCCAGCCGCTGGCGCCTCAACGGCCCGATCCACACTAGGCGGGTTACTGGCTCCTGCCCCAGGCGTGTTGAAAAGGTTCCTCGCATCGTAAACCAGGGGTAAATGGCTCACATGCCTTCTACTAAAGATAGTGTTTGACGCGTCCCGGTCCAAGCTCAAGCGAAAGTTCTCTGCTTGAAGCCGTTTTGCCTCCCTCTCCAAGGAGGCTTGCTCCATCGCCATCTTGGTGTTCTCAGTGTTTAGATCCTCCTTGGCTTGGGCTATCCCATCATGTAACTTTGCAACGTCCGTGTTATGTTGTGTTTGGTTCGCCAGGGTCACCTATGCCGTCAACAATGTTGCTAGAGCCTCCAACAGATCAGACAAAACTTGAGCCAGCGGGCGCACAGGGCCTCCTGCCCCGGCTGCCGTTGCCGTCACTGAACCGGAGATCATTGCTGCCGTGGTTGAAGAATTCTGCCTTGGCTGTGTACCGACCATGAAGATTGTAACCCGGTTTGGCGGCTCGTAGGGGTCCGGAATACTGTCACCATCAGAACAGCCCCCAAGCCCACCATCTTGAACTTGATACATGGAATTGGTCTCGCCGGTTGAGGACTCATCACCTGAATAGACGGTCGTCTCACCACCGGATTCAGATCCTCCTTCCAGATCTACTCCTTGAGTAAAGCCAACAAAGACATGCTTCGGGGCAGCTTGAACCTTGGCGGGTCGCGCGCGCTGAGTCGTCTCGACGATGTCGGTGTAGGTGTTCGGCTCAGCTTTTGACTCACCAATCTTGCCGATGAAGACATGAATTTCGCCGAAGGGGACCCGGTACCCGTAATCGATTGAGCCAGCCTCGGGGCCCCAGCACGCGTCATCGATGCAGAGCTTGCCACGACGACTCTTAGTCATTCGGCCCACAGCATATCCCTTGAGCCCTGCAAAGCTACCCCTCAAGAACTCGAAACCACCGTGCGCTAGCCCCACGGTGGGCGCCAACTATCGTGGATTTTTCATGGCAGATGCCCAAGCATGAGGACTTAGGTGTGGAGCCATCGCGACGTAGTTAGCTTGAAGGGGTTAAACAGGACAAGGGACACAGAGAGTTTTACCCAGGTTCAACCCCTCGCAATGAGGTAAAAGCCTACTCCTACTTTAGGTTGTATTGCTTGGGTTTCGATTACTAGGGAGCGAATACGCTTGACCTAGTTCTTCACTTGTTGTCTCTTGCCCTAACCCGCCGCCGGGTCACCCCATTATATACACAGGCTGATGCCCAGCGGCTTACATAGTACCGGCTGGCTCATACACAACGTGTCCGGCTCGGTGACAAAACTAAACTTTCCTTAACATACAAGTTAAACATATGGTTGTTTATGCCCGTGGGCCTCAAGTCTCCTCCGGGTCTAGGGCCTTCGGTAAGCTTGCTTCATGAACCGCCATCTTCAACATCTTCTTGGGCCTTCTCATTATAAACCGCCAGTGGTATGACCCGGCCCCTCCTGGGCGGGTTATTGATGTCTACTATGCAACTTTATTCTTGTAGACACATGTTGGGCCTCCAAGCGCAGAGTTTTGTAGGACAGTAGCAATTTTCCCTCAAGTGGATGACCTAAGGTTTATCAATCCATGAAAGGTGTAGGATGAAGATGGTCTCTCTCAAACGACCCTGCAACCAAATACAACAAATCTCTTGTGTCCCCAACACACCCAATACAATGGCAAATTGTATAGGTGCACTAGTTTCGGCGAAGAGATGGTGATAAAAGTGTAATATGGATGGTAGAAATATATATTTATAATCTGAATAAATAAAAACAGCAAGGTTGCAAATAGTAAACATGCACAAAAACGATATTGCAATGCTTAAAAATGAGGCCTAGGGTCCGTACTTTCACTAGTGCAACCTCTCAACAATGCTAACATAGTTGGATCATACGATTATCCCTCAAAGTGCAATAAGGAATCACTCCCGAGTTCCTATTAGCGGAGAACAAAAGATAGGAATTGTTTGTAGGTCACAGAACCACCTCAAAGCTATTCTTTCCGTTTGATCTATTCAAGAGTTCGTACAAAAATAACACAAAGCTATTTTTTCCATTCGATCTATCCTAGAGTTCGTACTAGAATAACACCAAAGCAAATTTATATTCATAATACTCAATCCACATAAAGAATTATAAAGAGACCCCAAAGTTTCCGTCGGAGAAAAACGTGCATCAACCCCATATGCATAGATTACCCCAATATCACCGCGGGAATCCGCGAGTTGAATGCCATAACACATATCAAGTGAATCAACAAGATACCTCATTGTCACCTCAAGTATTCACATTGCAAGACATATATCATGTGTTCTCATCTCTGAATATTCAATCCGACAAGACAAAACTTTGAAGGGTAAAGATTCAATTCATCATAACAAGAGTATAGAGGGGAGAACCATCATATGATCTGACTGTATTAACAAAACCCATGATATAGATCACGAGAGAGAGAGAGAGAGATCAAACACATAGCTACTGGTACAAACCCTCAGCCCCGAGGGTGGAATACTCCCTTCTCATCGTGGTGGCCGCCGGGATGATGAAGATGGCCACCGAAGATGACTCCCCCCTCCGGCAGGGTGCCGGAACGGGGTCTAGATTGGTTTTCGCGAATACACAGACCATACGGCAGCGGAACTTCTGATCTAGGTTAACCCTGATGGGTTTCGGAATATTTGTGAATTTATAGGATAAAGAGGAGGTGCAGGAGGCCACCGAGGTGGGCACAACCCACCTGGGCGCGCCAGGGGGCCCTGGCGCGCCCTGGTGGGTTGTGCCCCCCCCCCTCGGGGCACCCCCCAGGTGTAGCTCGGGCCCATTGGATTCCTTCTGGTCCAGAAAAAATCTCCAAAAAGTTACGTGGTGTTTGGACTCCGTTTGATATTGATTTCCTGCGATGTAAAAAACAAGCAAAAAACAGCAACTGGCACTGGGAACTGGGTCAATAGGTTAGTCCCAAAAAATGATATAAAGTTGCTATAAAATGATTGTAAAACATTGAAGAATGATAATAAAATAGCATGAATACTTCATAAATTATAGATACATTGGAGACATATCAGCATCCCCAAGCTTAATTCCTACTCGTCCTCAAGTAGGTAAATGATAAAAGAAATAATTTATGAAGTGTGAATGCTAGCAAAGTGCATAAGTTTGATATTTTCAATCACTTTTACTAGCATCATAACATAAATTCTTTCTTATAAAACTTCTCATGTTATAGTAGCAACCAATTAACATGTTAATGTTCAAACAATGAATTCTCTTTGTGAGTGCATCTAGTGCCCCTTAGTGATTTTGGTGTATTGAAGACTTATAAGTTAAGGGACTAATATGTTTGTGAGTGTACACAGGCTCTATAAGTCGATGAGGAGTTTGATATTGACGATGAAAGTCGACCCCTAAAAATGTATGTCTTCAGCTGAAGACTTTGGTTCTCCTGAAGATTTTGAAAGTGAAGAAATTAGTGTGATCTTGAAGACTTGGATATTCATGCGAGGATTATGAAGCGTGAAGACTTTTGTTTTCGTAGTTTCAGTTTCTCTTTCTTGAGTCATAGGAAACACCATACTGTTAAAGGGGGTCGAGGTAATACTAAGGAAACTGATTTCCAAGTGATGCTCATCTCAAAATCCTACACCTACCGAATCCTTTTGAGTGAAGCCATTGGAAATCTCATATCAGTTCAGTCAATTTCTTCAGTGACAGAGACGAAGATCTTCTGGTCTCTGAGGAATTTATTCTGACTGAGGAGTTAGGAATTCGCCAGCGCGAATTGCCTACACAGTGAGGAACATGATAGCCCTGAGGAATTCGAACCTCAAATATCCGACCCTTGCTATGCTACGTGCCATCTGTCCCAAAATATCTATCCACCTAATAGTCATATCATTGAAGGGCATTTATGTCTTATCATGTCGGGCTGCTCCCTAAGGTATAAATAGCCGCCCCCTACAACCACTAGCTGGTTGGCTGCTCTGAGAGAAATTGACTCTTGTCATTGAGAGCATCCCATCCTCCGAGGACTTTGAGCGAAAACCATCAAGTGAGGAAAAGCCAAAAACCCAAACCCAAACACCTACAAACCCAAAGTGATTGAGCATCACTTAAGATATTGTTCCTGTGTGGAACCAATGCTTGTTACCTTTGAGGACTATGTATCCTCTAGACGGTTAGGCATCATGGTCTGAGCATCCAAGAGGAATTGTGGATCGCCGAGTGACCAAGTCTGTGAAGGTTTGGAAGTCACCTGTGAAGAATTACCACGAGTGTTGGGCGAGGTCTGTGTGACTTCAGCTCAAGGAGAATACGGTGAGGACTGTGTGTCCTCGAGTTTAAATAATCAGCCGCTCCAACCAGACGTACAACTGTCGCAGCAGTTAGAACTGGTCTACCAAATCATTGTCTTCACCAAACCAACTAGTTCTATTTCTTCAACCCTTTCATTTCCTCATTCATGTGGTGATGAACCTGATCATTACTGTTTGGAGACTTTGACTGAAGACTTTCTCTATTTCCTCAATTCAATTTCTTCAGTCTCATAGTCTTCATCCTGCTTATCCTGTTATCACGCTATTTGTACTCTGTGCTTGTTTTCATTTCATCATGATGACTATGTTGTTGCTCTGTTATGCTTATACCTGAGTACTCATTCCGCTGCTAGTGTATCATTTCTTAGGAATTTCTTCCTCTAGAAATTCCTTAGTGACAAATTTGTAAAAATCGCCTATTCACCCCCCCTCAAGTCGATATAACGCACTTTCACTCTTGAAACTCAACAACCTATGTTCTCAGTCACCAAGCAATTGCAATTCAACTTATTCAATAGAGTCTAAGTAAGAGCTCCACATACTCAACCATCATATAGTCTTCTATGATTGCTAACACCCACCGCATACACATGAGCAAAATGTTTCAACCGGACAGATAGAAAGATAGGGGCTTATAATTTCGCCTCCCAACATATTTACCTTTGGGTGATGTCAACAATAATAACTCATGCTACTCATATTCAACTGGATATATGTGCCTAGATCTTTCCTCGCCACATGATACTTGCCAAAGGAGAAAAATAAAAAGGAATAAAGAGAAAAACTTTTGACTCTTTACATAGAAGTAAATACTGGAAAGTAAAATATAGGCCCTTCGCAGAGGGAAGCGGAGGTTGCCATGCGCTTATTTGTTTGTATGCTCAATCCCTTAGTGCAAAAGAACGTTACGTTATATTGCCCCTTATGATAGCAACCTTTATTATGCAGTCCGTCACTTTTATTATTTGCCATCACAAGTACATACAACGCTCGGTTTTCTCTTACACTAAATGATCTAACACTTTTAGAAGCAATTTTTATTGCCTTATTGCACAGATGACAACTTACTTGAAGGATCTTGCTCAATCCTTAGGTAGGTATGGTGGACACTTGAAAATAAGATTTGGGTTTAAGGGTTTTTGGATGCACAAATGGTATCTCTACTTGGTGTGGAATTTTTGGCTAGCAAAGATGGGGGCAAGCACCACATGTTGAAGGATATATGACAATATAACTTCTATGTGAATATGAGCAAACATAAATCATTACGTTGTCTTCCTTGTCCAACATCAACAATTTTGGCATATAATATTTTGGTGGGGGCTCACAGTCACAAAAGATTTCCATGATAGTGTATTTGCATGTGAAAATTCTCTTCCTTATACTAATTATTCGTGAATTGCTTGTATGACCAATATTGTGATTGTCAAGCCTCAAAAGATTTCACTTTGTAAACCCAATGTGAAGCTACCACTAGGCATGATATGATTTCAACTTCATGACATTCAATTTATTAAACCATTTACTCATAGGATATAAGTGAAGCACAAGAGTAAATGACAAACTACTCCAAAAAGATATAAGTGAAGATCATGCGAGTAGTTAAGTAAATAGGTAGCTATTTAAAGACTCTCTCTCTCTCTCTTATTCAAAAACTTTTAGATCTAAGTATTTTATTAAAGCAGAAAGCAAAAACAAAATAAGATGACATTCCAAGAATAGCACACATCATGTGACGAAGCAAAAACTTAGTTTCAACCGATACTAACCGATAATCGTTGAAGAAGAAAGGTGGGATGCCTACCGGGGAATCCCCAAGCTTAGATGCTTGAGACTTCTTGGAATATTAGCTTGGGATGCCTTGGGCATCCCCAAGCTTGAGCTTTTGTGTCTCATTAATTCCTCTCATATCACGGTTTTCCTAAATCTCAAAAACTTCATCCACACAAAACTCAACAAGAACTCGTGAGATAAGTTAGTATAAATCAATGCAAAACCTTTATCATTCTCTACTGTAGCAAATCACTAAAATTATTATTCAACATTTCATACTAAATGCCCCTGCATATTTAATACTCCTATCCTCAAATAGAATCATTAAACAAGCAAACATATGCAAACAATGCAAAAATAATAGCAATCTGCCAAAACAGTACAGTCTGTAAAGAATGCAAGATTGATCATACTTCCCTAACTCCAAAAATTATGAGAAAAATACTGCACTGTAGAAAATTTATCAGAGCTTATTTTTCAAAAATATTCAACAATTTATCATATTCTGACTTTTCGAGGGATTTTTTGCAACATCGATAAACTTTCTGTTTTCAAACAGCAACAAGTATACTTGCAAAATAAGCCTGGCAAAGGCTATCATTGCCACTTTTATTGAAATAAAAGACGCAAAACATTATTCTAAATAACAGCAAGTAAATCCTAGCAAAATAAATTGACGCTCCAAGCAAAACACATATCATGTGACGAATGAAAACATAGCTCCAAGTGAGGTTACCGATAATGTTGGAGACGAAAGAGGGGATGCCATCCGGGGCATCCCCAAGCTTAGTTGCTTGGATCTTCCTTGAATATTACCTTGGGGGTGCCTTGGGAATCCCCAAGCTCAGGGTCTTGTCACTCCTTATTCTCCTCATATCGACATCTCACCCAAAACTTGAAAACTTCAATCACACAAAACTTAAGGGAACCTTGTGAGATAGATTAGTAAGATAAAGAGCAAACCATTTCACTTTTGGTACTGTCAAAGACAAGATTCATAATTGTTTCCACACAATTCCTAATGTAGAATATCATTTCCACAATTTATATTGAGCAATATAATCCATAGAAACTAGGGAACAAGCAAACTATGCATTGAAAACAGAATCTGTCAAAAACAGAACAGTCTGTAGTAATTTGTACTCAGACCATATTTCTGCTACTCAAAAAATTATGAAACAATATGACCACGTGAGAAATTTGTATATTAATCTTACGCAAAAAGAATCAACTCAAAAGGACCCTTCTGTTAAAAATGAGAGCTATTTTTGTGAGCGCAAGAGTTTCTGTTTTTCAGCAAGATCAAATCAACTATCACCCAACGTGATCCCAAAGGCTTTACTTGGCACTTTATTGAAATAAAAGCAATAAAACATGATTACTACAGTAGCATAATCATGTGAACACACGAAAACAGTAGGTAAAAGTGTTGGGTTGTCTCCTAACAAGCGCTTTTCTTTAATCCCTTTTAGCTAGGCATGATGATTTCAAAGATGCTCGCATAAAAGATAAAAGTTGAAACATAACAAGAGCATCATGAATCAAATGGCAAGAACATTTAAGTCTAACCCACTTCCTATGCATAGTGATTTTGTGACAAAATAATTTATGGGAACAAGAATAAACTAGCATAGGAAGGCAAAACATGAATAACTTCAAAACTTTCAACATATAGAGAGGAAACATTTTATTATTGAGATATGTAAAAGCATATGTTCCTCTCTCATAATAATTTTTAGTAGCATCATGAAGAAATTCAACAATGTAACCATCACATAAAGCATTATTTTCATGACACAAAAGCATAGAAAACTTATTACTCTCCACATAAGCAAATTTCTTCTCATCAATATTAGTGGGAGCAAACTCAACAAAATAACTATCATGAGATTGAAAATTAAAATCATGATGACAAGTTTCATGGGTATCATTATTCAATATAGCATACATGTCATCACCATAATCATCATAGATAGGAGGCATGCTTTCATCATAAAAAAATTCTCATCAAAACTTGGGGGGCTAAAAATATCATCTTCATCAAACATAGCATCCCCAAGCTTATGGCTTTGCATATAATTAGCATCATGGATATTCAAAGAATTCATACTAGCAACATTGCAATCATGCTCATCATTCATGCCTTATTAAATTCTTCTTCTATCAATTGAGCACAATTTTCCAAACCATCATTTTCAAGAAAGATATTATAAAGATGATCAATAATATGATGCAACCTCAATTCCATTTTTTAATGTAGTTTCCTTTTATAAACCAAACTAGTGATAAAACAAGAAATTAAAATATTCAATTGCAAGATCTAAAGATATACCTTCAAGCACTCACCTCCCCGGCAACGGCGCCAGAAAAGAGCTTGATGTCTAAACTTTATTCTGGAGACATGTGTTGGGCCTCCAAGCGCAGAGTTTTGTGGGACAGTAGCAATTTTCCCTCAAGTGGATGACCTACGTTTTATCTATCCGTGAGAGGTGTGGGATGAAGATGGTCTCTGTCAAACGACCTTGCAACCAAATACAAGAAATCTCTTGTGTCCCCAACACACCCAATACAATGGCAAATTGTATAGGTGCACTAGTTCGGCGAAGAGATGGTGATAAAAGTGTAATATGGATGGTAGAAATATATTTTTGTAATCTGAATAAATAAAAACAGCAAGGTAGAAAATAGTAAACGGGCACAAAAAGGTATTGCAATGCTTAAAAATGAGGCCTAGGGTCCGTACTTTCGCTAGTGCAACCTCTCAACAATGCTAACATAGTTGGATCATATGATTATCCCTCAAAGTGCAATAAAGAATCACTCACGTGTTCCTATTAGCGGAGAACAAAAGATACAAATTGTTTGTAGGTCACGGAACCACCTCAAAGCTATTGTTTCCGTTCGATCTATTCAAGAGTTCGTACTAAAATAACACAAAGCTATTTTTTCCGTTCGATCTATCCTAGAGTTCGTACTAGAATAACACCAAAGCAAGTTCATATTCATAATACTCAATCCACACAAAGAACTAAAGAGACCCCAAAGTTTCTGTCGAAGAAAAATGTGCATCAACCCCTATGCATAGATTACCCCAATATCACCGCGGGAATCCGCGAGTTGAATGCCATAACACATATCAAGTGAATCAATAAGATACCTCATTGTCACCTCAAGTATTCATATTGCAAGACATATATCATGTGTTCTCATCTCTGAATGTTCAATCTGACAAGACAAAACTTTGAAGGGTAAAGATTCAATCATCATAACAAGAGTATAGAGGGGAAACATCATATGATCCGACTATATTAACAAAGCCCATGATATAGATCACGAGAGAGAGAGATCAAGCACATAGCGACTGGTACAAACCCTCAGCCCCAAGGGTGGACTATTCCTTCCTCGTCGTGGTGGCCGCCGGGATGATGAAGATGGCCACCGGAGATGATTCACCCCTCCGGCAGGGTGTCGGAACAGGGTCTAGATTGGATTTCACAGATACAGAGACCTTGCGGCAGTGGAACTTCTGATCTCGGTTAACCCCGATGGGTTTCGGAATATTTGTGAATTTATAGTGTAAAGAGGGGGTGCAGGAGGCCACCGAGGTGGGCACAACCCACCTGGGCACGCCAGGGTGCCTTGGCGTGCCCTGGTGGGTTGTGCCCCCCTCGGGGCACCCCCCAGGTGCAGCTCAGGCCCATTGGGTTCCTTCGTTTGGACTCCGTTTGATAATGATTTCCTGTGATCTAAAAAAAGCAAAAAACAGCAACTGGCACTGGGCACTGGGTCAATAGGTTAGTCCCAAAAAATGATATAAAGTTGCTACTAAATGATTGTAAAACATCCAAGAATGATAATAAAACAGCATGAATACTTCATAAATTATAGATACCTTGGAGACATATTAGTCATACCCAATAGTTATATCCCCAACAGGACCAGAAGACACAAGTTGGGCCGAAGAAGTACCAGAGGGGTGCCCCGAGGGGGCCCCAACCCACTAGGGCATGCCTGGGGGCCCAGGCTCACCCAGGTGGGTTGTGCCCACCTCGGTGGCCTCCCGCACCGCCTGTTTGCTCTATAACTACCCCAATATTCCAGAAACCCTAGGGGATTCGACGAAAATCAATTCCAGTCGCCGCAAGTTCTAGAAACACCAGATCCAATCTAGACACCATCACGGAGGGGTTCATCATGTATGATGTAGGTCTTTTTGCAGTGTGTTTGTTGGCATCCGATGAACTTTGAGTTTATGATCAGATCTATATCCATGAAAGTTATTTGACTCTTCTCTTGATCTCTTATATGCATGATTGATTATAGCCTCGTATTTCTTCTCCGATATTTGGGTTTTATTTGGCCAATTTGATCTATTTATCTTGCAATGGGAAGAGGTGCTTTGTGATGGGTTCGATCTTACGGTGCTTGATCCTAGTGACAGAAGGGGAAATGACACGTATGTATCGTTGCTATTAAGGATAACAAGATGGGGTCTATTTCTACATAAATAGATCTTGTCTACATCATGTCATCGTTCTTATTGCATTACTCCATTTTTTCATGAACTTAATACACTAGATGCATGCTGCATGGCGGTCGATGTGTGGAGTAATAGTAGGAGATGCACGCAGGAGTCGGTCTACTAATCTTGGACGTGATGCCTATATAATGATCATTGCCTGGATATCTTCATGATTATTTGAAGTTGTATCAATTGCCCACAGTAATTGTTTTCCCATCGTTTGCTATTTTTCTTGAGAGAAGCCACTAGTGAAACCTACATCACCTGGGTCTCTCCTTATCATATTTGCCTTCGCGATCTATTTTTATTTGCTTTTGTTTCCATATCTATTAAACCAAAAATACAAAACTACCTTGCTGCACTTTATTTTATTTGTGACCTATTTATCCAATCTATTACGACTTTATCCCGTCTCTGTGCCAATTTCTGGCGCCATTGCCCGAAAGGGATTGACAACCCCTTTAACACGTCGGGTTGCGAGTATTTGTTATTTGTGTGTAGGAGTTGTTTACATTACGTCGGGTGGTTCTCCTACTGGTTCGATAACCTTGATCTCATCACTGAGGGAAATACCTACCGTTGTTGTGCTGCATCATCCCTTCCTCTTTGGGGAAATACCAACGTAGTTCAAGCAAACATTAAAAGGAATTTCTGGCGCCATTGCCAGGGAGACATCATCAACATCAACCAGGTTCCTAATCACTAACCTCATCTCCTTTCAATTTACATTATTTGCCATTTGCCTCTTGTTTTCCTCTCCCCCACTTCACAAAAATTTGACGTTTTATTCGCCCTCTTTTTCGTTCGCTGTTTTCTTGTTAGATATGTTTATGAGTGCAATCTAGTTGTGAAGTCACCATGACTCAAGAGAACACCAAGTTGTGTGATTTCTCAAATACCAACAACAATGATTTTATTAGCACTCTGATTGCTCCTCTCGCCACTAGTGCGGAGTCTTGTGATATTAATATTGCTTTGCTGAATCTTGTTATGAAAGATCAATTTTCTGGTACTCCTGATGAGGATGTCGCGTCCCATCTTAACACATTCATGGAATTATGCGATATGCAAAATAAAAAAGACGTGGACAATTATGTTGTGAAGCTGAAACTATTTCCTTTTTCTTTGCAAGATCATGCAAAAAATTGGTTTTCTTCTTTGCCTCGCAATAGTATCGATTCTTGGAATAAGTACAAGGATGCTTTTATTTCTAAGTATTTTCCGCCCGCAAAAATCATTTCCCTTAGAACCCAGATCATGAATTTCAAGCAACTTGAACATGAGCATGTTGCACAATCTCGGGAAAGGATGAAATTGATGCTAAGGAATTGCCCAACTCATTGGTTAAATCTTTGGATGACCATACATTTTTTTTGCGGGGTTGAATTTTGTTTCTCGGAATCTTTTAGATTCCGCCATGGGGGGTACTTTTATGAAAACTACTTTGGGTGAAGCTACAAAATTGCTAGACAATATCATGGCAAACTATTCACAATGGCATACCGAAAAAGCTCCTACTAGTAAAAAAGTCAATTCAATAGAAGAAATAAATTCTTTGAGTGAAAAAGTTGATGCTCTTATGAAGTTGGTTGCTAATAAAAGTGCTCCTATTGATTTTAATGATTTTCCTTTGTCTACTTTGATTGAGAAAAATAGTGATGCCATAGATGTGAATTTTATCTCGCGAAACAATTTCAATTACAATGCTTATGAGGTAATTTTAATCCTAGGCCTTTTCCTAGTAATTCCTCTAATAATTATGGTAATTCCTATGGTAATCCTTCTTATAATAATAATAGGAACACCTCTGATCTTGAGAATAATATTAAATATATCAATACTCAGAAAGTTTTCAATGCTACGATAGAAGAAAAGCTGAATAAGGTTGATGATATGTCTAGAAGTATTGATAGAATTTCTCATGATGTAGAAACTCTCAAGATGAAATTTTTTGTGCCTAAGGTTGAAGAATCAATTAAACCTCTTTATTTTTCTATGGATGAAAGTAAGAAAAGAACCGCTATGCTTAGAGCTCGAAGAGAATTTTTAGAAAAAGAATTTTCTAGTGATTGCTTTCATAAAAGTGATGAAGATCTTAAAATGATTGGTGTTTCTTCTATTGATTCTTTGTTTAGTAAAATTCAGATTGATGAAAAAGGGACTAGGGAAGAGTCAACTTTAGCTAGAAGGCGTCTCGATAATTCGGAGGGTGAAAATCTTGTTGAGAAAATTGACAAAAGTGGGTTTGAAGAGGTTAAAACTTTAACTAGTGATATGCCCACTATTTTGGATTAAAAAGACTTAAATTATGATAGTTGCTCTTTGGTTGATTGTATTTCTTTGTTGCATCCATGATAAATTCACCTCATGCTTATGAACAAAATAAAGCTTTTACTAAACATATTGTTGATGCTATGATGAAAGCTTTTGAAGAGAGGTTAGAATTATAAGTTTCAATTCCTAGAAAATTACGTGATGAATGGGAACCTACTATCAAATTCAAGATTAAAAATTATGAGTTTTTTCTTTATGTGACTTGGGTGCTAGTGTTTCTATAATTTTGAAATCTTAATGTGATGTGCTTGGTCTTACCGATATTGAAGAATGCTCTTTAAGTTTGCACTTGGCGGATTCTACTATTAAAAGGCCTATGGGAAGAATTAATAATGTTCTTATTCTAGCAAATAGAAATTATGTGCCCATAGATTTTATTTTCTTGATATTGATTGCAATCCATCTTGTCCAATTATACTTGGTAGACCATTTTTACATACTATTGGTGCCATGATGGATATGAAAGAAGGCAATATTAAATTCCAATTTCTACTAAGGAAAGTTATGGAACACTTCCCTAGAACAAGAATTAGGCCACCCTATGTATCAATCATGAGGGCATCATATGGATATAGAACTAAAGATGACAACACTTATATCCTACGCGTTATGCCTAGCTAGGGGCGTAAAATGATAGCCCTTGTTGGGAGGCAACCCAACATGTATCTTTTTGCTTTTTTGTTTTCTTGTAGTTTTCAATAAAATACCCAATTATGACTCTGAATAGATGTGTTTTGTGGTTTAAATTAGTGTTTGTGCCAAGCAAGGCCTTTGGGATGATTTGGGTTAGAGTTGATTTGATCTTGCTGAAAAACAGAAACTTTTGTGCTCACAAAAATATTTTTCATTTTTAACAGAAGAGTGATTTTGAGTTGACTCTTTCTAAAAAAATATTAATAAACAAATTATTCATGTCGTCCTAATTTTCGGAATTTTTGGAGTTACAGAAGTATTTGAAGTAGTTAGATTGCTACACACTGTTCTGTTTTTGACAAATTCTGTTTTCTTTGTGTTGTGTGCTTGTTTTGATGATTCTATGGTTTTCGTTGAAGAGATTTTGCCATAGAAAAGTTGGAATACAGTATATATGATGCAAAAATAAAATATGAATGGGTTTGCAACAACACTTATAGTAGTGGTTTGCTTTCTTATACTAACGAATCTCACGAAGGTTTTGTTGAGTTTTGTGTGATTGAAGTTTTCAAGTTTTGGGTGATACTAGGATGGATGAAGGAATAAGGATTAGCAAAAGTCTAAGCTTGGGGATGCCCGAGGCACCCCCAAGATAATATTCAAGAAGTAGCAAGCAACTAAGCTTGGGGATGGCCCCGAATGGCATCCCCTCTTTCTTCTAACAACCATCGGTATTTTACTTGGAGCTATATTTTTATTCGTCACATATTATGAGTTTTGCTTGGAGCGTCTTGTATGATATGAGTCTTTGCTTGTTTTGCTTTGTCTTTTAAGTCTTGAATCCTTGCTGGACACACCTTTTTGAGAGAGCCAAAAATTATGCTATGCTTGCTCCTATCCTTCACTTAAATTTTTAGAGCCTTGGAATTGTTCTAGTGCTTCACTTATATCTTTTTTAGCATGGTGTGCTTTGTTATCTTTGAAGAAATTCTCTCATGATTCACTTAGATTTATTTGGGAGTTAGTAATTTTTTTAAGAAATTATCTCTTGTTTCACTTAGATTATTTTGAGAGAAAGAGATATTATGCTCATGTTCTTCACTTAAATTTGTTTGAGATTGTTAAAAGCAACATATGAAACTAGTCCCAAAGTGATAGATGTCCAAGGAAGATATAATAAAAACTTTCATGAAGATCATCGGACAAAATAAACTTGGTACTTAGTAATGGTTTTGAGATATGACGATATGATATGCGAGCCATGTTGATGAGTAATTATACTTTAGTAAGAATATTAGTGTTAAGGTTTGTGATTCCCTATGCAAGCACGAAAGTCAATAGTTATGCAATGAAATTATATCCTACTTGTGGTGTATTATTCGGTGTTACTTATGCTTAATGCTTGGATACGAGATTTTTTGTTTCTTGGTTGGACGCTTCTCAATCTTTTTGCTAGCCTTCATTTTGCACTAAGTGTGATCACTACTTGTGCATCCAAAACCCTTTAAACTAGTTTTGCCATATGAGTCCACTATACCTACCTATATGAGGTATTTCTATGCCGTTCTAAGAAAATTCGCATGTGCCATCTCTAATTTTCAAAATAAATTTCTCTTTTGTGTTCTCGTACCGCTCGCGTGGCTGTGAGGGGTGGCTGATGTTTTCCATGCTAGATGTGTTATTCTCACGATGACTGTTTATTCACTTGTAATTGCACGAGAGTACGTCAAAGGTATTAGGGATGCCCAGTCCAGAAATGAAAAATGAATTTACTTTATGTTGTCAAATAATAAGTTCCTTGGAAAGTGTTGGTATGGAGGGCACCCGTGGATACGGTTAGCGATGGAAAGTGAAAGTATGGTCGAAAAAGGAATAAACTTTATTTTCTGTTTCGGAACCGCCTATGATATATCTAGCATGGAGAGTGTTGGGAACTCTGAATTCGTTTTCGTTGGTGGGAAAAGTATGCCTCCCCAAAAAAAATATCTCTCAATTTTCACTTTGAGCTCTGGCACCTCTACAAATCCCTACTTCCCTCTACGAAGGGCCTTTCTTTTACTTTATGAAATTTTTACTTTTTAACTTGAGTCTCCATCTTCTCTTATAAAGCACCAACTAAGGGGCACTATGATCTTATTTGAGCATTGGGTGTAGCTAATATTCGAGTGTGTTTCATGAATGGATCAATGATTGAGCATAATGGGCTAGGGATAACTTGCTTTAGCGTTGATATTTTGAAAGACATGGTTGCTTGTTGATATGCTTGAGTATTAAAATCTTCATGACAAAACTAGACTATTGTTTTGAACCATATACATGTCCAAATGTCCATGCTACAAAGAAAAGAATATGTGATGAACATGTTAGGCAGCATTCCACATCAAAAATTCTGTTTTTATCATTTACCTACTCGAGGACGAGTAGGAATTAAGCTTGGGGATGTTTATACGTCTCCAACTTATCTATAATTTTTGACTATTCCATGTTGTTATATTATCATTCTTGGATGTTTTACAATCATTTTATAGTCGTTTTATATCATTTTTTGGGTACTAACCTATTGACATAGTTCCTAGTGCCAGTTGTTGTTTTCTACTTATTTCTTACATCGTAGGAAATCAATACCATACGAAGTCCAAATGTAGCAAAACTTTTTGTGGATTTTTTCTGGACCAAAAGACACAAGTTGGGCCGAAGAATTACCAGAGGGGTGCCCCGAGGGGGCCACAACCCACTAGGGCGCGCCTGGGAGCCCAGGCGCGCCCAGGTTGGTTATGCCCACCTCGGTGGCCTCCCACACTGCCTCTTTGTTCTATAAATACCCCAATATTCCAGAAACCCTAGGGGAGTCAACGAAAATCAATTCCAGCCGTCGCAAGTTCTAGAAACACCAGATCCAATCTTGACACCATCATGGAGTGGTTCATCATGTCCATTGGTGCCTCTCCGGTGATGCCTGAGTAATTCATTGTAGACCTACGGGTCCGTAGTTAGTAGCTAGATGGCTTCCTCTTTCTCTCTCTCTCTCTCTCTCTCTCTCTTGATTCTCAATACAATGGTCTCTTGGAGATCCATATGATGTAAGTCTTTTTGCGGTGTGTTTGTTGGGATGTTTATGATCAAATCTATGTTTTTATCCACGAAATTTATTTGAGTCTTCTCTTGATCTCTTATATGCACGATTGATTATAGCCTCGTATTTCTTCTCCGATATTTGGGTTTTGTTTGGCCAACTTGATCTATTTATCTTGCAATGGGAGGAGGTGCTTTGTGATGGGTTCGATCTTATGGGGCTTGATCCCAGTGATAGAAGGGGAAACGACACGTATGTATCATTGCTATTAAGGATAACAAGATGGGGTCTATTTCTACATAAATAGATCTTCTCTACATCATGTCATCATTCTTATTGCATTACTCTGTTTTTTCATGAACTTAAGACACTAGATGCATGCTGGATAGCGGTCGATGTGTGGAGTGATAGTAGTAGATGCTGGTAGGAGTCGGTCTACTAATCTTGGATATGATGCCTATATAATGACCATTGTCTGGATATCGTCATGATTATTTGAAGTTCTATCAATTGCCCAACTGTATTGTTTTCCCACTGTTTGCTATTTTTCTCGAGAGAAGCCGCTAGTGAAACCTACGGCCCCCGGGTCTCTGCTTATCGTATTTGCCTTCACGATCTATTTTTATTTTCTTTTGTTTTCAGATATATTAAACCAAAAATACAAAAATACCTTGCTGCACTTTATTTTATTTGCGACCTATTTATCCAATCTATTACAACTTTATCACGTCTTTGTGCCAATTTCTGGCACCGTTGGCCGAAAGGGATTGACAACCCCTTTAACACGTTCGGTTGCGAGTATTTGTTATTTGCGTGCAGGAGCTGTTTATGTTGCGTCGGGTGGTTCTCCTACTGGTTCGATAACCTTGATCTCATCACTAAGGGAAATACCTACCGTTGATGTGCTGCATCATCCCTTCCTCTTTTGGGAAATACCGACGTAGTTCAAGCAAACATCAGGAAACCATAGCCATCTTTGATCAACGAGCTAGCCAGTAGAGGCTCACTAGGGACATGTTGTTGTCTATGCATTCACACATGTATTTTAGTTTCCAATCAATACAGTTATAGCATGGATAATAAACGATTATCATGAACAAGGAAATATAATAATAACCACTTTATTATTGCCTTTAGGTAATATTTCCAACAGTCTCCCACTTGCACTAGAGTAGGTAATCTATCATTACTTGGTAATGAATCTAACACCCATAGAGTTCTGGTGTTGATCATGTTTTGCCCGTGGAAGAGGTTTAGTCAATGGATCTGCAACATTCAGATCCGTGTGTACTTTGCAAATGTTTATGTCCTCCTCCTTGATCGCATAGCGGATGGAATTGAAGCGTTGCTTTATGTTTTGGGTCCTCTTGTGAAACCTTGGTTCCTTGGCCAGAGCAATGGCATCAGTGTTGTCACAGAATAGAGTCATTGGGTCCAGTGCACTGGGCACAACTCCAAGATCTGTCATGAACTGCTTCATCCAGACACCTTCCTTTGTTGCCTCCGAGGCAGCTATGTACACTGCTTCGCATGTAGAATCAGCTACCACGCTCTGCTTGGAACTGCACCAACTTACCGCTCCACCATTTAGAATATATACGTATCCGGTTTGAGACTTATAGTCATCCGGATCAGTGTCAAGCTTGCATCGACGTAACCCTTTACGACGAGCTCTTGATCACCTCCATAAACGCGAAACATTTCCTTAGTACTTTTCAGGTACTTAACGATATTGTTAACTGTTGTCCAGTGTTCCACTCCTGGATCACTTTGAAACCTTTCGGCCATACCTATGGCAAGGCTGACATCTGGTCTTATGCACAACATCGCATACATGATAGAGCCTATGGCAGAAGCATAGGGGATGACACTCATCTTTTCTCTATCCTTTATAGTCGCTGGGCATTGAGTCTTACTCAACTTCACACCTTGCAAAACAGGCAAGAACCCCTTCTTGGACTTATCCATTTTGAACTTCCTCAAAAATCTTATTAAGGTATGTGCTTTATGAAAGTCCTATTAAGCGTCTCGATCTATCTCTATAGATCTTGATGTCTAATATGAAAGCAACTTCTCCTAGGTCCTTCATTGAAAAACTCTTGTTCAAATATGCCTTCACGTTTTCCAGAAGTTCTATATTGTTTCCAATCAGCGATATGTCATCCACATATAATATTAGAAACACTATAGAGCTCCCACTCACTTTCTTGTAAAAACAAGCTTCTCCATAAACTTGTATAACCCAAACGCTTTGATCACCTCATCAAAGTGAAGATTCCAACTCCGAGATGCTTTCACCAGTCCATAAATGGATCGCCGGATCTTGGACACTTTGTCAGCATTCTCTGGATTAACAAAACCTTCTGGTTGCATCACATGCAACTCTTCCTTAAGGAAACCATCAAGGAACGTTGTTTTGACATCCATCTGCCAGATTTCATAATCGAAAAATGCAGCTATTGCCAACATGATTCTGACGAACTTAAGCATCGCTACAGGTGAGAAAGTCTCATCTTAGTCAACTCCTTGAACTTGTAAAAAAACCTTTGCCACAAGTCGAGACTTATAGATGGTGACATTACCATCCGCGTTCGTCTTCTTCTTGAAGATCCATTTATTCTGAATGGCCTTTCGCCCTTCAGGTAATACTTCCAAAGTCCACACTTTGTTTTCATACATGGATCCCATCTCGGATTTCATGTCCCCTAACCATTTGTTGGAACCCGGGCCCACCATCGCTTCTCCATAGCTCGTAGGTTCATCGTTGTCCAACAACATGACCTCTAAGATAGGGTTACCATACCACTCAGGAGCAGTACGTACTGTTGTTGACCTACGAGGTTTGATAGTAACTTGATCCGAAACTTCATGATCACTATCATTAGCTTCATCTTCAACTGACGTAGGTGCCACAGAAACATCTTTCTGCACTGCGCTACTCTCTGGTTGAAGTAAAGGTTCAACAACCTCATCAAGTTCTATCTTCCTCTCACTCAGTTCTTTCAAGAGAAACTCTTTCTCGAGAAAGGACCCGTTCTTAGCGACAAACACTTTGCCTTCGGATCTGAGATAGAAGTTATACCCAATCATCTCCTTTGGGTATCCTATGAAGACGCATTTGTCCACTCCGGGTTTGAGCTTTCCTGGCTGAAGCCTTTTGACATAAGCATCGCATCCCCAAACCTTAAGAAACGATAGCTTAGGTTTCTTGCTAAACCATAGTTCATACGGTGTCGTATCTACGGACTTAGATGGTGCCCTATTTAAAGTGAATGCAGTTATCTCTAATGCATAACCCCAAATGAGAGTGGCAGATTGGCAAGAGACATCATAGAACGCACTATATCCAATAAGGTATGATTACGACGTTCGAACACACCATTATGCTGTGGTGTTCTAGGTGGCGTTAGTTGTGAAACAATTCCACATTTTCTTAAGTGGTTGCCAAACCCATAACTCAGATATTCCCCCATCCATCAAATTGTAGGAATTTAATCTTCTTGCTACGATGATTCTCAACTTCACTATGAAATTGCTTGAACTTTTTCAAACGTTTCAGACTTATGCTTCATTAAGTAAAATATACCCATATCTACTCAAATCAACGGTGAAGGTGAGAAAGTAACTATATCCACCACACGCATCAACAATCATCGAACAGCACATATCAATATGTATGATTTCCAAAGGGTCACTTGCCCGTTTCATTGTGCCGGAAAACAGGGTTTTAGTCATCTTGCCCATGAGGCATGGTTCGCATGTGTCAAGTGATTCAAAATCAAGTGACTCTAAAAGTCCATCAGCATGGAGTCTCTTCATGCGCTTTACACCAATATGACCTAAGCGGCAGTGCCACAAGAAAGTGGTACTATCATTATCAACTCTACATCTTTTGGCATCAATGTTATGAACATGTATATCATCACTATCGAGATTCAATAAGAATAAACCCCTCAAAATGGGTGCATGACCATAAAAGATATTACCCATATAAATAGAACAACCATTATTCTTCGATTTAAATGAGTAACCATCTCGCATTAAACAAGATCCAGATATAATGTTCATGCTCAACGCAGGCACTAAATAACAATTATTTAGGTTTATCACTAATCCCGATGGTAATCGAAGAGCGAGCGTGCCGACGACGATCACATCAACCTTGGAACCATTTCCCACACGCATCGTCACTTCGCCTTCGCAGACTTCATCTATTCTGTAGTTCCTGTTTAGAGTTGCATATGTGAGCAACCGCATCAGTATCAAATACCTAGGCACTACAACAAGAACTTGTAAGGTAGACATCAATAACATGTATATCATATATACCTTTGTTGACGTTGGCCCCCTTCTTGTCGGCCAGATACTTGGGGCAATTCCGCTTCCAATGACCTGTTCCCTTGCAATAGCACTCAGTTTCTGGCTTGGGTCCAGCCTTGGGTTTCTTCATGGGAGGCGCAACTACTTTGCCACCCTTCTTGAAGTTTCCCTTCTTTCCCTTGCTCTTCTTGAAACTAGTGGTTTTATTGACCATCAACACTTGATGCTCCTTCTAGATGTCTAACTCAGCGACTTTCAGCATCTCGAACAGCTCGGAGACTGACTTGTTCATCCCTTGCATGTTATAGTTCAACACAAAGCTCTTGTAGCTAGGTGGTAACAGTTGAAGAACTCTATCAGTGACCGCCTCAAGCGTGAGCTCAACTCCCAACTCAGCCAGACGGTTGTAATACCCATACATTCTGAGTATGTTCTCACTGACAGAGTTGTTCTCCTCCATTTTGCAGGCATAGAACTTATCAGAGGTCTCATACCTCTCGATCCGGGCATTTTTCTCAAAAATAAACTTCAACTCCTGGAACATCGCATATGCTCCATGACGTTCAAAACGCCTTTGATGTCTCGGTTCTAAGTCATAGAACATGGCGCACTGAACTATTGAGTAGTCATCAACACGAGACTGCCAGGCATTCATAACGTCCACAGTCGTTGGAGGGGGTGGAGCACCAAGCGATGCATCAAGGACATAAGACTTTTGGACAGCCATGAGGATAATCCTCAGATTACGGGCCCAGTCCACAAAGTTGCTTCCATCATCTTTCAGCTTAGCTTTCTCTAGGAACGCATTGACATTCAGGGGAGCTACTGCGCGAGCCATTGATCTACAACATAATTTGCAAAGATAACTTAGACTATTGTTCAAGATAATGAGTTTAATTAATCATATTACCTAATAACTCCACTCAAATCAACATCCCTCCGATTATCCAAGTGTAACATGATCCAAATTCACCAACCCAAGTCCGATCATCGCATGAGGTGAGGTGGTTTCAATGGTGAACATCTCCATGTTGATCATATCTACTATATGATTCATGTTTGACCTTTCTGTCTCTTGTGTTCCGAGGACATGTCTGTACATGCTAGGCTCGTCAAGTTAACCCAAGTGTTCCACATGTGCAAAACCAGCTTGCACCCTTTGTATGCGAACGTAGAGTCCATCACACCCGATCATCACGTGGTGCTTCGAAACGACGAACTTTCACAACGGTGCACACTAGGGGAGAACACAATTTTATCTTGAAATTTTAGTGACGGATCACCTTATAATGCTACCGTCGTCCTAAGCAAAATAAGATGCATAAAAGGATTAACATCACATGCAAATCATAAGTGACATGATATGGCCATCATCTTGTGCTTTTGATCTCCATCTTCAAAGCACCAGCATGATCTCCATCATCACCGGCATGACACCATGATCTCCATCATCGTGTTGCCATCGGGGTTCTCACGCCAACCATGCTTCTACAACTATTGCTACCGCTTAGAGATAAAGTAAAGCATTACATAGAGCTTAATGATTGACACGCATGTCATACAATAATTAAAGACAACCCTATGGCTCCTGCCGGTTGCCGTATTCATCGACATGCAAGTTGTGATAATCTATGCAAAACATGATCATCTCATGCATCAAATATATCTCATCATGTCTTTGGCCATATCATATCACAACATACCCTGCAAAAACAAATTAGTCGTCCTCTACTTTGTTGTTGCATCTTTTACGTGGCTGTTATGGGTGACTAGCAAGAACCATTCTTACCTACGCAAAGACACAATAGTGATATTCAAGTTGCTATTTAACCTTCTACAAGGACCGCCTTTGTCGAATCCGATTCAACTAAGGTGGGAGAGACAGACACCCACGAGCCATCTTTATGCAACAAGTTGCATGTCAGCCCATGGAACCATTCTCATGTACGTGGACATGTAAAGTTGGTCCGGGCCGCTTCATCCCACAATACCGTTGAATCAACATAAGACCAAGGAAGGAAGAAATCTAAACATCAACGCCTACAAACTCCTTTGTGTTCTACTCGTGATGTCATGTACGTATAGACCTAGCTCATGATGCCACTGTTGGGAAACGTTGTATGGGAAACAAAAAAATTCCTATGCTCAGCAAGATCAATCTAGGATATGACCATCTACGAGAGGAGAGATTGGATCTAGATACCCTTGTAGATCGCTAAGAGGAAGCGTTAAGAAACACAGTTGATGTAGTCGAACGTCTTCCCGATCCAATTACGACCCATCCACGAACTCCCGATCAACTGCCGAACGGACGGCACCTCTGAGTTTAACACACGTGTAGCTTGGTGACGTCCTCTCCTTCTTGATCCAGCAAGTGATAGAGAGGGGTAGATGAGATCGGTACCAACACGACGGTATGGTGGTGGTGGTGGCAGCAGAATTCTAGCAGGTCTTTGCCAAGCGCGTCCCGGTGAAACGTGAGAGGAGCTGGGAGAGGGAACATGCAAGGGTCAAAGGGTGGCTGCCTCCAACGCCTCCCCACCTATATATAGGCGTGAAGGGGGCTGGTGGCTTGCCCTCCAAGGCCATAGGGTCGTTGGCCAAAGGGGTACGAAGGAAATCTCACCTTTCCTTCCCCACCGATCGTTATCCCCCTTCTTAGGCATCCAGATCTTATCCCCTTGGGATATGATACTATTCCTTTAAAGAGAGGATCTTGGTGCGACTAGACCTGGGTTGTGGGGACTTTCCCCACTACCCACATTCATGTGGGTCCCCCATGCAGGTGGGACCCACTCTGAAACCTTCTAGAACCTTCCCGGTACAATACCAAAAAAACTCAAACTTTTTCCGGAACCCCGATAACAACTTCCCATATATGATTCTTTACCTCCGGACTATTCCGGAGCTCCTCAAACAACCTACGGACTTTCCACTATTGATATCTCAATACTACCCTAACGCTATTGAACGTTAAGCGTGCGACTCTACGGGTTCGAGAATCATGGAGACATGACCGAGGCTCCTCTGCGTTCAGTAACCAATAGCGGGACCTGGATGACCATATTGATTCCTACATATTCCACAAACAACGATGTCAAGGATCCAGTTAATCCCGCATACAATTCCCTTTCTCTGGCGATATGTTACTTGCCCGAGATTCGATCGTGGGTATCTCTGTACCTAGTTCAATCTCGTTACCGGCAAGTCTCTTTACTCATTTTGTAATACAAGATCCCATGGCTAACTCTTTAGTCATATTGCTTGCAAACTCATTGTGATGTTGTATTACCGAGTGGGCCTAAGATACCTCCATCACACAGAGTGATAAATCCCAGTCTTGATCCATGCCAACTCAACAGACACCCTCGAAGATACATGTAGAGCATCTTTATAGTCACCCAGTTATGTTGCGACGTTTGATACACACAAGGTACTCCTCCGGTGTCAGTGATTTACATGATCTCATGGTCACAGGAACGGACACTTGACATGCAAAAAATGATAGAAATGAACTTGATACGATCATATGCTACATTTATAGTTTGGCTCTTGTCCATCACATCATTCTCCTAATGATGTGATCCCGTTATCAAATGACAACTCATGGCTATGACTAGGAAACCATAGCCATGTTTGATCAACGAGCTAGCCCGGTAGAGGCTCACTAGGGACATGTTGTTGTCTATGCATCCAACCATGTATTTGTGTTGCCAATCAATACAATTATAGCATGGATAGTAAATGATTATCATGAACAAGGAAATGTAATAATAACCACTTTCTTGTTGTCTGTAGGGCATATTTCCAACAGCTAATGCTTTTGGTTTACAAGGGTATGTAGACACACCCCCTCTCGTTGCTTTACATCTCCTAGATTAGATCTTGAGTGTTCATAGGATTTTTTGTTTTGATTTTCTTGCTTCATTCCCCATCAGTTGCGTGCAGCTTGCCGGAGAAGCTTGTCAGCGTGCTTGCCGGCACCATGAGATGGTGGCGGTAGTCAGAGCAGCATGGAGAGGCGACAACTTGACAGGGGAGCTCGGTCTCATCGGTTGCACGCCTTGCAACAACGTGCAGCTCGCCAGAGAAGCATGTCAGCGCACGTGCTAGTTGGCAGTGAGCGCCGGTGGTGGCAGTCAGAGCAACACGGTGAGGCGGCGACTCGACGAGTTTGGGACAGTCAAAGCAGTGCTGAGAGGCGGCAGGCTCAACGAGAGCTTGGCAGGAGCACGAGAGGCGACTTGTCTACATGATCCAGATCCTACAATAGTGTCGTTGTGATAAGAGAGATTGCGACAACAAGCTAGTTAAAAGAATTAGTAGTGGTGGCCATGGGGCACGTTGCATGCATAGAAAGCGGCGGGCACGAGGCTGCGATCCGCCGGGTGATTTATCGCCTTTCCCCCTAATTATTTACAGAGAAAATTTCACTCTAGGTCATTAAACTTGAGCTGGGTGACACATTAGTACCACTACTTCAAAATACCTGAACTATGGTCCAAATACTTGCGCTAGGGGTTCACTTTGGTCCATGTATACGATTTTCTGTACGTATCTACTGACTTGGCCGAGTCAGCAGCCGCCAGCTCGGCTTTGACCGCCACACTATCGTTCCTTCGGTGAATACCAGTCCATCCGGGTTTTTTTTTTGCAAAACGACATGACCATTAAACCCAGCCACCTGGTCGGACCGCGCCAGCTTGCTCTGTCCCTCTCCTCCCGCACCTGCTCGCTGTCTCCCTCTCCACCCGCACCCTCTCTGCTCATCGTTGTTGCCGAGGTCCTCGAGCTCGTCGGCGTCGGCAACGGCTCGATGAGCACATCGTCGGACGCTGAGCCACCGCTGTCCGTGTTGTTCGGGAGGGGCCTGCGTGACGTGCCTCTTGCTCCTATGCATCATTGTTATGATGCCTCGCCGCCCCTGTACGGTACGTCGCCATCGCCAGTAGCTCTGGTGCTCGATTTGTAGAATTTAGCTCCGGTAAACAGTTCCTGGTGGGATCAATTGCGCGTACGAGCTAGGGTTTGGGCTTTTGTTGTACTTTTTGATGGATTGGGTGTGGATGGTAGGGTTTTAGCAGTTCTTGATGAACTTAGTGGCAGGCCAAAAATAGTGTTGCGTCCTGTGTTAGGATGGGGGGTTCGCAGTTGTTGTAGAGACCTGGAGTGGTTAGGATTCTTTCTCCCCCAATTTGTCATGGGTCCAGGGGTCTAGGGTTTAAGCAGTAAAGGTTGATTTCAGTGTCAGAGTTCGCTTGGTGTGACCTGCTTTTAATTTGCAATTACATTAGCTCTGATTTACCAAAAATGGTTGCTTTGTGACCTGTAAGATCGTACATTTGTTAATTGGAGGCCAGGAATCTCTGCTTTTGTTTCTGAAAATTCTGAATTTTGTACTGTCTGAACCTCTCTGTACTTGCCTTTGTCTGAAATGTCTGAACTTTTTTCACTTTGATTGTTTTGCAGGACCCTTAAGCAACCACTTCTCTGTTGAGGTCATACATGGTGGCTATTTTCTTTGTGCTGGCAAGCATAGGGATTATCACAAAGGTCACTCCATTTGGTATGATTACTGTGACATAGATAATTGGACACCTAATGTTGTTGCCAGTCTAGTGGAGGAAATTGGATATGAGTTTGAGGCCAGGATCAGGGCTTATTGGTGTGTTCCTGGGTTGACAGTCTACAAGAATGGATTAAGAGAGATTAAGTTAGGGGACAACACTATGACAGAAAACATGAAGGATTGTGCTCTGAATGGCAACCACTTCCAACAGATTTTCCTTGATCATGATGAGAGCATGAGATCATTTATTTCTCATGTTCCTGTTCACTCTGATAATGAGGATCATCCAGTTGCTAGGTTTAGTGGTATTAGGCCCAAGAAGGAGAATGCACACCAACAGCAAAAGGAGCAGGCACAACAACAGCAAGAGGAGCAGGCTGAGCTCACTCTAGTGGAACAGGAGCAGGTTGAGTTGCCTCAAATGGAACAGGAGCTGCCTCAGCATCATCAAGAGCATGACCATGATCAAGAGCATGAGCATGATCAAGAGCATGAGCAAGATGAAGCAGAGTCAGAAAGTGGAGCAGAGTCAAAAGAAGATGATTTCATACCAAGTCCACCCTACCCAGGAACTACTTACCTTTCATCTTAGTTTGGGTTTAGGGCCAGAAGATCCTGTAGGTTTTTGAACATGGATTCAACAGATGCAGTTGGTGATTTAGTAATCCATGGTTCAGATGAAGAATACAATCCTCAGCTTGTTGATTCAGACATTGGTCTTGAAGATGATGATGAATTATTTGCCAGAAATGTTGATTGTGAGAAAGGTAAAAGTGTAGCAGTGCAAGAAGAACATGATGATCCTACTAAAGATGTGGATATGTGTTTGCCTTCTTCTGATGAAGATAAGGTGAAACTGAATTTCAAAAGTTTTAGAGAGGAAGACCTCACTAAACCACAATTTCATGTTGGCCAGACCTTTGGATCTGTTGAGTTCCTGAGGAAAGCTATCAAAGAATACAATTGTCAGGAGAGAGTTGACATTAAATGCCCCAGAAATGATAGGAAAAGACTCAATGCCATTTGTGAAGATGGGTGCCCTTGGATGTTGGGGGCAATGAGGTGGCCTGGGTCTCGAACCCAGGACCTGTGGTATTGAACGTTGGGGGCAATGCCAGTGGGGTAAGTACTAGTGCTTTGATCAAGGGCAGATACTAAACTAATTATTTAGTAGTAGTGGCTAAATGGACCATGCCTTTTCGGTTTCCTTCCCTGCTCTTTAAGCCCACCCACCCACCGCTCCACTCGCCACTCACATCCAGTCCACAGTCCACCCACGTCGCCTCGGTTACCCTGCTACCAAACCCCCACTCCGCCCTCGCTGCCGACCACCACACCACTGTTGCCGACATGGAGAACAGCCCTGCCTGGCAGAGGGTCATCGATGACCTTGCAGGCAATGACAAGGCGATGCGAGCGGACCTGACGGAGATTGGGAAGTGGTTCCCGAGCATTGTGATGCTGCGTCACCACGCGCGAGGCCTCCTCAAGGTCATGACCGACAACGAGCTGGACCGTGCCTGCACCGACTGCTTCGGTATCCCTCCTGTGCTCGTCCTCCGCTTCACGATGCATGATACGTCTCCAACGTATCTATAATTTTTTATTATTCCATGCTATCATATTACCCGTTTTGGATGTTTATGGGATTTACTTTACAATTTTATATCATTTTTGGGACTAACCTACTAACCAGAGGCCCAACCCGAATTGCTGTTTTTTTTCCTATTTCAGTGTTTCGAAGAAAAGGAATATCAAACGGAGTCCAAATGAGATGAAACCTTCGGGAGCGATCTTTTTGGAACAAATGCAAACTAGGAGACTTGGAGTGGACGTCAAGCAACAAACGAGGCGGCTGATGTCTACTACACAACCTTCTTCTTGTAGACGTTGTTGGGCCTGCAAGTGCACAGGTTTGTAGGAAAGTAGCAAATTTCCCTCAAGTGGATGACCTAAGGTTTATCAATCCGTGGGAGGCGTAGTATGAAGATGGTCTCTCTCAAACAACCCTGCAACCAAATAACAAAGAGTCCCTTGTGTCCCCAACACACCCAATACAATGGTAAATTGTATAGGTGCACTAGTTCGGCGAAGAGATGGTGATACAAGCACAATATGGATGGTAGATAAGAGTATTTGTAATCTGAAAATATAAAAACAGCAAGGTAACTAATGATAAAAGTGAGCGTAAACGGTATTGCAATGGTAGGAAACAAGGCATAGGGTTCATACTTTCACTAGTGCAAGTTCTCTCAACAATAATAACATAGATAGATCATATAACAATCCCTCAACATGCAACAAAGAGTCACTCCAAAACCACTAATAGTGGAGAACAAACGTAGAGATTATGGTAGGGTATGAAACCACCTCAAAGTTATTCTTTCGGATCGATCTGTTCAAGAGTTTGTACTAGAATAACACCTTAAGACACAAATCAACCAAAACCCTAATGTCACCTAGATACTCCATTGTCACCTCAAGTATCCGTGGGCATGATTATACGATATGGATCACACAATCTCAGATTCATCCAACCAACACAAAGTACTTTAAAGAGTGCCCCAAAGTTTCTACCGGAGAGTCAAGAAAACGTGTGCCAACCCCTATGCATAGGTTCATGGGCGGAGCCCACAAGTTGGTCACCAAAACATACATCAAGTGGCACGTGATATCCCATTGTCACCATAGATAAACACGGCAAGACATACATGAAGTGTTCTCAAATCAAAGACTCAATCCAATAAGATAACTTCAAGAGGGAAACTCAATTCATCACAAGAGAGTAGAGGGGGAGAAACATCATAAGATCCAACTATAATAACAAAGCTTGCGATACATCAAGATCGTGCCATAGAGAGAACACGAGAGAGAGAGAGAGAGATCAAACACATAGCTACTGGTACATACTCTCAGCCCCGAGGGTGAACTACTCCCTCCTCGTCATGGATAGTGCCGGGATGATGAGGAAGGCCACCGGTGATGGGTTCCCCCTCCGGCAGGGTGCCGGAACAGGCTCCCGAGAGGTTTTTGGTGGCTACAGAGGCTTGCGGCGGCGGAACTCCCGATCTATCTTCTCCGTGGATGTTTTTAGGGTACGTGGGACTATATAGGAGAAAGAAGTCGGTCGGGGGTGCTCGAGGGGCCCACGAGACAGGGGGCGTGCCCCTATCTCCTAGCCTCCTCGAGGATCTTCTGACGTGAACTCCAAGTCTCCAGGATCATATTCTTCCAAAAATTCACGCTGTCGAAGGTTTCATTCCGTTTGGACTCCGTTTGATATTCATTTTCTTCGAAATACTAAAACAGGCAATAAAACAGCAATATGGGCTGGGCCTCCGGTTAATAGGTTAGTCCCAAAAGTAATATAAAAGTGTATAATAAAGGCCGTAATCATTCAAAACAAATAATAAATAGCATGAATGCTTCATAAATTATAGATACGTTAGAGACGTATCAGCATCCCCAAGCTTAATTCCTACTCGTCCTCGAGTAGGTAAATGATAAAAGAAAGAATTTATGAAGTGTGAATGCTAGAAGGTGCACAAGTTTGATCAATGATAAGTTCAATCACCTTTCCTAGCATGGTAATATGTCATAACAGTAGTTCATCTCATAAAACTTCTCACGATAAAGTAACAAGCAATTCACATGTCAAAGCATAGACCATAAACTTTCTTGAAAACGAGCAAACTTCATTTTTCAGTCATCAAACAATTGCAATTCATCTTATTTTCAGGAATAGCAAACTCCACATACTCAACTATCATATAATCTTCTACAACTGCTAACACTCATGCAATACTAATGGTTATGGAGTTTCAATCGGACACTGAGAAAGATAGGGGCTTATAGTGTTGCCTCCCAACGTATTCACCTTTGGGTGATGTCAACAATAATAGTTCATGCTAACTTACATCCAATTGGATATATATATCATGATCTTCCCAACACGAGGTGCTTGCCAAAGGATAAAATGAAAAAGGGAAAGGTGAAGATCACCTTGACTTTTGCATAAAAGTAAAAGACATAAAGTAAAAGATAGGCCCTTCGCAGAGGGAAGCAGAGGTTGTCATGCGCTTTTAGGGTTGGATGCACAAAATATTAATGCGAATGAATGTCACTTTTTATTGCCACTTGCATATGGACCTTTATTATGCAGTCCGTCGCTTTTATTGCTTCCATAACAAGATCGTATAAAGCTATTTTCTTCACACCAAAAGATCATACATATTTAGAGAGCAATTTTTATTGCTTGCACCGATGACAACTTACTTGAAGGATCTTACTCAATCCATAGGTAGGTATGGTGGACTCTCATGGCAAAACTGGGTTTAAGGATATTTGGAAGCACAAGTAGTATCTCTACTTGGTGCAAGGAATTTTGGCTAGCATGAGGGGGAAAGGCAAGCTCAACATGTTTGAATGATCCATGACAATATACTTTAACTGAGATGTGCGAAAACATAACCCATTACGTTGTCTTCCTTGTCCAACATCAACTCATTAGCATGTCATACTTAATGAGTTCTCCCAATTATAAAAGATGTCTAGGATAGTATATTTATATGTGAAATCTCTCTTCCTTTAATATTCTTTCATGAATTGTTCAAATGACCAATACAATGCTTGCTAACCATCAATAAATTTACAACCTCTACTTCTTAGATGTGAAGTCATTACTCCCCATGGGATAAGCAAATGAAACATATATAATTTCAGATTTATGACTTTCAACTCATTCAACCATTTACTCATAGGATATAAGTGAAGCACATGAATAAATGACAAACTACTCCAAAAAGATATAAGTGAAGAACAATGAGTAGTTAATTAATTATGTAACTATGTAAAGACTCTCTCTCATTAAAGAATTTCAGATCTTGGTATTGTATTCAAACAGCAAGCAAAATAAAACAAAATGACATTGCAAGGATAGCACAACTCACGTGAAGAAGCAAAAACTTAGGCTCAACCGATACTAACCGATAGTTGTTGAAGAAGAAAGGTGGGATGCCTACCGGGGCATCCCCAAGCTTAGGTGCTTGAGACTTCTTGGAATATTATCTTGGGGTGCCTTGGGCATCCTCAATCTTGAACGTTTATGTCTCCTTAGTTCCTCTCATATCATGGTTTCTCTATTTCTCAAAAGCTTCATCCACAACAAACTCAACAAGAACTCGTGAGATAGGTTAGTATAAACCAATGCAAAACCTTATCATTTCTACTGTAACGAATCACTAAAATTATTATTCAACATTTAATACTAAATGCCTCTGCATATTTAATACTCCTATCCTCCAATAGAATCATTAAACAAGCAAACATATGCAAACAATGCAAACACAACAGCAATCTGCCAAAACAGTATAGTCTGTAAAGAATGCAAGAGTATCAATACTTCCCTAACTCCCAAAATTATGAAATAAAATTCCCACTGTACTAAATTTTCAGAGCTCATTTGCAAAAAGTTTCAACATTATATCATGCTCTGACTTTTCTAGGGAATTTTTGCAACAACGGTAAACTTTCTGTTTTCAAACAGCAACATGTATACTAGCAAAATAAGCATGGCAAAGGCTATCCTTGACATTTTTATTGAAAATAAAGATGCAAAACATTATTCTAAATAACAGCAAGCAAATACTAACAAAAGAAAATGACGCTCCAAGCAAAACACATATCATGTGGTGAATAAAAATATAGCTCCAAGTAAAGTTACCGATGAACAAAGACGAAAGAGGGGATGCCTTCCCGGGGCATCCCCAAGCTTAGGCTCTTTTCCACTCCTTATTACATAGTCCATCGAATCTTTACCCAAAACTTGAAAACTTCACAATAGAAAACTTAACAGAAAACTCGTAAGCTCCGTTAGTATAAGAAAATAAAACCACCACTTAGGTACTGTAATGAACTCATTCTAAATTCATATTGGTGTAATATCTACTGTACTCCAACTTATCTATGGTTCATACTCTCTGATACTACCCATAGATTCATCAAAATAAGCAAACAACACATAGAAAACAGAATCTGTCAAAAACAGAACAGTCTGTAGTAATCTGTATCAAACGTATACTTCTGGAACTCCAAAAATTCTACCAAATTAGGAAGTCCTAAGAAATTTGTGTAATAATCCATATCACAATCAGATCATAATTCCTACAAGCATATGTTCCTCCCTCGTAATAATTTCCAGTAGCATCATGAATGAATTCAACAATGTAACCAGCACCTAAAGCATTCTTTTCATGATCTACAAGCATAGAAAATTTACTACTCTCCACATAAGCAAGTTTCTTCTCATTCGGAATAGTTGGAGTATCATAAAAGACTTGAAAACTAAAAATTGTCTCCACATTAAAAGAGTAATGTTCGGAAAAAGGGTAATCATAATCATGACAAGATTTGTAAATATAATCATCACTACTTTTTATAGCATAAGTTTCATCACAATAATCAACATAAGTAGCAACTTCGTTCTCATCATAATCGATTGAAACCTCTCCCAAGATAGTGGAATCATCACTAAATAAAGTTGACACTCTTCCAAATCCACTTTCATATTCATCACAATAAAATTCAACATCCTCAAAAATAGTGGGATTACTACTTCCTAAAGTTGACACTCTTCCAAACCCACTTTCATCAATATAATCATCATAGGTAAGAGGCATGCTATTATCATAACAACTTTGCATATCAAAACTTGGGATGCTAAAAATATCATCTTCATTAAACGTAGCATCCCCAAGCTTGGGACAAACATTAATTTCAGCAAATATATTCTCAAATATTTCATCCTCATCAAACATAGCTTCCCCAAGCTTGGTCCCTTTCTTATCATAAGCATTATCATTCTCATCATTAAAAATATGGATAGCGCCAATAGTAAAGCAATTATCATCATCACAATGAGTAGTAGGAGCAACATAATTTGGGAGGGATACCTTTCTACCTTTGTTGCTCCTTCTTTTCTTTTTCTTCTTCACATTATGTGTGGGTTCAACACTTCCTCTTTGGGCTCCTTATTGATGAGATTGGTTGAATAGAAAGCTCCTCCTCGTTACCTGATTCATCATAAGAAATAATAGGAGGAGATTGGGAAGTCTCTTACCTTTCATTAGTATTCTCTTCATCTTCTATTTGCTTCCTTTTCTTTAGGTAATTGGCAATATAAGGATTTTCAATGCAATTCACTGCACAAAACATATAAATCTTCTCTAGATCAAAATCAAAAAATCTATCAAGATTAAATTTTGGAATACCCTCAGTTATATGTTTCATTTCTTCATACCCCAAAAGAAGACTAAGCTCTTTATGATGCCCAAGGGTAATCAAGTTATCACAATTTTTGGACACGATTCGATCATGAAACAATTTGCATTGGAGATTTAAATGACCACGTTCATTGCAAAGTTCACAAGGGGCACGAAAAATATTGAATCTTTCAGCACAATCATCAAGCCTTTCTTGTAAACCTTTAGTTTTTAAATACTTATGCCTCTTGCAATATCTATTTTCTCTATTTGGTGTGTCCATGCAAACACATTCTACTCCACAAAAATCAACATGCTTATAAGAGACATTTTCATCATAACTAGTGCAATCATCATTAGTACTATGGATATTCAAAGAGTTCATACTAACAACATTGCAATCATGCTCATCATTCAAAGATTTAGTACCAAGCATTTTAATACATTCTTCTTCTAGCACTTGAGCACAATTTTCCTTTCCATCATACTCACGAAAGACGAAGCGTATGAGACAAACTTAACTCCATTTTTTTGTAGTTTCTTTTATAAACTAAACTAGTGATAAAACAAGAAACAAAAAGATTCGATTGCAAGATCTAAATATATACCTTCAAGCACTCACCTCCCGGGCAACGGCGCCAGAAAAGAGCTTGATGTCTACTACACAACCTTCTTCTTGTAGACGTTGTTGGGCCTGCAAGTGCACAAGTTTGTAGGACAGTAGCAAATTTCCCTCAAGTGGATGACCTAAGGTTTATCAATCCGTGGGAAGCGTAGGATGAAGATGGTCTCTCTCACACAACCCTGCAACCAAATAACAAAGAGTCTCTTGTGTCCCCAACACACCCAATACAATGGTAAATTGTATAGGTGCACTAGTTCAGCGAAGAGATGGTGATACAAGCACAATATGGATGGTAGATAAGAGTATTTGTAATCTGAAAATATAAAAACAGCAAGGTAACTAATGATAAAAGTGAGCTAAACGGTATTGCAATGGTAGAAAACAAGGCATAGGGTTCATACTTTCATTAGTGCAAGTTCTCTCAACAATAATAACATAGATAGATCATATAAAAATCCCTCAACATGCAACAAAGAGTCACTCCAAAGCCACTAATAGCGGAGAACAAACGTAGAGATTATGGTAGGGTATGAAACCACCTCAAAGTTATTCTTTCGGATCGATCTATTCAAGAGTTCGTACTAGAATAACACCTTAAGACACAAATCAACCAAAACCCTAATGTCACCTAGATACTCCATTGTCACCTCAAGTATCCGTGGGCATGATTATACGATATGCATCATACAATCTCAGATTCATCCAACCAACACAAAGTACTTCAAAGAGTGCCCCAAAGTTTCTACCGGAGAGTCAAGAAAACGTGTGCCAACCCCTATGCATAGGTTCATGGGCGGAACCCGCAAGTTGGTCACCAAAACATACATCAAGTGGCACGTGATATCCCATTGTCACCACAGATAAACACAGCAAGACATACATGAAGTGTTCTCAAATGAAAGACTCAATCCGATAAGATAACTTCAAGAGGGAATCTCAATTCATCACAAGAGAGTAGAGGGGGAGCAACATCATAAGATCCAACTATAATAACAAAGCTCGCGATACATCAAGATCGTGCCATAGAGAGAACACGAGAGAGAGAGAGAGAGAGAGAGAGAGAGAGAGAGAGATCAAACACATAGCTACTGGTACATACTCTCAGCCCGGAGGGTGAACTACTCCCTCCTCGTCATGGATAGCGCCGGGATGATGAAGAAGGCCACCGGTGATGGGTTCCCCCTCCGGCAGGGTGCCGGAACAGGCTCCCGAGAGGTTTTTGGTGGCTACAGAGGCTTGCGGCGGCGGAACTCCCGATCTATCTTCTCCGTGGATGTTTTTAGGGTACGTGGGACTATATAGGAGAAAGAAGTCGGTCGGGGGGTGCTCGAGTGGCCCACGAGACAGGGGGGCACTCCCCCTATCTCCTGGTGTCGGTGTACTAGAGTAGGGGTACCCTAGTACCCCGAACTTGTGCACGGGCGGTCGCAGCATCCCGCGGCAAGGCTTGCCGGGTGACCGCCAAGACCCTCCGTGGTTCCCTTGAAGACCATTCAAGAACAAAGCATTCAAGATGAAGAGACAAGGCCCCGGCAAGAGGATCTTGCCGGGAAGAGACAAGGCCCCGGCAAGAGGATCTTGCCGGGAAGGCCACTCAAGGCATACCGAGAAAGCTTGCCGCGATGCGCCGCGCGTCCCGGCAAGGCCCGGTGAGCGACAAGCTCCCGAACACGACAAGACGACGACCGCAGCAAGGAGCTTGCCGCGGGAAACCACCACTTCGTGCCCGCGCTCCAGCACACCTGCTAACGTGTCGCTCTAGGACTCTCCCAAGCACACGTGGCAGGAGGCCGCGCAGCTAGGGGTGCGCGGTGGCAAGCAGGCGCTGACAAGATAACCATCGTGGCAAACGGTGGCGCTCCTAACGGTCACTTTTTGCACTGTTTAGGCAACTCAGACGAGCATTCAATGACCTTGTCCCCTGCCGTCAGAGTTAGGTAGGGTGCACTGTGTCCACAGTAGCGGTAGCTGCACCTACCGCATCCTTTTCCATTTTTACCCTTCTAGTCTACGTTGCCACCTGTCGGCGACCCCTTGAAAGTATAAAAGGAGGCCCAAGCACAACGTAGAAGGGGTTCGGCTCATTCGAAACATCAGGAACACTCTCACGCTCGGTCGGGCAGCGTCCACCGCTCCTGAGCAAGAATTCAATACACACAAACAAGCAGCGATAGGGTTTTACGCATCCGTGCGGCCCGAAGCTGGGTAAAAACTACCCGCGTGTACTGCCTCGATCCGCTCTTTGTGAGCTCTCCGCCTCCCACCGAACCGAAAGCGGCCCGGTCCCCATAGGTGTTGGTGGATCAGCTTCCCCCGACATCTTTGGTGCGCCAGGTAGGGGGCGTCAAGATTGTGCGAACCCGATCCGGCGTGCACGCGAGCTAAATCTTCATCGTCTTCATCGACATGCCACCGAAGAAGAAGGATTCGGAGGCAGCTGTTCCGTCTGCGTCGCTTTCACCGCCTCCGGAGCAAACGGGTGGTGGAGTGGACACCGGCGGAAGAATGGGCGTCGACGAGGGAGCCCTCAGTGCGGCCAAGTCCAAGGATAAGGCGGCACAGACCTCGGCGTCCATGCGCGCACCACACCCCTCTCAGGAGGCGCGGGACCAGCAGCGTCATGGCGTTCGCAGCGCCATACGTCCGCTGGGCCAAGATCAAGCTGGTGGTTCTCGTGGCGCTCAAGACCAACATGCACGTCAACATGCTGGCTCGAGCGAGGTATGGTCACCTGGATGGGGCACTGCTCCTTCTAACGTGGTTAGGAGTCCGAGCACGCCCCACTCCTCGCACCGTTCACCTCCGCCACCCACCACTCCAGCAGAAGCCTTGGCGCGAGCTCAACTGCTCCTAGACTATCCTCCGACGGTGGACAAGACCGACGAATGGAGGGCCACTATCCAGAGCCTCATCGGCTTCGCCAACGGCGATACTGCGCGGCAACCAAGCACCTCGCTGCCGCGGCAGGACAGCCGGACGCGAGCCGATGGCAACAAGACTGGGGGAGGTGCGACTTCCATGCACTCTCCACTACGAAGGCCAAAATCGCCGACTCGCCGAGTCCACCCCGACAGCGGCTCCACCGTGTCATCGGACCCACAAGCTCGTCGCGACAAGCGCCAAGTTCTCCATGAACGACAACAAGAAGACGCTCGAACCCGCATCGAGCGCTGAAGAGAAGCGCGACGTCAATCCGACAAGCGCGCTGGGCCCTCTGTTGACATGCATGCGCCAGGGGAACCAGGCGATCTGCCGTACGCGGTAGGTTGTCCTGCGTTCACCCGTGAGCTGCGGCAAGTCCAGTGGCCCAGCACAAAGAATTTCAAACCAGACGTACCAGAGAAGTACGACGGCAAGACGCATCCGTCGGAGTTTCTCAGCATCTACACCATCGCGGTGCAGGCTGCCGGAGGACAGGACGATAAGATCCTTTCCAACTACTTCCCGTTGGTACTCAAGCCCAACGTCAGGTCCTGGCTCATGCATTTGCCGGACAATTCCATCTCCTCTTGGGCAGATTTATGCCATCAGTTTGTCGGTGCCTTTACAGGCGGCCACAAGCCACATGGCCAAGAGAGCGATCTTCATTTGCTCGCCCAGAAGGAAGGAGAGCCACTGCGCAAGTACATTCAGAGATTCAGCCGTGTACAGCACAACATCCCAGACGTCCACCCCGCCGCGATCATCAGCGCGTTCCATCAGAACGTGCGAAACCGAAGGATGAGGGAGGAGATGGCGATGTGCAAGATCAGAGACGTCAGCGAGCTTTACGCCCTGGCCGACAGGTGTGCACGCGCTGAAGAGGGGAGGAAGCTCCCCGGAGAGGATACAGGAGCAGGAGGATCTGACAGTGAGGATGTCGCCCCGACAAAGAAAGGCCGACGGCGGAACAACAGAAGGAGGAAGGGCAAGGAAGTGCTAGCTGTCGAGCAGACCGGCAACGGAGGTGGCGCCAAGGAAGCTAAAGCTGGTGGCTCCGACAAGGAGGCCCAGCCTGTGGCGGCCGCCGACAAGCAGGACAGCTCCGGCAAGCAGTATTGTAAGATTCACCGCACCAAGGGTCACGATCTCTAGAACTGCAAGAAAGTCGAACAGCTTGTTGAGCAACAGAAAGCTAAGTACGAGTGGCGCGACAAGGAGAAGGCCCAGGAAGGAACTGGTGGGTCCGGCAAGAAACGTCCCGGCCGAGGAGGACGCCGCGGCAAGGCCAAGCAGCGGCAAGGAGATAGGCCTCCCCATGGCCGCGACAAGGATGAAGATGACGACGATGACGAAGACGTGGATGATGATGAGGCCGATGAGTAGGAATTTCAGAAAGCTACAGAGGTCCTGTGCGTTGACGGTGGTGCTTCTCTGCATACTTCGCACCGCCAACTCAAGCAGTGGATGCGGGAGGTTAATGCAGCGGAACCATCCGTAGAGTCACGCAAGCCTCTGAAATGGTCCAGCACGCCTATCATCTTCGACATTGAGGATCACCCTGATCGCGTAACTGCGGTCGGGTGCTTGCCGATGTTGGTTTCACCAACTATCCGCAACCTCAAGGTCACGAAGATGCTAGTTGACGGCGGGGCCGGCTTGAATCTGATCTCCTCCGCGGTCCTTCAGAAACTCCAGATCCTTGACAACGAGCTCGAAGAGACTGGCACATTCCAAGGAATCAACCCGGGAAGGAGCAAGCCGAAGGGGAAGATCACGCTGCCGGTCACATTTGGCAGCGAGCTGAATTTCAGAACTGAGAGGGTCACATTTGACGTTGCCGACTTTCCATTACCTTACAATGGAATCCTTGGCCGTCCGGCACTCGCCAAGTTCATGGCAGCATCTCACTATGCGTACAACATACTGAAAATGCCAGGCCCAATATGTGTCATCTCTGTCCCTGGCGACAAGAAGGATGCTCTTATCTGTGCCGACAAGATCTACCGGGAAGCAGCAGCCGCAGCTGATCGCAACACACTTGCCGCTGAAGCTCCCGGGGGGAAGAAGAAGACAAAGTCCGGCAAGAGCTCTGATGCCCACTCCGGCAAGCGCACCTCTTCGGAGTGCTGCGCTACCGTCGAGGACGCACCATCGAGCTCCACCGGCAAGTGCAAGAAGACAATGACAGCTCCACCCGAGACCAAGAAGGTGTCCGCCAAGGAGGACGGCACTGGTGGTACCTTCACCATCAGTGCCACGCTTGACCCCAAATAGGAAAGCGCGCTCATTGCTTTCCTGCGGGCGAATGTCGACGTGTTTGCATGGCAACCGTCTGATATCCCCGGTGTTTCCAGGAAAGTAATTGAGCACCACCTAGCCGTCTGTCCTCATGCTCGGCCCGTCAAGCAGAGAGTCAGGAAGCAGGTAATGGAGCGCCAAGAGTTCATTGCAGAAGAGATCAGGAAATTGGAAGCAGCAGGCCTTGTCAGAGGAGTGCTCCATCCCACGTGGTTGGCCAATCCTGTAGTCGTGCGCAAGGCGAACGGGAAATGGAGGCTTTGTATAGACTTCACTGATGTCAATAAAGCTTGTCCCAAAGATCCATTTCCCTTTCCGCGCATTGACCAGATTGTTGAATCCACAGCTGGATGTGATTTGCTTTCATTTCTTGATGCATATTCAGGATACCATCAAATCTTCATGGCAGAAGAGGATGAGGAAAAAATTGCATTTATCACCCCTTGCGGCACATACTGTTTTGTACGGATGCCCTTTGGGTTGAAGAACGCTGGTTCAACATTTGCAAGGGTAGTCCATGTCGCTTTTGAGCCACAGATACACAGAAATGTGGAAGCCTACATGGATGATATAGTGGTCAAGAGTAAGGACAAGGCTACCCTGATCCAAGATTTAGAAGAAACTTTTGCAAATCTGCGCAAGATCAACCTCAAGCTCAACCCCGAGAAGTGCGTGTTTGGAGTCCCTTCCAGCAAGCTTCTCGGGTTCTTTGTGTCTCAGCGGGGAATTGAAGCCAACCCCGACAAGATCAAGGCCATCGAGCAGATTGAAGCACCGAAGCGCGTCAAGGATGTGCGAAGGCTTGCCGGTTGCGTGGCTGCTCTCAGCAGGTTTATCTCTAAGTCCGCTGAGCCCGCCCTGCCGTTTTTCAAAATATTGAAAAAGGCAGGTCCAATGAAATGGACTCCGAAAGCGGAGGATGCGCTGCAGGACTTGAAGAGGTACCTGTCCTCCACTCCAATACTTGTCGCACCTAAGCCACAAGAGAAGTTGCTGCTGTACCTAGCGGCAACCAATCAAGTGGTTAGTGCTGCATTAGTAGCGGAGAGGGAGGCAGATGATGAGCCAACGACCGCGACAAGTGAATCCAGCGACAAGCAGGGGGCTTCTCCGACAAGCTCTGGTCCCGACAAAGATGAATCTGCGCAGACGTGCAAGGAGGTGCAGAAGAAGATGGTGCAGCGCCCAATTTACTTTGTCAGCTCCCTTCTCCAGGGGGCTAGGTCGAGGTACTCTGGTGTGCAAAAATTGCTTTTCGGCCTTCTCATGGCCTCAAGAAAGCTGCGCCATTACTTCCAGGCACACGAGATCACAGTTGTCACTCGCTTTCCGCTGAAGAGGATACTGCAGAATCCAGAAGCAACAGGCAGGATTGTCGAGTGGGCACTGGAACTGTCAAGCTTTGGCCTCAAGTTTGAGAGCACTGCAACGATCCAAAGCAGGGTATTGGCAGAGTTCATAGCAGAGTGGACGCCAACCCCAGATGAAGAAATTCCAGAGACGAGCATCCCCGTCAAGGAGACAAGCAAAGAGTGGCTGATGTACTTTGATGGTGCCTTCTCGCTACAAGGCGCCGGTGCAGGCGTGCTGCTTATCGCACCCACCGGAGAGCGCCTCAAGTACGTAGTTCAGATGCATTTTCCCAAGGAGCAAGCAACGAACAATACCGCAGAGTATGAAGGTTTGCTTGCCGGACTCAGAATCGCAGCCGACCTTGGGATCAAGAAACTCATTGTAAGGGGTGACTCGCAGCTTGTCGTCCGCCAAGTGAACAAGAACTACCAGAGTCCATTGATGGAAGCTTATGTTGATGAAGTGAGGAAGCTAGAAGCACACTTTGATGGCCTGCAAATGGAACACGTTCCACGAGCTCAGAACGATGTTGCTGACGGCCTGTCAAAGTGCGCAGCACTAAAGTTACCTATGGAACCAGGGATTTTTGTGCTCAAGCTGACTCAACCATCCGTGACGCCATCAACTGGACAGAATAAGAAGAGGAAGTTGGTTTGTGGTGACTACTTTCCGGCAGAGCTTCCCGAAGCCGCCGCCAAGAAGGTCCCCAAGATTGACGCCAAGAGTGCTGAGGAGCAGTCTGCTCCGGCGAACCTCTTGGTTTGTTCTGTTGAAGCAAACGCTCCCGACAAGTTTTGCTCCGGCAAGCTTGCCGGGGAATATCACGCTCCGGCCGAACCGCAGGTTCTTGCCGTGGAAGCGGATGTTCCCGCAGTAACAGATACGCCTTTAGTCCTTGTTGTCGAGCCACAAGCTCCAGCATGGGCGCAGCAGATTGTCCGTTTCCTTCAGATAGGAGAGCTTCCCGAAGAGCAAGAAGAAGCGGAAAGAGTAGCCCGGCAGTCAAGTATGTACAAGTTTGTCGACGACACACTGTACAGAATAAGACTCAACGGTGTGAAATTGAAGTGCATTCGCCGGGAAGATGGACAACAGCTGTTGGCAGAGATACATGGAGGCATATGTGGTCACCACATTGGCGCAAGAGCACTTGCCGGCAAAGCATTCCGACAAGGTTTCTTCTGGCCGACAGCCCTCCAGGATGCAACTGCACAAGTAACCAAGTGTGAAGCGTGCCAGTTCCATTCCAAACAGATACACCAGCCAGCTCAAGCTCTCCAAACGATCCCTTTATCCTGGCCATTTTCGGTCTGGGGGCTCGACATCCTCGGCCCCTTTCCCTGAGCTGTCGGGGGCTTTGAGTTCTTGTACGTCGCCATCGACAAGTTCACAAAGTGGCCGGAAGTGGAACCAGTGAGGAAGGTGACAGCACAGTCAGCAGTCAAGTTCTTCAGGTCGATTGTTTGCCGTTTCGGGATCCCTAACAGGATCATCACCGACAACGGCATGCAATTTACGAGCCGCACCTTCATGCAGTACGTCCAAGATCTTGGCGCCAAGGTCTGCTTCGCTTCTGTTGCTCATCTGAGAAGCAACGGTCAAGCGGAGAGGGCAAATGCTGAAGTGCTGCGAGGCCTCAAGACCAGAACTTTCGACAGGCTGCACAAGTGCGGAAGAAACTGGATCGAGGAGCTGCCGGTGGTTCTTTGGTCGATCAGGACGACGCCAAATCGAGCCACTGGCCAGACACCCTTCGCTCTAGTCTACGGAGCAGAGGCAGTTCTCCCCACAGAACTCGTTTACGGGTCACCTCGAGTGCTCGCTTGTGATGAGCTCGAGCAAGAGCAGTTGCGCCAAGATGACGCGCTGCTCCTTGAGGAAGACCGTCTTCAGGCTGCTGTGCGAGCCACTCGCTACCAGCAAGCTTTGCATCGCTACCATAGCCGCAAAGTTAAAGCCAGAAGCTTCGAGGAAGGCGACCTTGTTCTTCGGCGTGTTCAGTCCGCCAAGAATTCCAACAAGTTGACGCCGAAGTGGGAAGGCCCTTATCGGGTGAAACGAGTCACTAGGCCCGGTGCTGTCCGCCTTGAGACCGAAGATGGCATTCCAGTGAGCAACTCCTGGAACATTGAACATCTTCGTAAGTTTTACCAGTAGGGCGCGGTTGCCGGAAGCTTTTCCGGCAACCACCTTTTGTACAAGTCTTGCCGCTGTTGCATGTAATTCTTTGTACAAAGCCGGGCGCAGACCCCGTGCACTAGTAAAGTTTATGTGCCCCGCACATCTTGTCAGTTCTTTTTTATGCTATAATCCTTTTTCGCATATGTTATCTGACACTTTGTGCAGCACCAGAACCCGGTAAGCGATAACGAGCCCAAGGCTCCATATCATTACTTTATTTCTCTGTTTCTTTCTCAAAAGAAGGAAGGTTCCCGCGCCCACAAGGTTTACCGGGGGGGAAGGAGAAGATAATGGTGTGGACTAGGACGTTCAAGAAAGTTCCTCCTTGCCGGGAAGCAGACGACAGAAAAGCTAAGTTGCTAAAGTTTGAGCAATCAGTTTTTTAAGTTTTTGAGTTATTTTCCTTGAACGACCGTGCTTTGTATGGAAAACCTGTGCGCGGAGGAACCAACTCGTAGCTAGCTGCGCCCTTACTTTGTTTCGAGTCCGCTCAACAACTTAAGTGAGCTGCAACTAGTTGCAACAAGGTTGCTTGTCGGTAGCGACCCCGCCAGCAGGCTGCTGAAGTTCCGCACTCGGCGCTCGCGGCAAGGGTGCCTGCACCGGCAAGTTTCCCTAGAAAGCGTAGGGCAGAACCATACAAAGCCAAGAGTCGAGTAAAGGAAGTAACACAGCAATTTTTTGCCTAAGATAGACTTATATTACAAAAATAACTTGTTGCGCCTCTAATAAAGTGTTCCCATGACATGACTGGTAGCGAAAAGAAAAGAAGAAAACGGACGGCCTAATCTACGCGACCGCCGTCAACCCTTTTGACCTCGTTCACCCTATCCACAATGGGTGCGACGAGGGCCTTAAGTGCGTCAAGATCAGCGTCCGCCGGCACCTGGGGCCCGGCAAGCCAGTATTGCTGGGGGCTGCGAGTGCCAAGATTTGTCCACGGCAAACCAGAATTGCCGGGGGCTGCAATATCAGATAAGTCTTTCATCCCTCATCATGCATCCTCTTATGGACTGGGGAATGCAAAACCGCGTTTCTTCCCGAAAACTGTCGTGCTACCTCAACTCTAGGCCCTGGGGCTCGTTCCCGGAGCCAAGTTTGGTCGTAGTTGCGGTAGCAAAGGGATGAAACGAGGAGACCGCACCCACCTCGTTCCCGCCTCCGTCAAAGGCGTGAGAAAGGTCGAGCGACGTGGGAAGGCGGCAGGGCCTGTTGCCGGGAGATGAAATGTCTGTCTGAGGGATACCAAGGATTTGCTCCTTGGCGTGGGTTCAACCCGCGAGACAAATAACCCGGCAAGCATCCCCTTTTCATTAAAAAACATCCCACTCAGGTACAGTCCATAGAGGATGAAAAACATGAAAGAGAGGATTACAAGTTTTAGATACAGCTAAGGCCCGAAGGCTTACAAATTAAAAAGATAAGATGCCCGTAATCCCTTTCCTGTCCCTCTCTTCAGGAGGCAGGTCAAGGAGGCGAAAAGGGCAAAAGGAGCGCCTAGGCGAGCTACGGGTGCCAGAAGACACCAAGAGAACATCCCGGGGGCCGTCCGAAGGCTGGACGGCGATGGCGGCGCTAGAAGCGGGGCTCGAAGACGGGGCGGCAGGACGTCAGCATGCTGTCGAGGGCACCACGCCCTCGTATTCCGACCTGACGGCCTTGTCGCCAACCCTCTTCCCCTTCCGCAGCCTCCCTACGCCAGCCGCCCAAGGAGACGACCCTGGGGAGTTCAAGGAGCCGGCGACACGGATGATGGGGTCGCCGGTGCCGCGCGAAGCGGCGCCCGACGCCTAGTTGGATCCGCCACCCCGCCGCCCGCTACCCTCATCGTCGCTGCCGCTCTCCTCCTCGTCACTCTCGCTCGAGGAGGAGCCTTCGCTGTCGGAGGAGCTGTCCACGCAGCACTTCGCCCGAGTGCCGAAGCACCCGAAGACCTTGACGGAGAGGAGATCGCTCTCCATCAACTTAAAATGGAGGGTAAACCCCTCCATCAGGCTGTGGATACGGGCGAACGTCTTCCACCCTCGATCAAGATACATCACATTAGGGGCTGGGAATACAACGCGGACTCGCGTGCCGCTGATCCCACAGCCCCTCATGTGTAGTCTCAGTGTCTCGGGCGGGTCCAACTACGCTCGCAAACGGAGCTGGAAGCCGGAGGCGACGACGAGGCGCCCGGCGCAGCTTGACGAAGAACTCGCAAGGGTCGTCCCCTATATGGACCGCCGTGGGGGGAGGAGCCGCCGGCGGAGGCGAAGCTGGCGCGCCGCCCCGCCCGCTTCTTCCCCGAGCGCCTCGACCTCGTCCTCGACCTCGTCCGCGACCTCGCCCCCTCCCTCTTCCCCTTATGGCTGGCTCTGCCACCACGGGCGCGAGAGAGAGAGAGGTGCGCTGTTTGGCGGCGACCCTCGCCGCCACCGATGAAGGGCCTGGGTTCCCTTTCTCCATGGCGAATGAGAGAAAGGGGAGCAGAAGCTGAAGAAAGGAGGAGATGAGAGAGTGCGGGTTTCTATGCTCCCCTCCCGCTCTTTATAAAGGAGCGAGGTGGGGGCTCGGCCGCCCCGCTCAGCGAATCAAGGCACGGGAAGAGCAGGGAGTCGGGGCCAACCCGCTGCCTCTGCTCGCGACGGCCCACTTTCCCACTTCCACCGTCCGCGACCCCAAGCGCATGGGAGCCGCGTGGCGGGGATGCAGAACCAAGGCGACGGATGAGGCGGCCTCGCTCCGCCTCGTGATCGCGGGGAGTGGACATCCCGAAAATCGCGCACCGGCCTCGTCCAGTAAATGCACCACGCCCCCACGCCTACCTCCGTTTAGGGAGGAGGGCGTGAACCGTCCCCATCATTGTGGCCTGACGCATGCTCAAGGGGCTTAGCCCCGCGCACGCCGCCCGCGTCACCCACGACGCCGCGTTTGACGCGTGCCGTTCTGGGCGTGCGCGGTGGGAGCGGGGAGATATGCAGCGTGACCTAGGCCGCGCGTGCCCGTGCACTGTTTTGGGCCTGGCCCAACAGCGGTCGGCACCGTGTCTGGCCCAGGCCCGGGGGCTCCTGTCGGTGTACTAGAGTAGGGGTACCCTAGTACCCCGAACTTGTGCATGGGCGGTCGCAGCATCCCGCGGCAAGGCTTGCCGGGTGACCGCCAAGACCCTCCGTGGTTCCCTTGAAGACCATTCAAGAACAAAGCATTCAAGATGAAGAGACAAGGCCCCGGCAAGAGGATCTTGCCGGGAAGAGACAAGGCCCTGGCAAGAGGAGCTTGCCGGGAAGGCCACTCAAGGCATACCGAGAAAGCTTGCCGCGACGCGCCGCGCGTCCCGGCAAGGCCCGGTGAGCGACAAGCTCCCGAACATGACAAGACGACGACCGCGGCAAGGAGCTTGCCGCGGGAAACCACCACTTCATGCCCGCGCTCCAGCACACCTGCTAACGTGTCGCTCTAGGACTCTCCCAAGCACACGTGGCAGGAGGCCGCGCAGCTAGGGGTGCGCGGTGGCAAGCAGGCGCTGACAAGATAACCATATTGCCAAACGGTGGCGCTCCTAACGGTCAATTTTTGCACTGTTTAGGCAACTCAGACGAGCATTCAATGACCTTGTCCCCTGCCGTCAGAGTTAGGTAGGGTGCATCGTGTCCACAGTAGCGGTAGCTGCACCTACCGCATCCTTTTCCATTTTTACCCTTCTAGTCTACGTTGCCACCTGTCGGTGACCCCTTGAAAGTATAAAAGGAGGCCCAAGCGCAACGTAGAAGGGGTTCGGCTCATTCGAAACATCAGGAACACTCTCACGCTCGGTCGGGCAGCGTCCACCACTCCTGAGCAAGAATTCAATACACACAAACAAGCAGCAGTAGGGTTTTACGCATCCGTGCGGCCCGAAGCTGGGTAAAAACTGCTCGCGTGTACTTCCTCGATCCGCTCTTTGTGCGCTCTCCGCCTCCCACCGAACCGAAAGGGGCCCGGTCCCCATAGGTGTTGGTGGATCAGCTTCCCCCGACATCTGGCCTCCTCGAGGATCTTCTGACGTGAACTCCAAGTCTCCAGGATCATATTCTTCCAAAAAATCATGCTGCCGAAGGTTTCTTTCTGTTTGGACTCCGTTTGATATTCCTTTTCTTCGAAATACTGAAACAGGCAATAAAACAGCAATATAGGCTGGGCCTCCGGTTAATAGGTTAGTCCCAAAAGTAATATAAATATGTATAATAAAGCCCGTAATCATTCAAAACAGATAATAAAATAGCATGAATGCTTCATAAATTATAGATACGTTGGAGACGTATCAGCGGCCACGAGGGTGCTCGGCGCGCCCTAAGGGGGTGGGCACGCCCCCCACCCTCGTGGGCCCCTCGTGGCTCCACCGACCTACTTCTTCCCCCTATATATACTCCTGTACCCTGAAAACATCGAGGAGCGCCACGAAAACCTAATTCCACCGCCGCAACCTTCTGTATCCGCGAGATCCCATCTTGGAGCCTTCGTCGGCGCTCCGCCGGAGGGGGAATCGACCATGGAGGGCCTATACGTCATATCCAAGGCCTCTCCGATGAGTTGTGAGTAGTTTACCACAAACCTTCGGGTCCATAGTTATTAGCTAGATGGCTTCTTCTCTCTCTTTGAATTTCAATACAAAGTTCTCCTTGATCTTCTAGGAGATCTATTCGATGTAACTCTTTCTGCGGTGTGTTTGTCGAGATCCAATGAATTGTGGGTTTATGATCAAGTTTATCTATGAGAAATAATTGAATCTTCTCTGAATTCTTTTATGTGTGATTGGTTATCTTTGCAAGCCTCTTTGAATTATCAGTTTGGTTTGGCCTACTAGATTGATCTTTCTTGCAATGGGAGAAGTGCTTAGCTTTGGGTTCAATCTTGCGGTGTCCTTTCCCAGTGACAGCAAGGGCAGCAAGGCACGCATTGTATTGTTTCCATCTAGGATAAAAATATGGGGTTTACATCATATTGCATGAGTTTATCCCTCTACATCATGTCATCTTTCTTAATGCATTACTCTGTTCTTCATGAACTTAATACTCTAGATGCGGGCAGGAGTCGGTCAATGTGTGGAGTAATAGTAGTAGATGCAGAATCGTTTCGATCTACTTGTCACAGACGTGATGCTATATACATGATCATGCCTAGATAATCTCATAACTATGCGCTTTTCTATCAATTGATCGACAGTAATTTGTTCATCCACCGTAATACTTATGCTATCTTGAGAGAAGCCACTAGTGAAACCTATGGCCCCCGGGTCTATCTTTTATCATATAAGTTTTCCATCTACTTTTATTTGCATCTTTTACTTTCCAATCTATATCATAAAAATACCAAAAATATTTATCTTATCTTATTATCTCTATCAAATCTCACTTTTGCAAGTTACCGTGAAGGGATTGACAACCCCTTTATCGCTTTGGATGCGTGGTTCTTGTTTGTTTGTATAGGTGAGTGGGACTTTTGAGGAGCCTCCTACTAGATTGATACCTTGGTTCTCAAAAACTGAGGGAAATACTTATGCTACTTTGCTGCATCACCCTTTCCTCTTCAAGGGAAAACCAACGCAGTGCTCAAGAGGTAGCAAGAAGGATTTGTGGCGCCGTTGCCGGGGAGGTCTTCGCTCAAGTCAAGACATACCAAGTATCCATCACAAAATCATCTCCCTTGCATTACATTATTTGCCATTTGCCTCTTGTTTTCCTCTCCCCCACTTCACCCTTGCCATTTTATTCGCCCTCTCTTTCCCAATCTCCTCTCTCTTTTGCTTGCCTTTTGTTTGCTCGTGTGTTGGATTGCTTGTCACGATGGCGCAAGATAATACCAAATTGTGTGACTTTTCCAATACCAATAATAATGATTTCCTTAGTACTCTGATTGCTCCTCTTAATGATGTTGAATCTTGTGAAATCAATGTTGCTTTGTTGAATCTTGTTATGAAAGATCAATTCTCCGGCCTTCCTAGTGAAGATGTCGCTACTCATCTAAACAACTTTGTTGATTTGTGTGATATGCAAAAGAAGAAAGATACGGATAATGATATTGTTAAACTGAAGTTATTTCTGTTTTCACTTAGAGATCGTGCTAAAACTTGGTTTTCGTCTTTGCCTAAGAATAGTATTAAGTGCAAAGATGCTTTTATCTCTAAGTATTTTCCTCCCGCTAAGATCATCTCTCTTAGAAACAATATTATGAATTTTAAACAACTTGATCATGAGCATGTTGCCCAATCTTGGGAAAGCATGAAATTAATGATTCGCAATTGCCCTACTCATGTTTTGAACTTATGGATGATCATACAAATTTTTATACCGGGTTGAATTTTGCTTCTAGAAATCTTTTAGATTCAGCCGCGGGAGGCACTTTTATGGAAATCACCTTAGGAGAAGCTACTAAACTCCTTGATAACATTATGGTTAATTATTCTCAATGGCACACCAAAAGATCTACTAGTAAAATAGTGCATGCTATAGAAGAAAATAATGTTTTGAGTGGAAAGATGGATGAACTTATGAAATTGTTTGCTACTAAGAGTGCTCCTATTGATCCTAATGATATGTCTTTGTCTACTTTGATTCAGAATAATAATGAATCTATGGATGTGAATTTTGTTGGTAGGAATAATTTTGGCAACAACGCGTATAGAGGAAACTTTAATTATAGGCCGTTCCCTAGTAATTCCTCTAATAATTATGGAAATTACTACAAAAACTTTTATGGAAATTTTATAAGATGCCCTCTGATTTTGAGAATAGTGTTAAAGAATTTATGATCTCTCAAAAGAATTTCAATGCTTTGCTTGAGGAAAATATGCTTAAAGTTGATGATTTGGCTAGGAACGTTGATAGACTTTCGCTTGATGTTGATTCTTTGAAACTAAGATCTATTCCACCTAAGAATGATATCAATGAGTCTCTCAAAGCCATGAGAATTTCCATTGATGAGTGCAAAGAAAGAACCGCTAGGTTGCGTGCTAAGAAAGATTGTAGAAGCGTGTTCTTCTAGTTTCCATGGAAATAATGATGAAGATCTAAAAGTTATTGATGTGTACCCTATTAAATCTTTGTTTTGCAATATGAATCTTGATAATAATGGGACTGGAGATGAGTTAACTTTAGTTAAAAGGCATCCCAATGATTCGGAGTTTTTAGATCTTGATGCTAAATTTGGTAAAGGTGGGATTGGAGAGGTCAAAACTTTACATAGCATTGAACCCACTATTATGGATTTCAAGAAATTTAATTATGATAATTGTTCTTTAATAGATTGTATTTCCTTGTTGCAATCCATGTTGAATTCCCCTCATGCTTATAGTCAAAATAAAGCCTTTACCTAACATATTGTTGATGCCTTGATGCAATCTTATGAGGAAAAACTTGAGTTGGAAGTTTCTATACCTAGAAAACTTTATGATGAGTGTGAACCTACTATAAAAATTAAAATTAAAGATCATGAATGCTATGATTTGTGTGATTTGGGTGCTAGTGTTTCCACGATTCCGAAAACTTTATGTGATATTCTAGGTTTCCATGATTTTGATGATTGCTCTTTAGACTTGCACCTTGCGGATTCCACCATTAAGAAACCTATGGGAAGGATCAATGATGTTCCTATTGTAGCAAATAGGAATTTTGTGCCCGTAGATTTTATCGTTCTTGATATAGATTGCAATCTTTCATATCCTATTATTCTTGGTAGACCTTTCCTTAGAACGATTGGTGCAATTATTGATATGAAGGAAGGGAATATTAGATTCCAATTTCCATTAAGGAAATGCATGGAACACTTTCCAAGAAAAAAAGTCAAATTACTTTATGAATCTATCATGCGAGCCACTTATGAATTGAATGCCAAAGATGGCAATACTTAGATCTACTCTCACTTTTATGCCTAGCTAGGGGCGTTAAACGATAGCGCTAGTTGGGAGGCAACCCAAATTTATTTTATTTTCTTGCTTTTTGCTTCTGTTTAGTAATAAATATTTCATATAGCCTCTGATTAGATGTGGTTTTATGTTTTAATTAGTGTTTGTGCCAAGTAGAACCTATAGGATAACCTACGGTGATAGTTAATTTGATTCTGCTGAAAAACAGAAACTTTTGTGCGCACGAGAATAATTTTAATAAATCACGGAAACATAGTTTTGCGTTGATTCTTTTTGATGTAGATCAATAGACAAATTTCCCAGGACTTCCTAGTTTGGTAGAATTTTAAGAGTTCCAGAAGTATTCTAAAGTTACAGATTGCTACAGGCTGTTCTGTTTTTGACAGATTCTGTTTTTTGTGTGTTGTTTGCTTATTTTGATGCATCTATGGCTAGTATCGGGGGGTATGAACCATAGAGAAGTTGGAATACAGTGGGTTTAACACCAATATAAATTAAGAATGAGTTCATTACAGTACCTTATGTGGTGTTTTTACTTTCTCGCACTAACGGAGCTTATGAGATTTCCTGTTGAGTTTTGTGTTGTGAAGTTTTCAAGTTTTGGGTAAAGATTTGATGGACTATGGAATAAGGAGTGGTAAGAGCCAAAGATTGGGGATTCCCATGGCACCCCAAGATATCCAAGGACAACCAAAAGCCTAAGCTTGGGGATTCCCCGGAAGCATCCCCTCTTTCGTCTTCGTTTATTGGTAACTTTACTTGGAGTTATATTTTTATTCGCCACATAATATGTGTTTTGCTTGGAGTGTCTTGTATGATATTAGTCTTTGCTTTTTAGTTTACCATAATCATCCTTGATGTACACACCTTTTGGGAGAGACCCACTTGATTTGGAATTTATTAGAATACTCTATGTGCTTCACTTATATCTTTTGAGCTAGATAGTTTTTGCTCTAGTGCTTCACTTATATATTTTAGAGCACGGTGGTGGTTTAATTTTGTAGAAATTGTTGATATATCATGCTTCATTTATATTATTTTGAGAGTCTTTTAGAACAGCATGGTATTTGCTATGGTTATAAAATTGGTCCTAGAATGATGGGCATCCAAGTTGGGTATAATAAAAACTATCAGAGAAAGTGAATTGGATGTTATGATCAATTTGATGCTTGATAATTGTTTTGAGATATGAGATGGTGATATTAGAGTCATGCTAGTGGAGTAATTATGAATTTGAGGAATACTTGTGTTGAAGTTTGTGATTCCCGTAGCATGCACGTATGGTGAACCGCTTTGTGATGTAGTTGGAGCATAATTTATTTATTGATTGTCTTCCTTATGAGTGGCGGTCGGGGACGAGTGATGGTCTTTTCCTACCAATCTACCCCGCTAGGAGAATGCACATAGTACTTTGTTTTCAAAGACTTGTAGATTTTTACAATAAGTATATGAGTTCTTTATGACTAATGTTGAGTCCATGGATTCACTACAAAAAAAATACACTTCCGTGATGATACGTGTTTGTCATAGTAGGTCGCGTTTTTTGTCATGCATGTACATCCATGACGATTTTATGATAGAATCAAGATAGTCATACATGTGTTGTCGTAGAAGTGTTCCATGACATTACCAAAATTATCATCACGGAAGTGTCCACTTCCATGACGATAAATCACGCGTCACAGAAGTGCTTTCGTCAAGGGTGACCGACACGTGGCATCCACCATAACGGAACGCCGTTAAGCTATCGGGTCGGGTTTTGGATCCGATAACCCGTTAATAGCCCCGGCCAATGGGGATTTTCCACATGTAAAATCATCATTGGCTGGAGGAAACACGTGTCGGCTCACCGTTGGGACAGATGTCATCCGCTCATTGGACCGAAGGCGCCTATGATACGGCGACACATGGAACGGCCCAACAGAGGCCCATTCCTGTGAAAAGGCCGGCCCGTTTGACTTGGTCAAAAGGTGGCGGGCTGGCCCACGGAAAGCCTGTTAACAGCATGTTCGCATATAGCCCATTTACAGCCTGCTAACCCAGGGCCCGTTACGCCCTATCCGAATTAGGCCCAGTAGCGTCATCTGGGCCATCCAATATGATTCAGCCCGTTTTAACTTCTGGTCCATGTGTGGCCCATGACTTCTTTCGGCCCATATGAGGACCTTTGTAACTCTTGGCCCCTTAATAGCCCATGGTGAAACTGGCCCGTAATGAACAGTGTATCACTTTATACCCATTAACGGCCTGTTATTCCATTGGCCCGTTTCCATCCCAAGTTATCTTTTGGCCTTCTCAGGGCCCATTGATTCTTGGGCTCATTTGCAGCATTCGGTTACATACGGCCCGTTACTGTCATTTTCTGCTTGTGGGCCAAATTCAGCCCGTCGTTACAGTCGGCCCGTTTGCGGACCGTTAATACGTTGGGCCATTTTCATGTCAAAAAAACCCGTTGGGATGTTGTCATAGAGTTATCAAATACGGCCTGTTATGGTCCACGAATAGTACGACCCATGATTGGCGAAATGATGATACGCCCCGTAGAAGACCCATGGATCCTACGACCTGTATGAGGCCCATGGATAGTACGGCCCATAGAAGGCCCATGGATCATACGGCCCGTAGAAGGCCCATGGACCCTAAGGCCCGTATAGAAGGCCGATGGATCCTACGGCCCGTATAGAAGGCCAATGGATCCTACGGCCGAACGAAGGCCCATGGATCATACGGCCTGCAGGAGGCCCATGGTTACAACAGTCTGTGTGTTGCCATGATTATTTTGGCCTAGTTACCAAAAATAGGCTATTGTGGCCACTAGAAAAAAATAGAAAAGGAACTACAGTGACTAGAAGCAAACAACTAAACAAGACAATAAGGAAATAAATAAGCAAGCAATTAATGCTAGCCTATTACTGCTATTACACATATTACATCCACTGGGCATCAAAGTTCGCCACCAGTGCAAATATAGGGAACAAAGCAGCACATTACATACACTGGCCGTCAAAATTGGCCACCAGTGCAAATAAACACGGCAGCAAAACAAGAGCATAACTGAAACAACTTCAGAAGAGCTCAAGAAATGTTATCCTGGGTATCCACCATGCTGGCAATAAGCTTAGCAAGTTGATTAGCTTTGTCCTGTTTGGTGCTAAAATCCTCCAACGCTTGCTGTTGCACCAGAAAGTATGCATCTGAATGCTCCAGGGACTTCCGCAGTCCTTCCGCTTCTTGTCGCAGCACAGCTGATCGATGTCTTTCAGCTTGTAGTTGAGACTCAAGAAACTAAACTGATTCAGACAGTGAGTTTGAATAGCTTGTGCAAGAGGTAGTGGCCAGTAACTCGAACACTAAACCAAGACAGGACTTTGGGGTTGTCTCGCTGTCTTAAAGATAGTCTTCCTTAGCTGTTTTATCAGCTTTGTTGGAGACCAACAAGGATGTGTCACTATCATGAACCTTATCTGCATTACTTCCTTTACCATTGCTTAATAAGGCACTCTTCCCCAATATTCTGTCAGCATTCTAAAAGAAGAAACAAGCAGACACATAACAAGTTTAGCATGTACTAGTATATGAAACTCATTTCGGTGAACCAGTTCATTAGTAAGGTGGACATGATTAAACTACCAAGTCTTCTATTGCCAAGTACTAGTACATAATAAAAGCATCAAACAAACATATATCTATGTCCTATGGTCACTGCATTGTCTTGCCAAATCAAAATAGAGACACGGTTCAAATCATATCAGTTCAAGACAAAGCAGCAGTGAAAGAATACAAAGCGTGGCAAACTACATGGCACAACAAGATTTCAGATGGGTACCACGGGTCTACATGTATAACAACACTATTGGCTCTGTTGTGATGCTAGTAATGTGCATGATATGAAAGTCAATTGTATACACAATTGAAATTGAAATCAACAGAGCTATTGATAAGAGCAAACCTGTTAAAGAAACATGCGTGAACATACCTGCTATGCCATTGGAGTTTCGATTGGATCCTTCAATTTAAAAATAAGTTTGTATGAGTAAATACAGTGATACAAGAGCAAATCAATCATAGTTAAAAAAGGCGCGCCTAAGCGAGCGCTTAAGTGCGCCTAGGCTCTAGGCGTTAGCAAAATGCATTGCACATAACTACGCTTAATCTGTGCATAACTGCGCATAAGCATGCGCTTTGGTCAGTAAAGCGCAAGGCGGTGGCAAAACACACAATTAAGGCCTAGTGCTTTTTTGAACTATGATAGCAATGGAATCTTAAATTAGAACAGTTGTTCTTCAGGTTTAGGCACTCGTTCTACATAAACAGAGTACAGTAAGACGCAAGAATATAATACTTAAAAATAGAAAATGAGCTCATAGACCTTACCACATTCTTGGTTCGGGACCAGTACAGAACAAGGCGTTCCCAGTCATCGTCCAGTAAATGTGTCTCAGGAGAGCGTAAGGGAATTTGATGAGTTTCTTTGCCGATGAAGTACGTTTTCTTCAGGTAATTCCGATACTGCCACCAAGCATTCTTGAAGGTAGCAGAGGTATTAGCACAGGTTCCCTCATCCTGAGTTTCCAAATCGGTCCTTCTCTATAGAGAAAATGGGAAAATCTGCTATATTATAACCATCATGGAGGTAGGATGTATGGGACGAAGCAAAGTAATTGCCATGAATAACATTACTTACACATAACTCCTGGACAAACACCTGCAACTGGCATTTTCCTTTATCTTCAATATAATATTTCCAAGATGGGAAGATACGCACATACGATTTAACAACATCAAATGTGATAGATGCTAAACTATGACTAGCTGGTTGTGCTTCCTCCACGGGAATAGGTGTACTAACTGGTGGAGTTGGGGTCCACCGTGATAGTACTGGCCCTTTGGGCACTGGAGCTGCCTTACTAACTGCTCTTGTTTGGGAGCTCTGTGGTGGAGATGGTGCTGTGTTAACGGGAACTGGGTTACTATCAGCTGGGGTTGGGGTTAGATTGGGTGAAGCTGGTTCTCTATCCATCCCAGTAGGGGTACAATCTGTGAGAGTTTGGGTTATGTGTGGTAGGGCTGGTTCTTGTGCATGTACAACTGGGGTGCTATCTCCACCAAGAGGTAGCACTGTTTTATTTGAAGACCGTGTTTTTAGTCCGCTAGATACTGGCATCACCCGCTCCAATTCAAATGGCTGATAAACAGGAAACATAGTTGAATGTACAGACATTATATGAGAGACAGATGCAATAGATAGTGTGGAAAAAAGAGGGCATGAAATAGGTGACATGTATACTGTTTAACTAAAATGGATAGCATGACATAATTTCACATATATGATGTCTATCTAAACTGGATAGCATAGCATAACATAATTCAAAGATATGATGAATAACTAAACAGGATCGCATGACATAATTCACCTACATGTTATCTAAGTAATCAGGATCGCATCATTTAATTCACATATGTGATTTATATGCTAAACAAAGGGCATTCAATATGATGTCTAAATTAAGAATATGGTGTTGAATATTGTGTATATGATGTCTAAACTATGCAATGCAAGACACCGTATGCATGATATGAGCAGTATAACCGTGCCAAGTTAGAGCATACACCTCAGTGGGGGAATAGGACTGGTCATTTGTCTCTGAATCCATCTCTGAGGAGCTATCAGGACCCAACAAGAGATCTGCTTCGACAGGTAGCACTGTCTGCTCTGAAGGCCTTGTTTTCACTCCAGATTTTTCCATCTCCCACCCAAATGGCTGATTCACAAGAAGAGTAGGTTAATGTACAAACATTGTCGACAAATGGAAATGTAATGAAGAAAAGGATGGGCAAGATATCATTCAAATATATGATGCCTGGTTAAACGGGATGGCATTGCACATTTCACATATATTATGGATGGCTAAAAGACATGAGACTGCATAATTCCCATATATGATATAGAAACTAAACAGGTGGCATTACAGAACATGTCTAAACTAAGCAGATGACCTATATGATGTCAAAATTAGGCACTGCAAGGCAACATATGCATGATATGACTAACATCATCATGCCAAGGTAGAGCAAACACCTTGGGGATAAATAGGAGTGGTCAGAAGTGTCTGAATCCGCCTCAGAACAGATATCTTCCTCTGGATTACAATCTGGAGAGGGGTGGGGAGGGTTTGCCATTGAACCCACCATGGAGCGATGTATGCATGACATTGTATTGCCGCGCAAAACTCTTCTTTTTTTCTCTACATGTTCAGCATGACTGTGTACAATATCTAACATGCATACGAAAAAAATATGGTGAGATTATGTAAGGAGAGCATGCAGAAATTTAGAGTGATGGTAACAACCAGTGGATCAACGTTTTTCCGTTGAACCAAAATAGCCCTAATGGATCGATGTGAATGTATAGTAATAAGTGATGCAACAAGTGTACAACCTCTTTGCCGTAGTCGTGTCGACCTCAGCATCATTGGGTTGGTCCCTGAAGCAGTTGAGGCAGAGGTGGCTGTCGAAGGTGTGGAGGAAGATCTGAGGAATCTGTAGATGGTGTCCAGGGCACTGCTTTGTTGTGATGGATCGTTCTGTCGTTGGAGTAGCTCCGGTGAGCCGTAAGACGTCAAGGCTGAAGCAGCACAAGACAGACATCGTCAATCTCAAGTGGGATTCTAATAGCATCTCCAGTAGATGATGTAAAATGGATGTAAAATTAACATCACCAAAAACCACCTGACTACAACAGATGAGGTAAAAACTATTGACTCTGAACTTAACTGTCGAAACTGAAATTTACTGTGGAATCTGAATGCTACTGTTGAAACTGAACGCAATGGTAGCAGAGAGGCACTTGACATGTAGTTTAGGGAGGGCATGCAGTTCATCTTCAACCTGCACCCCCCTGAGCCGCCAGCCACCACTGGCCGAACCGCCGGCCCCCAGCGTCGCCTCGCTGCCCCAAAACAACTCGCCACCGCCGCCCCGGCCAGCC
>NC_041385.1:473990982-474015625 GCF_002162155.2 Triticum dicoccoides
GACTGAAGTGTGGCTTAATCGGAGCAGAGCAGCAGCACGAGCGAGGGGGAGAGCAGCAGCAACAGCTGGGCGAGCGAGCGACTGAGCGAGAGCCGGACCAGCAGCAGCAGCGTGAGCGAGCGAGCAAGAGCTGGAGCAGCAGCAGTAGATCCGGCTGGTATGGACACCACCGCCGAAGGGACCTCGCACTGGGGAAGAGCCGTCGTGGAGATGTCGCTCGCGGCGCCGGCTTCAAGGTAGCCACTCCATGGGGGTGCGGGATGGAGCATCGTCGGCGCCGGGAGGTCGAGTTAAGGAGAAGGTGTGATGCGATGAGTGTACAACCTCTTTGGTGGCGCCGAGTAGGCCTCAGCTTCGTCCGAGGAGTCGGTGAGGATGCTGCGGTTCCGATGGAGCAGGTTATGGCGGCGCTGTGGGGATGGAGCAACCGCGATAGATGAGGCGATCATCGAAGCAGCTCCTTGGAGGTGGAGGATAGGGCGGCTGAACCGGCGGGACAGCGAGATGGATGACGGATCCTCATCCGAGGAGGTGGACGAGGGACGTCGAGCTATTGCGGTGGACGACGTTATTAGGGAAGAGGCTCCGGCTGGGCAGCGGTGACGTGGCAGACGGAGGAGGGTGGGGTGTCGCAGCTTGAGCGGAGAGATTATGGCAGCCTGGGATTTCGAATGGCGAAAAGAGGGCGATGGGAGGGGGTGAAGCATGACTTAGGGACGCGCTTGTCCAAAATGTAGGGTGTGTTACAAAAGTACCCCCCACCGATTTGAACTAGCGGCCCTTTTGGCTCAGGGTTAGAAGGGGGATTTCGCGTGTCGGGATTTGGCAGCTGGAGGGAGTTTTCGCGCGCGTTGTAATTTCGGGATAGCAAAGCGCGGGTTGTGAAGGCGCCAGTTTTGGGAGCACAATATCTGAATTTTCAGGATATAACAAGACGCGGGTTGAATTTTAGGGACAAGCCTAACATGTAGTAATATTGTACTTGTACGTACCAAATCAATTCGCACTTCCCTCAACCAAAAAGAAAACGAAAAAAATAAAACTATTCACACCACACAAAGAGAGAGTCTTGCCTCGTTTTACTATACAAATGCTATTCAAAGCTACTCCCTCCTTCCATCTATATAGGGCCTAATGCGTTTTTCGATGCTAACTTTGACCAAATATTAGACCAATGATATATGACATGCAACTTACACAAAGCACACCGTTAAATTCGTCTGTGAAAGGTTCTTTCAATGATATAATTTTCACATTGTGCACGTCATGTACTATTAATCTTGTCAATAGTCAAAGGCAGTCTTAAAAATCTCATTACGCCCTATATAGATGGAAGGAAGGAGTATGAATCCATGTTATGTCTGATTAAATTTTTTCACTTGCTGTATAAGGCATGTAACCTACTCATACCAACATTTTAGTACATTCCAAATGTCTATACTACCGCTACAATTCGAACTAAATTTGAATTTGTTTCTCTATTTCAATAAGAATCTACAATCATGATTGTTGCCAACTTCAACCATCATAGTTTCCTTGCTATCCGTCAGATATAAATTGGACGTCCTATAATGCAGGATGGCAGGCACACCATCATCAACAACTCCGTTTTTTATAAGAGTAGAGATAAAATATATTAAATGTAGTATAACATGTTCATAACCACACCATGTGTATCACCGTTATATATATTCACACATGCGTTGGATTAAAACACTATGATAAATTCTTCAAATATCCGAATTTGCTTTTTATAATGAAGTATATATGATCTCTATTCGTCTTTTACACCCACACAACTCTCTTATCTTTGTAGCTAGCGCTAACTTTCTCTTGTGCATGCACACGCCCGCATCCCTCTCACCCTCCCTCAGCATTCTCTAGCTCCATCGCGCAAATTCGTCTTTTCACTTTAGGTCGTTCACCCACGGTGTGTGTAGGCCCCCAGCTCCTTCTTTACGGCACACATCGATCGATATGCCTCTCTAGCTAGGTGTGCCTAGCACAAACACAAGCTTCCCCTCTTCTCTTGTCACCGTCCATGCCTCACTCCCACCACTCTTTTCATCGTTCTCGTACTCGCACACTCCTCCCCCTTGATATAGTATGCCTCTCGTACCACCTCCTACATGCATCCCTCTCTCTCTCTCTATCCTTCTCCTCGTGCCTCATTTGCTTCTAACACACACATGCATGTATACTGATCGATCTCCCAACATATACCTAGATCGACTTTAACTACCCCCCCCCATTGATCGACGTACCTCACAAGTTATGTCTCTCCTTTCTCTAAAAAAGGGTGATTGATCTTCCTATGTAGTTACGTCTGCTTACCACAGCCACATCGTCCCCCCTCATCATTCGTGCATGCCTCCTGACCCGTCTCTCACACGCACGTGCACAGACAACAAGCAGCCATCTCCTCTCTTATTGATATTGCGGGCGTGCCCTCCGTTAGTCTAGCAAGCCTATCCCACCATTTGTTAGAAGCAACTCCACTACCACCCCCTCCAACACTCTAGCTCTGTCTCTCTCCCAACCTTATTCCTCTCTTGCACATATGCATGGATGTCGATCGATCTCCCTTAATACATGAGGCAGATCGATCTCCTTAATACACGAGGTAGGCCTCTCTCCTCCTCCACACATATACCAGCCATTATACCTCTATAGTTAATTGGGGCTCCCTCTTCCCCCACCACACACCGATAGTCGAGCGCTGCAGGTAGGTATCCATGCCACAGAGACAAACTGCACATGTCCCCTCTCACGTTCCAGTAGGCCAGCCACTCTATATCTTTGATGTGGGCACACACAAATTCGATGGCACTCTTTATCGATCGCGCGCGCACACACACACACATCATCCCTCTCTTCGATTCTATGGACACCTCAAGCCGATGGTACCTCCAATCTCTTCTCGTGGATCGCCCCCTCTATATATATGTTATATCCAGGACTCTATTTCACACACATTGCATATGTTACATTTTTTGATTGACCCCCCCCCAAAAAAAAACTCTCAAGAACAAACACACTACATCTCTCTAGGTTTGTATCTCTCTCACACAACCCCACGTAGGTGGTGTACGTATACAAGAAGAGAATAGGTGCACCGTGCACGCACTCACGCTTCGTGCCCAGCCACACCTGCGCGGGTACACGGTGGAGCTCATTTCTTTACGAAATGGTAGCCCACGTGCTAATTTGAATGCTTGTAGCGGTTGTTTACCTAAGGAGGTCATGTACCACGCGTGCACGAAACAAAGTTCGACTTCACGCGTTGCCGCGTTATTTTTAAATAAAGTTATAGCGCTCAATGGCACGTACACAGAATATAAAACGATTTTTATGGCGAAAAAGGTAGTCCGCTCACTATATACAATGGAGCCTGCCTGCCTGGTTTGTCGCTCTTCAGAGTATCTCACACAAGGCTGTGGTGGCCTCTCTCTCTCTCACCGTTGGTCACTGATCCGGCCGCATCCCGTCCGCCGGGGGAAAGGGAGTGTGGTGGCCTCTCTCTCTCTCACCGTTGGTCACTGATCCGGCCGCATCCCATCCGCCGGGGGAAAGGGAGGAAGTGCATTGTTTCTCCGTCCGACGGCGCCGAGGCAGCACGTCCCGATCTGCGGTACACGCCGTTCTCTCTGACCAAGCTCCGGCGCAGCAGGGCCTATGCCACCTGGTCGTAGATTCCACCCGCCGCCGCTCACCTAGTTACATCCCGACGACCTCCAGGTATCCCCTCCGGCCTTGCTCCACTGCCCGTCTTCCCACGTCGCTGCATGTGGATCTTCCATAGTTCTTTGCCCAAAACGTAGCTCGTCCGGCGTACTTCTCATACTGCAATCTTGTCCTCACACCATTTTAGACAAACACAACCGTGTTGTCAGGGCCAGGCCGGCAAAATCCGGGGCCCTGTGCGAAACTAAAAAATGGGGCCCTATCTCACTAGAAAGATAAACTATCGAGCAATTATAAAGTACTCCCTCCGTAAAGAAATATAAGAGCGTTTAGATCATTATTTTAGTGATCTAAACACTCTTATATTTGTTTACAGAGGGAGTATGTGATATATTGTCCGACATAAAAATTATCTAGTACTGAAACACGAGATACCAAAGATGAATAAAACAAAATTAAAGTGATACGGCAGCAGATATCAATTGGAGATTATATGTCAATGTTTGGCAATTAGACGAACCGTCTTACTCACCTAGTCTTGTGTCCTATCCGGTTGAACTGCTATACAGTGATCTTTAATCGAGGAGGCAATCACGCAAGAATCTATCTCTCTAATGATCCCTGCGAAAAGTTAATTAGAAAATAGAAATTGGGATAATAGGAGTAGAATTAGGAGTAGAAGCCAGCAGTATTCCTCTCTAACCCTCTGAGAACCCAAGAACACGAGAGGATTTATCAATGGATGCGAAGTTGTAAACCAATGAGGACTTTACTGTATTTGCAATGACAAATCTAGCGTACTACGTCTCCCGATCCTGTCTCTGACTATACCTTTCACCGTGTCGATCGTTTGTCGCGGCGTCACCGGATCTGGAAGTCTGGAGGATGCACATGCACCATGTCGCCCGCCCATTGATTCTGGATGCAACCGATCGAGCGGAACTGGACACCACCCTTTGGTTTCTGATCAAGCAGATCCGTTTTTGGGGGGGAGATTGAGGTATCGAGCAGATCAACATGCCCTGGCGGCTGGCATCCCACAATCGAGGCATCGAGCCATCAAGGGGGCATCGAGCAGCGGCCTGGGACGCTCGAGCAATGGCCTGACTCACGTGCGGGGGGAGCCACGCGCCAACGGGTATCAGCCCAACTCCATGTGCGGCCCAACCCCAGGAATATACATAGACATGTAAATTTTCTGGGGCCCCTCAAATTTATGGGCCCTATGCGGGCTGCACAGTTTGCACCACCATGGGCCCGGCCCTGCGTGTTATTATCTTCCCTTAGGACAAGAAATACGCTTCTTTTTGTCATCGCATGTGTCATCCACTGTTATTGGCATTGTTTCCTTTCTACCTCTTTTTTGCAAACAGGGCTATCCATTTCACCTCGTTGCTATTGCGACCTTTTGGTGAACTGCACAAATCACTTTTTTCTTAAGAGTGTTTTGTGCAGTTGTACTAAAATGTCACACGGGCAACGTCTCTACATTTCAGTGCGACTGCACAAAGGGAGATTGGTTTTGCTCTATCCTCCTCATCCAACTCCGAGCCTAATCTTCTCCAACTAGTTAGTCTTAAGAGAGACTGCAAAGGTGCCCGGCTTCTATTTGTGTGTTTATTGTTTCATCAGCAGTCCTCTATTATCGTAATCACACTTATATCTTTGGAACAGGGACGCTCAGCTCTATTTTAGTGGAACTGCACAAAATGATCGGAATGTTGCATGCTCCAGACAGCTACTTTTTTCCCAAAATGCCTTGCTGATTTAGACAGAGCTGGGGGGACGTTGCTGCCAATGAAAGCATGGATCAATTTTAATTTAACACGTTCTCACAACTCTGTCTTCAGTTGTGATGTAATTATTAGCTATGATCTGCTAATAATTGACATGCATTAGCAAGGAAGTTAGTTTTTTATTATTTTCGAAAGAGCATCGATGGCAAGACACGCGAAACAAAAGCTGAAAGCTCACACCATTATACAATTTCATGTCGCTGGAAAATTATTTGTATAGTACGTCAATTATGTAAACAAATGATGGAAGCTTGATAGCATTGCCAGAAGCCTCTTCATCATCCGGGTCCATGTGCCATGCACAAAATTATACTCCTTCGTTCCTAAATATTTGTCTTTTTACAAATTTCAAACGGGCATATTTTAGAGTGTAGATTCACTCATTTTGCTTCGTATGTGTACTCCCTCCATTCCTAAATATTCTATTCGTCTTTCTAGAGATTTCAACAAGTGACTACATATGGAGCAAAATGAGTGAATCTACACTCTAAAATGTGTCTATATACATCCGCATGTGCCAGTCCATTTGAAATCTCTAAAAAGACAAATATTTGAGTAGTCACTTGTTGAAATCTCTAGAAAGACAAATACTCCGAAGTATATTTAAGAATGGAGGGGGTAGTGCACAACCGCATGGGAGACTCAGCCCGGTCGTTGCGCCGCATTAATAGTGAGTAATGAGCAGTCAAATCATAAGCCCCGCCTTTCCCACTGTAAGTTGTTCTGAAGAAGCAACCATCAATACGTTCTTCTTTGAATCCGCTCATACTACTCCATCCATCACTGTTTATACAACAAACTTCAGAAAAAAGAAAAAAAAATCTGTGGGACCAAGGCGACTAGCATCGGCCTGAAAAATAGCATTGGTAGTTATAGCACGGCGTCTATTACTAGAGGGAATAATGCGTCCACACATGCATGCAGTGCTTCCACCCCGGGTACACACATCCATGCACTTACTCCACTCCGTAGTAGTATAGTACATGGAGAGAAAATTGTGGACTTGATTGCGGTTACCACGCCCTAATTAATTGAGCATTAAACCAAACGCGTCTAAAGTCTCTCTGGTGGTGGAAATGCATTGAGAGAAATACATCATAATGAAGCATGCCCTGTAAACTGTGACGAAGGGAGGAGTAGTATGAAGGTGCAAAACCAAGTACGCGTATGGCTAGTCGGTCAACGCACCTCCTCTTGGCATATCACTGACATGTGGGACAGGAGTGCGAGCAAACCAATCTCAATTGACGGCAAAGAGCCAACCCGTCGTTCCTTGAGAGAGATGAGGAGCGAGAACACACAGACGGGCTCGCGCGGAGGCCAAGATATATTCGAGCATGGTTGGTTGATCGATATCATTCATTACATGTTGGGCTGCCATTTTCCGCCCTTCTCCGAAATAAACGTGTACTTTATCAGAGATAAAAAAAGAGTACAGACGCTCCACCATGCGGTTCTAGTAGTAGTAGTACTCGTACTACTGCGCTTGGCTCTTCGCCTCTTCGTGAAGTCGAACAATGATGGTACTCCGCATGTTGGGTACTACAGTGTATGCCTCTGACAATCTGACACCGAATGGACTGATGCATGTCCACCGAGGGTAGATTGCATTAGTCAAAAGGCGTAAGCGAGCTTCACCTTGTCCTGCAAGCTTCTCCTCGTTCTGTGAGTTAACGGGGCACACCAAAAAGTAGTGCTAGTCCATACTCCCTCCTTTCCGGTTAATATGGCTTAATCTTTTTTGCGGGTAAATGAAAGAGCTTTATTCATATATAAGCATTCTTAGGATGATCAGCCAAGACACTGGTCACTAGGAAGCGAGGTACCCCGCAAAAAAAGAAGTAGAGGAAGTGAGGTGTTTCATCAAGCCAGCTCTCGGCCACACTCAAAGTGCAGCCTTCTCCTCGTTCGGCAAGTTGACGGGACACAACAAAGTAATGCTAGTCCATACTGCCTCCTCTCCGGTTAATATGGCTTAATTTCAATAAATACACTGTCTGTCACTGTATATTTGTAAAAATACGGTCAGTGGACTTCATAATACGCTCATTGCGCTCAATATATATATTTTCCGATGTTTATACGGTCACTAGCTCACCCTGACTGAGTATGTGTGTGCATGCGCGTGTAGGTTGAGCACTTGAGCGTGACCATGTGTGTGTTCCGTCGTGTGCTCGGACATGCATGCATTAGGGCGTCGCGCGTGTTTTTGCATCCATGTGCACGTGTGACTGTTGCATACACGTAGGGGGAGTACGTGTAGGGGCCACTAAGGAGCAGGCAAATCACACAGTAAGTTAGTCGGAAGAAGCAACCATCATTTCACTCTTGAATGACACATATGCAATATAAAATGGTTGATATGGAGAGAAAAAGAAAACCACTATATATACACTAGCGGGAGCCTAAGCTACAAGCCTGCTTGCTTAGGTTGCTCTCTTCACAAGCATAGAACGACGGCCTGATCCCGCAGCTGGGGGAAGGGAACAATGTTATGCGTAGACGCGGTCGACATCGGCGAGGGAGAAAACCCACAGTCAGTGCATCCCAATCAGGGGTCACCGCGGTATGGGCCGATGCCGCGTCCCAACCGCCCTTCTAGCTACAACCCGACGTCCCAGGTAGTCCATCTTCCTTTTGGAGCCGGCTTGCTCCACTGTCGTAGCTCCATCTCCGTGTCGATCTTTCTCTACTTCTACCGGCTTTCTACTTGTGATGAGTTTATGTCTCATGAACTAGTGCCAGTACTATTATTCTAATCACACTTATTCAATATCTTTGCCATCAGGGATGCTTAGGTCGGTTTTAGTGGAACTGCACAAAAGCATCGTATGATCTGAGGGTGCCAGCCGTCTTTCCTTTGACAGGTTCTACCTGGCCAGGAAATTAAATCATGTTTAGGGTTTAGGGTTTAAGTCGTAGTGACCCCATCAGTAGTTTTTCTTTCGTACACGCTCTCACAACTTTTTTCTTTAGTTGTGAAGGAAATATTGGCTATGATCTGTGAATTATTGAGATGCATCAGCATGCGTGTTAGTTTTCCTTTGTATTTGATGGAATGTTGTAACGGGGCAACCTTGGAATAGGAATGAAAATGGAGTGGAAAGTTTCCGTTTTTCCGGAGAAAAAATGGAAACGGAGAGAAACCAACGTTTCGTTTCGTTGGATCGTGCTATCGAGCAAAACCAATGTTTAAATCACGTCTACCGTGTTTGTGTCTCACCCTCCTCCACGGCTCGACCCCACACGGTCGCTCGGCATGCCACTCACCGCAAACCGAGTATACGATAACTTTCCCGCCTGCTTGTCGATGGATCACGCCATGGAGTACTAGCACTACTGGAAGAGATTTACGAGTTGGGGGAGGACAGCTAGCTATAGCACAGACTCCCAAGAACTTTTTACATGCATGTTGTAGCCAACTATTGCAACCTTTGAATGCGGAGCAGCCGCGTGCACCCAGAAGCGGCGCGGGCGACGCTCTCTCGGCCGGCGTGCTGCTTCAATGCCGGCGCCAGTGAGAGGTCGCGTCTGCTCTGGCCGGGCATGAATGCGGCACTTACCGTTTCGGGCGGGAAGCACGCGCGGGTGATGAAGAGGGTTCGGGTTGGTCAGGACCGGTCGTGGCAGCGGTCCGGACGTGCGCAAACAAGAGATGTTGTACGTTAATATTGTTGCGTATATAATTAACAACGTAAATAATGTGCCAGTTGGACAAATATGATTGGAGATGGAGATGGAAATGGAATTTTACGTAAACACGGATATGCATGTCTATGTCTATGTGTGTGTGCGCGACGACTCTCGCGACCTGGAAGCGGGGGCGTGTTTTTTGGTCGAGTTTTCTTTCTTGGTACGTTAGAAAATCAGTTTGTCTAATTCACATCTAGATGTTATTTAAGAATATCACATCTAAGCTCCCACAAGTATATAATGTAGCAACAAGAAACAAAAAAACTAGAGAGAAAAATAGACCACAAACAGAGTGGACATCAACTTAGATGTGACATAACTATGTCACATCTAGATGTGTCCTAGACAGACCCTTAAAAAATTGTCCGCCAGTTTTCGTTTCCTTTTTCCGGGAACGCGCGCATTCTATTTAAAACCACTGCTATGGAGAGATTTTTTTACTCCATTATAGCCTCTTGTTTGATAGAGTTTCTCGCGTCTCGCTCTCTCACCCTCTCCATATAAAAACAAGATGACAGTGTCCACTCTATCTCTCTCCTCACCGGTGGTCACAGATCCGGCCGAATCCCGTCCGCTACGGGAGGTGAGGAGGTGCAGCGTTGACGTTGTCGCTGGCGGCGACGGAGGAAGCCGATGTGCACCGTCCTCTCGGAGCCGGCGCTGGCGTGGATGAAGATCCTCCGCGCCCTTGTTCGCTGCCGTTGTGTGGGCAGATCTCGCCCGCCCGCCTAAACGACATCTTGCCCACCTGAGATATAACTTCTTGTACTGGTCCAGCTCCCCAGGTTGCTGCGTGCGGGTTTTCTTCTATGTGACTACTCCCCTGCTCCCCATGCATAGTAGCTAGGGTTCGTCGGTTGGTCCAACATCACCTACTAGTACTATTATAGAGGAAATGCCACTCGAAAAGTTGTCCTGATTTATGCCTCGGTGGAGGTATACATGTTGTTTCGACAAACAGTACATGGTGGTTGTGTGGTCATTGTCCATATGGTGGTAGTACTATCACTGGTTAAATGAAGAAATGCTTTTTTTCTCGGGTATCCTGGTTTAGTTCCCATCAAGATATATTATGATGCTTCTGTTTGTTGGTGTACTTTTCATTAATTCTTATTGACAATTGAGATGTCGTTGCTAACCCTTTTTTATATTTTTGGAAATAGCGATGCGTGTCTCCATACCCAGGCATGTCTTCCTCAATTTTAGTGGAACTGCACAAAATTGGATGGCCATTGTTGTTCCGCCTCACTATCCTCTGCCACGTGGTTCTTCCTTCCTCGAGCTTGATTACTAAGAAGAAACAGACCACAGTGAGGATTTGTCAAACTTCATAGGTGCCTCACCCAAACTTGATGCCTAATGGATGATGCATCACCACGATGACCTATCGATGCTCATGGTTGCGCCTCATGGTTGCGTCGACTGGTGAAGTTGATCGATTTTCAATGAAAAACAAGCTATCTTCCATCAGTGCTCTTTGCTTGTTACGCAAAAAGATGATATCCTTCGTTAGTTCACCTTGGTTGCATTGGAGACGCAGTCGTCTTTCACGTTGGTGCAATTTTATCACACAATTGCCTATGAACCAAATGTTTCCTCGAAGAACGATTGACGTTGGTACTAAGAGCATAAGTTTTGTATTGATTTCTAAGCCTTCTCACAACTTTGTCTCCAGCTCCCCTGTAATTTTATTTGTCCAGCTATTAACTTTGATTTAAAAAATGGTGTAGACTAAAAACCCGGATGGACGTAGTAGCCCTCCATTTTTATTTACTCTGCATATTAGATTTGACTGAAGTCAAACTTTGTAATACTCTCAAACCTTTCTGATAATTGAAATTAAAATTCTTTATTTGTACACACTCTCACACGTTTCCGATAATTTGGCGCATTTGTGGTTGTTCACTTAAGGGAGGGTAGTGTACCACACGTGAAGGACAGGAAGTGCGACCAGGATGCGTGGGCGTGGATCGTTAGTTCATCGGAAGTAGTACTAGTTTTCTTCACTGTACATTAAATAAAGAGTTTCGTTTCATACTTACACAATTTAAAATGATTTTTATGGAGAGAATAAGAAAACCACTCCACTATATATTAGTCGTATACACGAGAGTACTATATGGACGCAGCTTCATTGACTTAGTGCACCTGCCTTTGGGTTTATGATATGTGGGCCCAAAATGTGGCTGGCTCACCTATCATACAGCAAAAAGCAGGTGCAGTGAAGGCACCGGAGCTCAGTCCATACTACAGTAGTATATATATAAGCGGGAGCCTCAGCGCTTGTTCGCTAGGGTTTGCACTCTCCCCACGCTCGTCGCACTACATATATGTTACACGCTGGAGGCTCAGCGTTCATTTGCTAGGGTTTGCTATATTCACACTCTCTCACCCTCTCTTCACCAGATCTAAACAAGACTACGTTGGCCTCTTGTCTCTCTCTCTCCCCCCTCACAGCTGGTGAAGGAGGCGTCTGTATCCCGTCGCACCGGGAAGGGGAGGAGGTGCAGCGTTCAATCTATCGCCTTTGGCGAGGGAGGCAATCCACTGCCGGCTGCGCTATTCTCTTTCACACAGCGCCTGTGCGGGAGGGCCACCGACCCCTTCTTCCTCGCTGTTGTACATAGTGTGGGCAGATCCGGCCTCCCGCCGCACGCCTTGCCACATCCCGATGACCCTAAGGTATAAGTTTCTTTGAAACCGTCGTTGCTCTAGCTGCATCTGGATCTTTTTCGATCTGTAGTCGAATCTAGGTCTTGGTTCAAAGAGGAAAGAAGGGTGCGGTGGGCTGGAGCAAGAATCTAGGATGTGGTTCAATGAGGAAAGGAGGGGCGGAAAGTAGTATAGACTGGCTATCCAGCCGCTTTGTAGGTCGAAAAGGGAAAAGGGGGGTAACCCAGTACACATATCTGTAAGGAACCGATCTCTTTGTTGAAAAGGGAAAGAAACTGGGGGTCGGGTAGTTTGTGCAGGACTAGATTTGCTGCTCTCACTTAGGAAAAAGGTTCAAAGAGAACAAATATGGGACCAACGCATATATGTTGCTTGGCTACATACTCTGCATCACCCATTTATACGTGTGGACGCACATGGTGCTGGCATGTCCCATACAGCTATTTTGCTGTTGTTAATCCAAGAATGCCGCCGGAAAATTGAGGCAATGCCACTGTTAAAAGTAAATTACATTATTTAATGAATGTTGTTTCAAGAGAATGTCTCTGTTAATATGAATCAATGCAACCGTTTTAGAAATGCTACTATCCTACTTTGTTTTCCATCCAAGATAAGTTAGATGCTTCTTTCTGTCACCGTTTGTTTCATCCTCCTTTATCGGCAAGCAATTGTTTCCTTTTTTTGCCTCTGTTAAAACAGGGGTATCGATTCAACTTGTTGCTATTGAGACATTTTGCTTCGCTACTCGAAACACTAATGTGTTTAAGAGTGTTTTGTGTAGTTCAACTTGAATGTCACACCGGTGACTTTGCTTAATTTTTGTGGAACTGCACAAAAGGAGATCGAGATTTGTTTCCAGTCTTTGTGGCGAGTTGTTTCAAATCTTGGTCTCATCCACATGATGTGCAGTGTGCTTTGAGGTGTTGTGCTACTTGTTTTGCTATTGTTTTAAATAAATGTTGAATTGAAGCTATTGTATTGCTGTCTTTTCCCATTAAGTAGTGAACAAAAATGGGACCAACCCAGACATGATGCTTGTTGCTTTGTTACAACAAATTCAGCATCACCCCCTTTATAAGCCAGTAATTGATGCCACTCTCAGAATTAACTACTGAATCTTATTTCAAAACTGCAACACTTGTTAGGGATTGGCGGGATTACCATTTTTGTGGTCGCATGTTTCATCCTCCTTTATTAGCCAGTAATTGATTCCTTTTTTCCTCTGGTTAAACAGGGATATCTATTCAGCTTGTTGCTATTGAGACATTTTGCTTTGCTACGCGAAACACTTTGCTTGATTTCAGTGCAACTGCACAAAACGAGATTGGATTTCCTATTCGTGTTGGCAGATTCGTATTTTATACTGGTGGTCTCATGAAAGGTCAGTACAGGCCTTCATCCACATGATTGTGCAGTGTGCTTTGAGATGTTGTGCTACTTGTATTGGTACTATTTTAAATAAATGTTGAATTGAAGCTATTGTATTGCTATCTTTTCCCATTAAGTAGTGAACAAATATGGGACCAACCCAGACATGATGCTTGTTGCTTTGTTACAACAAACTCTGCATCACCCCCTTTATAAGTAGATGGAAGCACATACTGTTGTTGCGCCCACTCTCCCCTGGAACTGTTTATGCTTTTCGTTAATCTAATGCCGCTCGTAAAATTAAGCAATGCCACTCTCAGAATTAATTAACTACTGAATCTTAGTTCAAAACTGCAACACTTGTTAGGAATGGTACTATCCTACTTTGTAGTTATTTCTACATGTTTAACCAAGGTATTGTTAAGATAATGTCTCTGTTAAAATGAATCAGTTGCATTGTTTTAGGAATGGTACTTTTCTGCTTTGTCGTTCTTTATACATGTTGAAACGAGGCATTGTTAAGATAATGTCTCAGTCAATATGAATGAATCACACTGATGGAGAATTGTTACTCTCCTGCTTTGTTTCCCATTAAGATAAAGTAGATCAGTAGATGCTTTCTTCTGGGAGTACAAGTCATCAACCGTTATTTCTCAGTAATTGTTTCCCTTATACCTATTGTTGCTTACAGGGATATGAAAATTAAAGCTCGGTTTTATTCCGACCTCGATTTTAGTTGAACTGCACAAAAGGAGCCAATGTGTCCAAGGCAAACTGCTGCATTACTGGGTCTAGTTGGTCATTCCACTTTGCAGAAAGAAGCAGTTACTGTTTGCGCTACATTACAGAAGGAATGACCGAGAAGCTTTACAAAGTATTATTAGACACCAGTGACATGACTAGTCTGCAGAGACCATTGGCAATTTAACAACACGTGGAGTGCCCTGGGCAAAAAGTGCCCAAACAAGTACAAGAAGCTACGACAGGACTCCACGATCATAGGCATTACATATTTTGAATGGGAAAAGCTTGTCAAAGTTTAATCATTGATGTTAGCAAGAAGACGTTAGTTTAATATATTGGAATTGGAAAACCTTGTCAAAATTTGCTCATTGATGTTAGCCAGAAGACATGCATTTGATATTTTTGAGTGGGACGCCCTTGCTGTGAGCAGCGTCTAGTGTTTTATCCTATTCATGTGTTCAATTTAGAAGTAAATAGTTACTCTGCTGAGATATTCTTGTGTTAAGAGTTTGTTCTGAATATTGTCTATGTAATGCTAGGCCTTGTGTTTGATTGCAAAGTTGAGCTTGGAATGTTGTGGCATGCGGCATCACGAGTTGTTCACCGTGCCTCGTGAGAATAATGCTTCGTATTGTTTTGCATGTTGATCTAATGCTAGTGATTTGCTTGTTAAGAAGATCATCCTCTTCTATTGTTTCCGTGCTTAAGAAGTTCATCGTCTGATGTTTCATTCATAGCCTATACGACAAGTCGGGTAGGTTAGACATGAAACCATATGATCTTCCGACCAACTCATGATATTAGGCCGTGATTGGATCGTCGTTTTCCAACCAAAACCGCTTGTAAAACTGACGCTTGTAAATTAAAGCAGGTGGTCTCGGGCGAAGGTGCTTGGTTGGTCGATTTCGACTAGTAAAATATCGGAAGTACTTCACACACGATAAAAACGCTGAATGACACTCGGACGATTGCTAATCCAGTCGTTAGCTGCTATTTCAGCCTTGCCCATGGATGGCATGATACGCACGTCGTGCATGTATCATCTGGTAATGTCGTCCATATAGCAGTTCTCGTAAAATATACACTGGTCTCTCAAATTACACGCGTAACCTGCCGGTTTTACTTACAGACCTCGGGCCCTTGGTTTCATTACGCTTGTATTTTACGCGTTGTTTCCGATGACGAGTAAATTACACTTGTATGTTAATATAGGTTTGAAATAAACCAGAGCTCCCAAGCGCGGCCTTACCGTTTCATGCCGTCTCAGTTTCTCGAAGGTGCTCATAGGTGTCCGATGATCCTGGCTTCCTGAATGAGTAGAGGACGCTATATCAGACCATCCGTAGGGCTCACGAGGCCCTCTCCATTGTCCTTCGAGTTGTTGCGCTCGCCGTGGCGCCGAGCATTGTTAACATCGTCAACGAACATGAGGATTCAGGAGATGACTTTATTTTGACTGGATGACACTAGGGACCCACTAGGGCCATAGCCGTACGTATGCAAGTGCCTCCTTATTATGTACAACTATATTTTTTTTGCTTTCTCCTGGTTTCCTGACATCACGGTCCCACACCATTGTCAACCTATGTAGTCAATATAAACAAGAGAATTGCACAAGGTGCGGCCGACAGCTGGGACCAAGCAACTCGAGCAGTATTTGTGTTTTTGAGGCGTGAGCACTGCAGAGTTTTTCTTGGCGATGATTTTGTTGTTGTTCAGAGGAGAGCAGGGTATTAACTGAGCGGGCTGTGGCCCGTCTAGCCTAGGCCAGATATCCAGCCCAGATACTAATTTTTTCAAGATGAAAATGGCTAGCCCAGCTATACGTCTTTTTGAGGAATACCCAGGCAAGGTCAACTTGTTATTCTCCGCCCCGCTGGGCTGCAAATCTTTCCTAGGAGGGATGCATTAGGCTTAACAGGAAAATGGGCTTTAAAAAAATAATAAATGGGATGTAATTATAAAAACTGGGCAGTAACTATAAAAAATGCACCAAACACGAAATTAGTTTATAAAATATTATTTATGGATTTTGAAAATCTTAAATTTTCATTGTTGCGCGCGTAATGTTTCGTTGGATTTTTATGTAATACAAATTTATATTTGATCTGACTAGAAATTTCGGGATAAAAATATTTTGGATCCCATCAAAATGTGGGAAAATTTATTGAATTTTGTCTTCAACGGTTGGTTGAAATTATTAATCATTGTCCTAGCTAGAAAATGGGTTGTACTTTTAACAAACTGTAAATGGGCTGTTGTAAATTCCATTAGAATTCAAAAATGGGCTATACATTCTTACAAAACGCAAATGGGCTATAAGTTCTCTGCCACACACTTGTGGGCCTACTAAGTGACGCGTCCCTTAAAAAAATAAGTTGGCACGTATGCAAGGCTTTGTCAACTTATTGTAGTCAACACATGGTTCTAGCAGCAGTGGCCATTGGATGTCTATCCAACAGATGTCGTGCTTCTTCTTCAATCTCGGATATTCTTAGCTTCGGCCGCCCAAAAAATGATTCCTCACCCTGACATCTGGGGCGCACCGTTTCGGAGGCTGACCTGTGGGCCTACTAAGTTGGAGCATACCAAGGGCTTTGTCAACTTAGTCAATATAAACGATTCTAGCTTCACTGACCGTACGATGTCCATCCAACGGCCGTAGTGCTTCTTCAACCTCTGGTCTTCTTGGTCCAGCCGCCCAAAGCAGCGCCGGTCGTGCCGCCTGCTCCTGCCTCTCGTGGCCGGCTGTGCTGCCACGGAGACCTCACCGCCCCCATACTACTCCCACCGCTGGCCAGGCCATCCCTCCACTCACCCACACCCCCTGTTATTCTGCGGTGACGGCAGCCTCACACCGCAGCCGAACCAGTGAACCCTCGTACTCCTCTCAGCGCGGGCTTCCACTGTTGCATCTTCCCCGTCTCTGTGTCGTCCCCTTCCTAGGCCTCACCGTCGTCCACCGCCCTGGTGCTCTCGGCGCGGCGTGGTCAACATGGTCAACGACCGACTTCCAACGGAAGAGTACTGTACGTGGAGAGGCTGACAGATGGGTCCACGGCGGTCGCAAGGAAGTGCCTCCTTATTACGCGCAAAATAATTATTCCTCCACCTGACAACAGGGACCCACCGGATGGGCCACCTTATTCCGCGAAAAAAATGTCCCCCCCTGACTGCTGGGACAAACCGGACGGGCCACCGTATTTCGTGACAAAACGTTCCCCCGCTGTCAACTCGGACCCACCGGAAGTGCCTCCTTATTACGCACAAAAAAATGAATACTCCCCCTGCTAGCTGGGACCCACCTTGGTGCGAGGCTGACTTGTGGGCCTACTAAGTTGACGGGGAAGGAGGGCTTTGTTAACTTAGTCAATATGAACGATTCTAGCTCCAGTGACCGTACCATGTCCATCCAACGGCCGTAGTGCTTCTTCAACCTCTGGTCTTCTTGCTCCAGCCGCCCAAAGCAGCGCAGGTCGTGCCGCCTGCTCCTGCCTCTCGTGGTCGGCTGTGCTGCCGTGGAGGCCTCACCGCCCCCTACTATTCCCACCGCTGGCCAGGCCCTGCGGCGACGGCAGCCTCACACCGCAGCCGAACGAGTGAACCCTCATACTCCTCTCCGCGTGGGCATCCACTGCCGCGTCTTCACCAGCTCCGCGTTGTCCCCTTCCTAGGCCTCGCCGTCGTCCACCACCCTAGTGCTCTCGGTGCGGCGTGGTCAACATGGTCAAGGAACGACTTCCATCGGACGTGGACTGTACGTGGAGAGGCTGACAGTTGGGTCCACGGCCGCAGCAAGGAAGTGCCTCCTTATTACGCAGAAAATAATGATTCCTCCACCTGATAGCAGGGACCCACCGGACGGGCCACCGTATTTCGCGAAAAAAATGTTTCCCCCCTGACTGCTAGGACCCACCAGCTACACCTTCGCACGCAAGGAAGTGCGTCCGGGCAAAAAAAAACGATTCGCCCCCGTGACTGCTGGGACCCACCAGCTACATCTTCGCACGCAAGGAAGTGCCTGACAATCGGGACCCACCTGGTCGAAGCGTACGTAGCGTTGTCATTCTGGTCGCGAACGTGTACGTACATATATACTGGTCGATATAGAGGCGCGCACATGTCGTACTAGAGGTGCGCACGTAGCATGTACACGTACGTACAGCGGCCAGGGTGCAAGAAAGAAATTACGGCCACGTACGTACATACGGGCAGGGTCTCGACGCCTACTCGCACATACGTACATGGCTGGGTCGGAACGGAGAAACAGCGTTGTCGTCGTGTTCATGGGGAGCCAACCGGCTGGGTCGGAACGGAATACGTGGTCGTGTTCATCGGGAGGGCTTGGACAGAACAGGCGATGGAAACGAGGCCTGGCGTACCGCAGAACAGAGGAAACGGACCTCCTACGTTCGGAATGGGGTCCTATTGATCGGGAGGGGTGTGGCGTACCGCAAAATGGAGGAAACATACCTCCTACGGTCGAAACGGGGGGTCCTGTTGATCGGGAGGGGTGTGGCATACCGCAAAATGGACGAAACGGACCTCCTACGGTCGAAGCGGGGGTCCTGTTGATCGGAAGGGGTGTGGCTTACCGCAAAACGGATGAAACGGACCTCCTACGGTCGAAACGGGGGTCCTGTTCATCGGGAGGGGTGTGGCGTACCGCAAAACGGACGAAACGGACTTGTGTTGGAGCGCTACGGTCGAAACGGGGGTCCTGTTCATCGGGAGGGGTGTGGCGTACCGCAAAATGGGACTCCACGGGATAGTGTTCATCTCCACCGTCGACCTCCTCCAGCCTCCACGGGCTACCATCGACCTCCTCCAGCCTCCACCGCGCGCTACTCCACCAGCTACTGTTCAACCACCCCTCCACGGGCACCCCTCCACCGTCTACTGTTCATCCAGCCCTCAACACCACAGGGTCCTGTTCAACCACCCCTCCATGGGCACCCCTCCACCGTTTACTGTTCATCCATCCCTCCACACCACGGGGTCCTGTTCATCCAGAGGCAACGCCACCGCTCACTGTTAATCCACCACCCCCCCTCCCCGGCAACGTTCACTATTCACCCAATCGATCGGCTTCAGTTAGCAGCAGTAGCGAAGGAATTGCTCGATCGGGTTCTGTTAACAAGCCATCGATCGATTGCTCGGGTTCAGTAACGCGTATCCTGCAGTGCAATCGCTCGGGTTCAGTTAGAGCCCAATGCCTTGCTCGGGTTCAGTTAGAGCCAATGCCTCGCACGTGTATGAGAGAAACACGCATCGCTCGGCACCCGACCTCCCACTGTAACCGGGAACTCCCCGAAATTTTCCTCCCCCTCGCTTCTACCATGGTTTTTTCCGTCATGGACGGCCCAAAGAATGTCATGCAGCTGTGTCTCCGGCCCGCCCAGGACGAAAAGCCCATTTTCTATCATGAATTTTTGTCATAGAAGTAGGAGCCCATCACATCTATGATGATACCGGGTTTTGTCACAATTATAGTCATAGAAGTGTCATACGTATGACAACAAATTTTTTCGTTCGGCCCAAAATGTCACGGATGTGTATTTTTTTTGTAGTGATTATACGCACTCTCACCCTTCCACCATTGTTAGCCTCTTGTGCCGCGCGACTTTCGGCAGTACCATACACCCACCATATACCTTCCTCAAAACAGCTACCATACTTACCTATTATGGCATTTCCATAACCATTCCGAGATATATTGCCATGCAACTTTCCACTGTTCCGTTTATTATGACACGCATCATCATTGTCATATTGCTCTTTGCATGATCATGTAGTTGACATCATATTTGTGGCAAAGCCACCTTCATATTTCTTCCGTACATGTCACTCTTGATTCATTGCATATCTCGGTACACCGCCGGATGCATTCATATAGAGTCATATCTTGTTCTAAGTATCGAGTTGTAATCTTGAGTTGTAAGTAAATAAAAATGTGATGATCTTCATTATTAGAGCATTGTCCCAAGTGAGGAAAGGATGATGGAGACTATGATTCCCCCACAAGTCGGGATGAGACTTCGGACTTTATAGAAAAAGGAGAAAGGCCAAATAAAAAAAGAGAAAGGCCAAATAAAAAAATGAGAGTAAAAGAGAGAAGGGACAATGCTACTATCCTTTTTACCACACTTGTGCTTCAAAGTAGCACCATGATCTTCATGATAGAAAGTCTCCTATGTTGTCACTTTCATATAGTAGTGGGAATTTTTCATTATAGAACTTGGCTTGTATATTCCAATGATGGGCTTCCTCAAAATGCCCTAGGTCTTCGTGAGCAAGCAAGTTGGATGCACACCCACTTAGTTTCTTTTGTTGAGATTTCATACATTTATAGCTCTAGCGCATCCATTGCATGGCAATCCCTACTCACTCACATTGGTATCTATTAATGGGCATCTCCATAGCCCGTTGATACGCCTAGTTGATGTGAGACTATCTTCTCCCTTTTTGTCTTCTCCACAACCACCATTCTATTCCACATATAGTGCTATGTCCATGGCTCACGCTCATGTATTGCATGGAAGTTGAAAAAGTTTGAGAATACTAAAGTATGAAACAATTGCTTGGCTTGTCATCGGGGTTGTGCATGATTAAATACTTTGTGTGATGAAGATAGAGCATAGCCAGACTATATTATTTTTTAGGGATAACTTTCTTTAGCCATGCTATTTTGAGAAGACATGATTGCTTTGTTAGTATACTTGAAGTATTAATGTTTCCACGTCAATATGAACTTTTATTTTGAATCATTTGGATCTAAACATTCATGCCACAATAAAGAAAATTACATTAAGAAATATGCTAGGTAGCATTCCACATCAAAAATTCTGTTTTTATCATTTACCTACTCGAGGACGAGCAGGAATTAAGCTTGGGGATGCTTGATATGTCTCCAACCTACAATTTTTTATTGTTCCATGCTATTATATTACCCGTTTTGGATGTTATGGGCTTTACTTTACACTTTTATATCATTTTTGGGACTAACCTACTAACCGGAGGCCCAGCCCGAATTGCTGTTTTTTTGCCTATTTCAGTGTTTTGAAGAAAAGGAATATCAGACGGAGTCCAAATGGGATGAAACCTTCGGGAGCGATCTTTTTGGAACAAATGAAAACCAGGAGACTTGGAGTGGATGTCAAGCAACAAACGAGGTGGCCACGAGGGTGCTCGGCGCGCCCTAAGGGGGTGGGCGCCCCCCCACCCTCGTGGGCCCCTCGTGGCTCCACCGACCTACTTCTTCCGCCTATATATACTCCCGTACCCTGAAAACATCGAGGAGCACCACGAAAACCTAATTCCACCGCCGCAACCTTTTGTAACCGCAAGATCCCATCTTGGAGTCTTCGCCGGTGCTCCGGCGGAGGGGGAATCGACCATGGAGGGCCTCTACATCATCTCCAAGGCCTCTCCGATGAGTTGTGAGTAGTTTACCACAGACCTTCGGGTCCATATTTATTAGCTATATGGCTTCTTCTCTCTCTTTGAATATCAATACAAAGTTCTCCTCGATCTTCTTGGAGATCTATTCGATGTAACTCTTTTTGTGGTGTGTTTGTCGAGATCCAATGAATTGTGGGTTTATGATCAAGTTTATCTATGAGAAATAATTGAATCTTATCTGAATTCTTTATGTGTGATTGGTTATCTTTGCAAGTCTCTTCGAATTATCAGTTTGGTTTGGCCTACTAGATTGATCTTTCTTGCAATGGGAGAAGTGCTTAGCTTTGGGTTCAATCTTGCGGTGTCCTTTCCCAGTGACAGCAGGGGCAGCAAGGCACGTATTGTTGCCATCGAGGATAAAAAGATGGGGTTTATATCATATTGCATGAGTTTATCCCTCTATATCATGTCATCTTTCTTAATGCGTTACTCTGTTCTTCATGAACTTAATACTCTAGATGCAGGCAGGAGTCGGTCGATGTGTGGAGTAATAGTAGTAGATGCAGAATCGTTTCGATCTATTTGTCACGGACGTGATGCCTATATACATGATCATGCCTAGATAATCTCATAACTATGCGCTTTTCTATCAATTGCTCGACAGTAATTTGTTCACCCACCGTAATACTTATGCTATCTTGAGAGAAGCCACTAGTGAAACCTATGGCCCCCGGGTCTATCTTTTATCATATAAGTTTTCCATCTACTTTTATTTGCATCTTTTACTTTCCAATCTATATCATAAAAATACCAAAAATATATATCTTATCTTATTATCTCCATCAGATGTCACTTTCGCAAGTTATCGTGAAGGGACTGACAACCCCTTTATCGCGTTGGTTGCGAGGTTCTTGTTTGTTTGTGTAGGTGCGTGGGACTTTTGAGGAGCCTCCTACTGGATTGATACCTTTGTTCTCATAAACTGAGGGAAATACTTACGCTACTTTGTTGCATCACCCTTTCCTCTTCAAGGGAAAACCAACGCAGTGCTCAAGAGGTAGCAATGCAGGAGACGCGCTCCGACGACCCGAGCCAGCGATCCCGATGGTGGATGTACCGGTCCGCCAGCGCGCCCCAGCAGCCGGATCCGTCATGTGCTAGCTCGCGAGCGGAGCGCGTCCACAACGTCGACCTGGCCGTCCCCGCGCCTGTCAACATGGCCTATTGGGACCACTACTAGCCCGACCTCCTCGGGCGCGACGACGTCTTCGATTACATCTCGTCCGACTTGGAGTACGACTCTGGCTACACCGCCGACTCGTCCTGGTCGACTGACTGGGAGGAGCCGGAGGTGATTGTCCTCTCTAACGACGAGCCGGAGGTCAAGGTGGCGGCGCCCATCGTCCCCGAGCTGGAGGTCCATATGGTGGTGCCCATTGCCAGGGAGGGTGACAAGCACCACCCCATTGACGTCGAGCTGCTTCCCGATGTTCCTGGCATCGTCAAGTAGGAGGTGGAGGTGGTCTTGGCTCTGGAAGCACAGGTGGATGTCGCAGCGCAGCCAGAGAGGAAGAAGAAGAGGAAGGTGACAGTTGACATGGGAGGTTCGCCACTCAGAGCGCCTCTAGAAGATGAAGAAATGAAGATGATGAGGAAGGTGACATGCAGTTGCAGGCATGAAGAAGTTGCAGGCAGTAGTTAGGTATGCTGAAATATACATATTCTCAGCATATAAGTTATAAAATAGTGTATTTTGTCAGGTGTGCTTGTATATTAAGCACATAAGTTATTTCTATTTTATGTTGTCAATGTTGAACTAAGTGGTAGTTGTCACAACCTAGCTAGTCATGCATTAGAGTGTTGCATCATGTTTACTCTTTCATCAGAAACTTGAAATGGGGATGGCAGAACCCCCAGTCCCCTCTGAAACCAACTAGGGTTACTAAAATAATTTTTCAATGAACCTGAAATGCCCTTCTAAAATGCCCATCATTTTTGTCTTGGTTCAGAACCTCTGCCAAAAATGGTGCACATTTTCCTAGGCCATCCTAGGGTTTTTGAATTAAATCATAAATGTTTGAATTTGGGCATTTAAAATAATATAAAATATTTAAATGCTCAAATATCTCCAAACTAAAATGTTTCATGTTGGAAATAATCCAACTATGGGCCAGGAATAGTTTGGTGATTTTTGAAGTTGCCTAGGTATTTTATTAAATTCAACAAAGTTGCAGATATATTAAATAAAAAAAACAGAAACAGAAAAAAGGGGAAAAACTTCCCTGTGCGGCCCAGCCAGCTGGCCGGCCCAGCAAGCCAGCCCAGCCCACCACCGCCGTCGTCCTCCTGGCGCCAGTCGGCCAGGCGTGTGGCCGGCGCGCGCGCACGGCCGGAGCGCCACGCCACCAGCCCGTCTGCCTGCCTCCCCCGCCAGCGCGACGCCGCGGCGCTTCTTCTCGGTGCCGCCCCGATCCCCTGACCTTATCCCTCTCTCTCTCCCGTGCTGCTCTCTCTCTCTCTCTATCACGGCCGAACACCACCGTCGCCGCCGTTCGCCATAGCCGCCGTCTCCGACCACCCCTCGCTCCCCCGACTAGCTCAGGAGCTCCGCCTCGACTCCCTCTTCCTCCCCACCGCTCCACAGCTCCCCGGAAGCCCTGCATCGCCGCCACGTCGCCGTTCCCCTCTTCGGGCTCCGACCACCGTCGCCGTCGATTCGCCGTCTCCAGCGCGTCCCCGAGCCCACTTCGACGCCCACTGCAACCGCGGTGAGCTATGCCACCGTTTTCCCCTCTCCTCCCCCTCGTTTCCCCACCGTAGCCTCCTCCCCACCACGGCCGAACCTCCGCCGTCGCCGAGCTCGCCGTCGACGCAGCTCCGGTGACCATTTGGTCACCCGGGCGAGTCCAACGAGTTCGCAAGACCCCGTAGAGCATCCCTAGCGCCTCGCTTCGCTCGACTTCGAGCTCCAACCCCGTTCCCGTGCACGACCGAACCCCGGCGGCCGCAGCCGAGCTCGCCGCCGTCAACTCCGGCCACCCCGAGCCCAACCACCACCACCAATAGTCGCGGCTCAACCTCAGCAACACGTAGATGCCTTCCGCCGTCCATTTGGTTGCCGGAATGGCAAAAAGCACTTTCGCCGCCGTCTCGGGCCTCGCCGGCGTCATGCCGCCGGCGGGTTTGACCTGTCCGACCTGAGGTTTGACCCCCAGGGTCACTGACGCGTGGGCCCTGCCGGACAGGTAGTTAGTTAGTACTAATTACCGTTAGTCAACCCCCCC
>NC_041385.1:474018303-474022913 GCF_002162155.2 Triticum dicoccoides
GAAGAGCAATTCCGAGACTTTAATCAAAGCCAGTATCTCTGCACTGTCAGGATATTTCCATCTTATCCTGGATCCACCGAGCCTCTTCACTGCTCCTATGGACTCGGGGTTACTATTGAGATGGCTGTGCAGGACGCCGCCTACTCTATGATGACCATTATGCGAGTCAGATCTGGGTTATTTCGGGACTCTGATTTCCGGTATATGCCAGGATCACTTCCGGGAGCGCAAGGGTATCTCCAGGCTATCTATGCTGATCCCACTCAGGAGGATTCACGGACTCGCACCACTGCTGAGATGCTCGAGGATAAGGACCGTGAAAATCGGGCCTTGAGGTTAGAGCTCTTCAATACCCGTGCTGACCACTGGGCCACTTTGACTCGGTTCGCACCGGCGGTGCAAGCTGGATATTCAGATATGCGCGACCTCTATCCTGTGAGATCTGCTCTGCCAGACGTGATGGTTTGGCGTGATGTAGGAGGCATCACCCCACCTCGCGGTCCCCGTAGGCCACCGTTTGTTGGTCCAAGGCCTCATCCTAGCCCCTATGGTCCACAAGCTCCGCGAGACCGTCTGTTTCCAGATGATCATGTTGAGCTTCCAGGCTATGGAGGTGATTTCTATGAGGACTACTACGGATCGGTCTGAGTTAGTGTTAGTATCACTAGTTCGCACTAGCTGTGTCCTCTATCGTCCCGCGTGACTCGTGGGATATGACCTAGTTTGTACTCTTCCGGAGGTGTAGAAAAATAATGTATAGGAGCTTGGAATGCCTCCGATGAGATGTAATCCTCTTTTCACCGTAATAGTACTTTGTTTGGTCTTGTACTAAACCCGGTATGGTGTGTATGACGATGGAATAAAAGAAGCAGTTTCTGTATCTACCATGTCATACGGATGATCATCTTGCATTCCGAGTTATTCCTTACATTATGAATCCTATGTCAGAATTTTACCATCCTGACTAAATCATTGTCTTGTTTACCTAGGATGGTCAACACGCGCGCTAACCCTGCTTCCCAAGAGCAGGCCGAAGGCAGTGAAGCCAGGAATGAAAATTTGCCTCATCCTCCTTCACTAGCCGAGGTGATGATGGAAGCTGAGAGAAACAAGCGGAAGACAAACCGTTTGTTGGAGCGTATTGAACAGAATACAGCACACCATCAGAGGGCTAACGTGGTGTCACTCAGTGATTTCATCAAATTGCATCCACCCACGTTCCACCACTCCGTCGAGCCTCTCGACGCTGATGACTGGCTTCGCAGTATCTCTCACAAACTGCGTTCCGCGCTGGTAGCGGAGGCTGACAAGGTCACCTTTGCTGCATATCATCTTGAAGGCCCCGCCAGTCTATGGTGGGAGAATTATGGAGCTATGCGCCCAGCGGGCCATGTCACTACTTGGGCTGAGTTCAGTGAGGCTTTCCGTGAACATCACATTCCGGAGGGTCTCATGGACCGTAAACGTGAAGAATTTTGCAGTTTCACCCAAGGCCGATTTTCTGTGGATGCCTATAGCATGGAGTTTGGTAATCTCGCCCGATATGCAACTGAGGAAGTGTCTACTGACGCCAAGAAGCAAGCAAGGTTCCGTAAGGGACTTAGTCCTGAGCTTCGCCGCGACCTCCGTCTGCATGAGTGCACATCTTTTTCGAAACTTGTCAACAAAGCCATCAGTGCTGAAACTGGTCAGACTGACTATGACGCAACACGCAAGCATGGACGTGACATGGGTTCCTCATCCGGTGCTGGTCCTCAGAAGCGCCGCGTGTGGGTGCCCAACACCGCCCTGCCACCCAGGTTCACACCGAGGCCATCTTTCCAGGCGCCTCGCCCTGTACAACAGTCTGCTCCAGCCAAGCCCTATGGGGGTCCAACCAATAATGTTCCTCCACGTACCAGTTCCGTGACTTGTTTCAAGTGTGGGGAATCTGGTCACTATATGCGTGAATGCCCCCAGACCAACCCCAATCAATCTGCTAAAGCTGTTGGCCGTGGCAAGCCGACAGGAAAAGTATTCCACGCCAAGCCGGTCACCGCTTCACGTGGCCATGTCAACTGTGTCTCTGCCGAAGAAGCTCAAGAGGATCCCAACGTCGTTCTCGGTACGCTTCTTGTTAATTGCCACCCGGCATCTGTCCTTTTCGATACAGGAGCCTCTCATTCCTTTATATCTGAAAATTATGCTCGTTTGCATAACGTTGCATTCTGTGACATGCCATCCACTATGGAAATCTCTACCCCTGGGTCTAGATGGCAGACCTCTAGGGTAAGTTATGGAAATGAGATCCAAGTCGACAGACTTGTTTTCCTTGCGTCTTTAATAGCCCTTAAATCTTCAGATATTAATATCATTCTGGGTATGGACTGGATGTCAGCTCATCATGCCCAAATTGATTGCTTCTCTAGGACTGTTCAACTCACCCATCCTTCGGGGAAGATAGTCAATGTCTTGACCCGAATAGCCAAGCGACAATTATATTCCCTTAACGCCAACCCTTTGCCAGACCTTGAGGACGTTCCGGTAGTCCGTGACTTCCCGGATGTCTTTCCAGAGGAATTGCCAGGTGTTCCACCTGACAGGGATGTTGAGTTCGTAATAAACCTCATTCCAGGAACCGTTCCGATTGCTAGAAGACCTTATAAGATGGCACCACTAGAACTAGCCGAGCTTAAGAAGCAACTCGATGAATCCTTGAAGAAGGGTTTCATCCGACCTAGCTCATCTCCATGGGCTTGCCCCGTCCTATTCGTCAAGAAGAAGGATGGTACGGACCGGATGGTTGTAGATTACCGACCTGTCAACTTGGTCACAATCAAGAACAAATACCCGCTTCCCAGGATCAACGACCTGTATGATCAGCTCGCTGGATCCTCAGTCTTCTCCAAGATGGATTTGAGGTTGGGCTACCATCAAATCAAAATCAGAAACGGGGACATTCCTAAAACGGCCTTTGTTACTCGTTATGGCCAATACGAGTACACCGTCATGTCCTTCGGTTTAACCAACGCTCCAGCCACCTTTTCTCGGTTAATGAACTCAATCTTCATGGAGTATTTGGATAAATTCGTTGTAGTTTACCTCGATGATATACTCATCTACTCCAAGAACGAGGAAGAACATGCCGAACATCTAAGGCTAGTGTTGCAGAAACTTCGAGAGCATCGCCTTTATGCCAAATTTTCTAAATGTGAATTCTGGTTGCCAGAAGTGACCTATATGGGTCATGTAATATCTGGTAAAGGTATTGCTGTTAACCCTGAGCGAGTTCAAGCCGTTCTTAATTGGACTCCACCTGAATCGGTCAAGCAAGTTCGGAGTTTTCTAGGCTTAGCGAGCTATTGTCGTCACTTTGTCGAGAACTTCTCCAAGGTTGCCAAACCTCTAACCGAACTCCTCAAGAAAGATAAGAAGTTCGAATGGACTCCACAATGTGAGCACAGCTTTCAGGAACTGAAAAGACGCCTGACCTCTGCTCCCGTACTGGTACCGCCAGACTTCTCCAAGGACTTTGTTATCTACTGCGACGCCTCGCGACAAGGACTAGGTTGCATTCTCATGCAAGATCGACACGTAATTGCCTACGCTTCACGGCAATTGCACCCACATGAGGAGAATTATCCTACTCGTGATCTAGAGCTTGCAGCCGTAGTCTATGCACTTAAGACCTGGCGACATTACCTCCTCGGTAATCGTTGCGAAATATTCACTGATCACCAAAGTCTGAAGTATATTTTCACCCAACCGGATTTGAATCTCAGGCAGAGACGTTGGGTTGAATTGATCACCGACTTCGACTTAGGAATAACCTACACCCCAGGGAAAGCCAACGTCATGGCTGATGCGCTAAGTCGTAAATCTTATTGTAACAACCTGATGTTACAACAAAGTCAACCGTTTCTCCATGAGGAATTTCGGAAGCTTAACCTTCACATCGTACCTCAAGGTTTTCTCTCCACCTTGGTGGCAAAACCTACCCTTACGGATCAAATTATCAAAGCACAGAAGGTAGATCCGGGAATCTCCCGCATCAAGAGGAACATTCAGAAAGGAATTGCGAATTGCTTCTCCATTAACGATCGAGGGGTCGTATACTTCGGAAATCGACTAGTGGTTCCCAAAGTGCGAAACCTGAGGCGATTGATCCTTAAGGAAGCTCATGAATCTCCTCTCACCATTCATCCCGGTAGCACTAAGATGTATCAGGACCTACGCCAGAGGTTCTGGTGGACTAGGATGAAGAGAGAAATTGCTCAGTATATTGCTAATTGCGACGTCTGTCGTCGTGTAAAAGCAGAGCACCAACGGCCTGCTGGCACCCTTCAACCCTTAGCTATTCCTGAATGGAAATGGGATAAAATTGGTATGGATTTCATTACCGGTTTTCCCAGGACCAAGAGAGGGAATAATGCTATTTTCGTCGTGGTCGATCGTCTTTCCAAAGTAGCCCATTTCCTACCTGTTCGAGAGAGTATAACCGCTAGTCAACTGGCAGACTTATACATCTCCCGAATAGTGTCCCTTCATGGTGTTCCTTTGGAAATTAACTCGGATCGAGGAAGTCTTTTCACCTCTCGATTTTGGGAAAGTTTCCAAAATGCTATGGGAAC
>NC_041385.1:474024774-474132213 GCF_002162155.2 Triticum dicoccoides
CGCGCGCACGGCCGGAGCGCCACGCCACCAGCCCGTCTGCCTGCCTCCCCCGCCAGCGCGACGCCGCGGCGCTTCTTCTCGGTGCCGCCCCGATCCCCTGACCTTATCCCTCTCTCTCTCCCGTGCTGCTCTCTCTCTCTCTCTATCACGGCCGAACACCACCGTCGCCGCCGTTCGCCATAGCCGCCGTCTCCGACCACCCCTCGCTCCCCCGACTAGCTCAGGAGCTCCGCCTCGACTCCCTCTTCCTCCCCACCGCTCCACAGCTCCCCGGAAGCCCTGCATCACCGCCACGTCGCCGTTCCCCTCTTCGGGCTCCGACCACCGTCGCCGTCGATTCGCCGTCTCCAGCGCGTCCCCGAGCCCACTTCGACGCCCACTGCAACCGCGGTGAGCTATGCCACCGTTTTCCCCTCTCCTCCCCCTCGTTTCCCCACCGTAGCCTCCTCCCCACCACGGCCGAACCTCCGCCGTCGCCGAGCTCGCTGTCGACGCAGCTCCGGTGACCATTTGGTCACCCCGGCGAGTCCAACGAGTTCGCAAGACCCCGTAGAGCATCCCTAGCGCCTCGCTTCGCTCGACTTCGAGCTCCAACCCCGTTCCCGTGCACGACCGAACCCCGGCGGCCGCAGCCGAGCTCGCCGCCGTCAACTCCGGCCACCCCGAGCCCAACCACCACCACCAATAGTCGCGGCTCAACCTCAGCAACACGTAGATGCCTTCCGCCGTCCATTTGGTTGCCGGAATGGCAAAAAGCACTTTCGCCGCCGTCTCGGGCCTCGCCGGCGTCATGCCGCCGGCGGGTTTGACCTGTCCGACCTGAGGTTTGACCCCCAGGGTCACTGACGCGTGGGCCCTGCCGGACAGGTAGTTAGTTAGTACTAATTACCGTTAGTCAACCCCCCCCTGACACTGACAGTGGGCCCCAGCGCCACTAATCCCTAATTAGGATTAATTTAAACCTGTTAAACCCCCCCTGTCACTGACGTGTGGCCCCCACACGCCAGGTTTGACTTCAGCCAGCCGCAGTTGACCACTGACGTCATGCTGACGTCATGCTGGCGCAATAATTATAATTTCTGGATTTAATTTAAATCAGGAAATTCCAGAATATTATTTAAACTTCAAAAATTCATAACTTTTATTCTGTAACTCCAAATTGGACAAATTATATATGAAAAATGATCAGAAAAATCCAATCTATCCATCTGTACTATTTTCATGCATGATCAAACAAGTTAAATTGATGTTTTAAGCAGAACAAGGAAAAGCACTTTAAAAGACCATATTTGAACTTAAAATTTGAATCCTTGATTCAAATTTGTTCAAACCCCTCTGTTCTTAGTTGCATTAGCCCAACACACTCATATTGCCATGTTTCATGCATGCATCATATTGTTGCACATTGTTTGGTGATGGTTGTGTATCGATGTCCTTTGCGACAGGTTCTGCCCCCGAGGAGTACCGTGATTACCCTAACGAAGAACCATATCAGTGCATCGAACCATCAGGCAAGCAGCCAACCATTTGATCATATCGATACAACCCCATGTTCTCGCTCCTGCTCTCTTTTACTGCATTAAGACAACGCGATTCAAACTGCTGTGTGCTACGGTAGTTGAACCCATTTCCTCTGCATGACCTGTCATTGCCACAGTAACTAGATGAAACCCACTAGCATGTGTAGGAGTTGCTTGAGCCATATGTATGTGTTGTTCCTACCTTGCTATGCCTGCTATGCTTAGAGTCGTGTCAGGTCTGGTTCATCGGGGTGATGGGCTGGAGTGAAATGATTATGTCGGTAGTGAGAGTGGTGTGGTGAACACGATTTGGTAAAGGTATCGATGAGAGGCCATGTAGGAGTACATGGTGGGTTGTTTCATTGAAGCCGACCTTAAGCACTGAGATCTGTATGTGTGATTTAAGAATCAGCTACTACCATGCATTGGGCCCGAAACCAATGGACCCTCTCGGCTTCTTATTCACCCTAGTTCTCCGTCCAGGAGTTGCAAGTAGTTTCTGGTGTTTGTAGCCTACTGGAGGCCGTGGACAGCGCTGACCGTAGGGGTGGGCTGTGACGCGGTAGGTACGTGGCCGGGTGTACCGAATACCCGTTAGGTATCTCGGGAACCCTGTTCACATCGTTCGGGGCCGTATGGGAAACCTCGGCCGGACTCCCTGCGGATGGAACCTGAATAGGCGATAAACCTGGACTGGAGGCTTAGGTGATTAGGTAGGTCGTGGCCGACACCCACGTTGGGCTTCCGCTTGAAGGTTGCCGAGTACATGTCGTGTAAACGATGGTAAGTGGTGAGAGCGTGTATGAAGAAGTACACCCCTGCAGGGTTAACATGATCTATTCGAATAGCCGCGTCCGCGGTAAAGGACTACTTGGTTGCCTATACAGTTCATAGACAAGTAAATGGAAACTACTAAAAGCCTCAAGATAAGTGTGAGTGCCGAGGATGGCTCTTCCGTAGGAAGACGGAGGTGGATCCTCGGTAGTGTATTGAAGTGGTGAGTAGTGGACTCGTGTGCGCAAAACCATTTCAAGTTGGAGTATCGTAGGTTAGCCTAGCCAAGAGTCAAAGCTGGCTTGCTGCATTAACTCCACCAACCCTTCTTGATACTATGCATGTATGTAGGATCTGATGTAAGTCTTGCTGAGTACCTTTGTACTCATGTTGCTATAATCTACATTTTTACAGAAGACGCTGCAACCCCTTCTGATGGGTTCTATGTAGACGTTGACATCAACGAGTAGGCTAAGGACCCAGGTGGTGACCCTGAGCTTGTGAAGGACCACGTAGTATAGCTAGGCTTTCCAAGCCTCTTTTATTTACTAGTTGTCTGTACTCAGACAAGTTACTTCCGCTGCTGGTTTGTATGACTGTATGACTTGTATGTGGGGTCGTGAGACCCGTACCTTTGTGTATGTTATGTATGGCTCACTGAGCCTTAAATAAAGTACTTGTGTCATAGAGTCATGTTGTGATGCTTCGTTGTATTTGCACATATCGAGCATATTGTGTGTATGATTGAAATGCTTGGTATGTGTGGGATCTGACTATCTAGTTGTTTATCTTTAGTAGCCTCTCTTACCGGGAAATGTCTCCTAGTGTTACCGCTGAGCCATGGTAGCTTGCTACTGCTCTGGAACACTTAGGCTGGCCGGCATGTGTCCTTCTTCGTTCCTGTGTCTGTCCCTTCGGGGAAATGTCACGCTTTGAGTACCGGAGTCCTGTTAGCCCGCTACAGCCCGGTTTACTGGAGTCCTGCTAGCCCAGTGCTACAGCCCGGACCCACCTGCTGATGACCGACACGTTCGAAGCTGGGTCATGGATGCCTGTCCCTGTAAGTCTGTGCCACTTTGGGTTTACGACTAGTCATGTCAGCCCGGGCTCTTTATCATATGGATGCTAGCGACACTATCATATACGTGAGCCAAAAGGCGCAAACGGTCCCGGGAAAAGGTAAGACGACACCCGTAGGGATACCGTGCGTGAGGCCGCAAAGTGATATGAGGTGTTACCAGCTAGATCGATGTGACATCAAGTCGGGGTCCTGACAGTAGTGGCAGTTGAACTATGTTGGCAGTTGAACTATGTTGATGCTATGTAAGTGGCAGTTGAACTATGTCATGTTGTTTTATGTTCTGTGTTGATGTTGTTCATGCAGTCTTGTTGCTATATAAGGCAACAACCCAAAACTGTCTTGTTGCTATATAAGGCAACAATCCAAAAGTGTCTTGTTGCTATATAAGGCAACAATCCAGAAGAAAAAGTGTCTTAACTGAACTTTACCTTCACTGAATTTTGTCTTAACTGAACTTTGTCTGCAATGAACTTTGTCAGATAACTAAACTCATACAAGTGTTAAAATTCAGTTAACTATAAAAATTCAGTTATCTTTTCAAACTAAATTCAGACAACTGTTAAAATCTAGTTAACTGTTAGAATTCAGTGTTATCTTTTCAAACCAATTTCAGTTAACTTTAAAAACTCAGTTATCTTTTCAATGAGTTAATTCAGACAACTGTTAAAATTCAGTTAACTGCCAGTATTCAGTTAACAGGGAGGGGAGTGGAAGCATAATAAGTAGGTTGTCAAGTAACACTTGAGCAAAGCACCGTTCTTATCACACCGGCATTGCACGCAGTTCCTCACACCATAGGTCCTGGGTTCGAGACCCAGGCAAAACTTTTTTTGTGTGATTTTTAATTTTTTGTTTAATCAAAATTTGGTACATATGTTCAGATTGTAGCAAATTCAGCAATACAAATTCAGGCATACAAATTCAGTCATAGAAAGCAGGAAATCTTTCCAAAATAAGAAACATTGATAGTTAACTTCAATTTTTTATTTAAATTTAGTTATCTTAACCCAATTTAGTTATCTGAAGCCAATTTAGATAACATTTAACAGAAAGTACAAATGACACAAATCCAGGAGGAGGTTCATGTTCATTTGATAGAAAGTACACATTGTAGGAAAGATACAAGGTCATTTTTTTACAATGACACAAATTCAATCAAATTCATTCAGCAAAGCCTTCAGCTTCATTATCTTCTCCCTGGTGGCCTCTTTGTGTTTGAATAGGTCACCAATCATGTACTCAAGCTTCCTTTTCTCATGCTTCGAATCATCCCTCTCTTGAATCACTTGGGCCCTCTCCTGCACTGTTTGGTCCCTCTCTTTCTCTGCTTTAACCTTGAAGACCTGATGAACTTTGGTTACTGACTTGTCTGTCATCTTCTTCTTCTCAAGTTCTTCCTTTAGATCAGTCAGAGCAAGTTGTGTGCTGCCTAATTGGCTCATTGCCTGCTCCTTCTCAGCCACCATCTTAGCAAAATCAAGCTTGAAATGCCTCAACTCATTCTCTATCTTATTCTTCTCTTCAAGAACCTTCAAGTTTTCTTCAGCACTCACAACATTCTGTCCGAGCCTCTGTTTTTCTCCTCTTCATACATGGTCCATATACTATCTAGGCTCATCTTCAGAGTATCAGGCCACTCAGGGTCAACCCACTCAACATATCTGCATTTAGGTAGCTCCTAACAATTTAGACCAAACAAAAAATTCAGTTAACTGCGAGTATTCAGTTCTGTGCATGACGATGAAACTTAAAACATACTTCAAATAACTTGTTGTTTAACAATGCCAAATGCAATTTTTTTACTAACCTTCTGTGCACAAGCTAGAAACCTTCTGCCACTGTTAACAGATTCAAATGCTACATGCTTCTCACACAAAGATCCATGCCCACATCTAAAGCTAGGCAGATCTGTAGCCAAGCCACTCCATTCCTCATAAGAAATTGTGGCAGGTGGCTAAACAAAAGAGAGTCATTTGGATTCAATTGACAGAGAAACCCTAGATGAGAAACCCTAGACCGGGTGGGGAGCACACTAACCTTGCTGGTCATAGAGTCATCTTCAGAAGAACTGGGAAGATCATCCCAGGACACCATGGTTGAAGATGAGAAGGGGATCTGTTGTTGCTATTGGACAGAGGAGAGAAGGGATCTGGTGGTGCACGAAATTGAAGATGAAAGATGAGGAAGAAGAAGGGGATCTGGTGGTGGTGGTGGTGGACTGGTGGTGGGCCAAAGCTACATGCAGAGTGCAAGTTGTTGGGTGGGTGTTTGCAGCAGGTGCAAGTAGTTCAGTTATGTTGAGAAAGGCTGACATGAGTTACAGTTGGTGGAGTTGGCATAATTAGCTCTGACTACAGTGCCTACTTAGCTCTGCCAGATACAATTCTGACATCATTAGGTACAATTCTGTCAGCAATTCTGACTGCCTAATTCTGTCAGTAATTTGAAAGCAATGAGGTTAAGTACATTTCTGACAGAACTAGGTACACTTCTGTCAGAATTAGTTTAACTGCACTTCTGACATCAAATACATCTGTCAGTCATTTCAAAGCAATTAGGTCAAACATTAGGACAAGTCTTCATATTACTGACATATTATCCATTACAACAAGCAATCCAACCAAGACTTCATACTAAGCAAACAAGAGATCTCTACAATGGCATTTAGTATGCTCAATTTAGAACAAGAGATCTATTAGAACACCTACACCTACTCATTTAACAACACTTCACTTCTTCATAATTAAGGTGAAACACATCACACAAAGCACTATAACAAAAGCCATCAACAACTTTAGCAGCAGCAAAATCTCTCTGCCTAATCCTAACAGCATAGCAATTTGCTGCTTAGTAGCATACTTATTCTCACTAGAACTGGCATAATTAGCTCTGCCTACAGTGCCTCTTCCAGCCATGCCCCTTCCAGCTGTGCTTCTGCCTGCCATTGATTCAGTCCTCTACCTCTCAAGCTCTTCCCTCCTGTCCTGAGCTGCACCAATTGCATCTATAGCAGCATCACCAACAAGACGCTTTGTTTCAACCAGATGCTCCACATATTCAAGCTCCCAGCGCCAGAAATCACAAGTGACCTGAGAAAAACATTTACATCTTTATTCACCTACAGAGTGACAGTGGTTCAGAGTGCATGATTAAATGGCAAACTAGTTAACCAACTAGTTCTATCAGTAATTTTGCAACCAAGGCTGGAAAATCACGACCAATGTCTAAACTACTGTATTAATCACAGCAATGACTAGTTAACCAACTAATGTGCCTAATTTTATCAGTGCTCTGCTTCAATACTACTGCTGCTGCATGGATCAGGATCAAGCACTTATAGTGTGGTTGACGCACTTGTAGAAGATCCATCCTTCGTGCTCATCGGTGCTAGACCGGTAGAACCTCACCTGCTCGTCGCAATCCGGGCACCCGATCAATGGTACAGCAACAGAGCGGCCACACAATGCATTGCGGATGGAGCTGGAAGACAACATGACGACGGGGACAGAGACGGCGGAGGAGGGCGTCGGCAATGGCTGCGGCGGCGGAGAGCGTCAACGTTGGCAATGGCTGCGGCGACGGGGACGGGAGTTGGGCTAGGGTTGGGAGGAGAGGAAGAGGAGAGCGAGGGGATAAGCGAGCGGCCGACCAGGTGCGACCAGGGGTGCGACCAGGTGCGCGGTTGGTCCGACCAGGTCATGCCATTTTGCAAACCCCCTCCCCCCTGGATGGACTGGTATTCACCGAAGGAACGACAGTGTGGCGGTCAAAGCCGAGCTGGCGGCCACTGACTCGGCCAAGTCAGCAGATACATACACAAAATCGTATATATGGACCAAAATGAACCCCTAGCGCAAGTATTTGGACCGTAGTTCGGGTATTTTGAAGTAGTGGTACTAGTGTGTCACCCGGTTCAAGTTTAGTGACCTAGAGTGAATTTTTCTGTTATTTACAAGTTTTTAGCAAACAATTTTAGAGTTTATTTTGGGCCTTGGGTGGGCGCCCAGTTCCAACAGGCCCGGTATGCGCAGAATAATCCATTAACCGAGTCTGACATTCACGGCCTGATACATGGGCCCGTAGCAGAGGAGCCCCCATTCACTCCATCGACGAAGCGCACGGAGGGTAACTGCACAGGAGGAAACCGGCGAAGGAAGCGGCGGCGGCTCCGGGCGTGGACATGGACGAGAAGACGCAGGATAAAGTGGAGGCGGCGGTGCTGGAGATCCTGCGGGGCTCCGACATGGAGTCCCTGACGGAGTACAAGGTCCGCACCGCCGCCGCCGACCGCCTCGGCATCGACCTCGACCTCCCCCTCCACAAGCGCTTCGTGCGACGCCTCGTGGAGGACTACCTCAAGTCCCTCGCCGAAGAAGAAGACCAGAAGCAGAAGGGCGGCTCCCGCAAGGAGGGGAAAAAGAAACAGCAGCGTCAGGAGGAGGAAGAGCAGGAAGAGGACGAGGAGAAGGAGGGGGAAGAAGAGGAGGAGGAGGAGGAGGACAAGGGAGGTGAAGGAAAGAAAGAGTTCGACGATAATGGAGACCTCATCCTCTGCCGCGTGAGTTCAACTTTTTCTCGCCTAAACATTGCTAGGGTTTAGTGCCGGGGCTACTAGGGTTTACGGTGCGATTTGTTTGCGTTTGCAGCTGTCGAAGAACAGGAGGGTGACGCTGCAGGAGTTTAAGGGCAAAACGCTGGTGTCGATCCGCGAGTACTACATCAAGGACGGCAAGGAAATGCCCACCTCCAAAGGTGCTGCAAATCTTACAGTTTTTCTTGAGCTCGAGGATTGGATTTCTGCTCGAATCCCAGATTTGAATATCTGTTTTGCTCAGTTCGGATGTCCTTTCGTCTTGGTATATTCACAGTTATGGCAAACCCGCTAGTTACGGCGACCTTGCAGCAATGTCGATTTGCTTGTGTTTTGTTTCAGGTTTCAATCTTTGCAGGAAAAAGTGCATCAGTTGCCTGAAATCCACACTATCAGATTATGTCAAAACTGAAACACTTTATATTGGCATTTTGTTTGCCATGTTCATCTGTTCATTAGCCTAATACATTCCACTAGCAAGTGCTGGATAGTATCCCAGCGCTGAGTTTTGCACATTTATAAGCTAGTCTTGTATAGTTCCATCTAACATAAGTTCTTGCATATGGACCGTACCGTATTTGTGACAAGGCTTCTCCAACTAAAGGGGTGGTAATCAGTAGTGTGTGTGTGTGTGTGGGGGGGGGGGGTCCTTGCCAATATCATTATTTATTCAAACCAATTTCTCTGTTGTCATTTTTACCCGTGTCTATTTGTTATGCCATAAACTTTGAACCTGTGTTAATGAAACTATGTAGCATTGTGCAATTGTCCATTGGTCACTGCTTGACTATGATTAGTGTGCCTTTTCTTCTTCTATTGCTGCTACAGAGCAACTGATTTTTTGATATGGTTGCTCATTAGCCTTGGACCCTGGTTATTCTCTATGTAACAGTTCATATCAGTACTACCTCCGTTTCAGTTTACAAGTCCTGTGCGTATACCTAGGTTGCCAATTTTATCACCCTAATATAAACTATATAACACAAAAATTATACCTTTTGAAAGTAGAAACTCCGAAGTTTGTGTTGGTATATTTTTTGTAATATATGATTTGTATTAGGTTGGTCAAATTGACGACCTAGGAGTACACGCATGCCCTGTAAACTGAGAGAGAGGTAGTAGTTCTGTCTATGACATTAAATTCAGTTTTATGCTTTCTGGAGTTTGAAGCTGTTGCAGTAGTTGTTTTTGTAAAATAGTTGCTGACCAAGAAATGATGCTCTCATAAAGAATAACTAGCTTGTCAAATGTTTGAGTAGATTTAGTGATTAGATCTTACGCAAGAGTAGGTTCATGTATCTCCGCTGATTCAACTCTATTAAAATGGTTAGCCAAATTTTGTTTCGTGGAATGAACACTTGGATTCAGCACATCATACTAGTTGTTCTATCATCTTACCCCCTAGGTTTATAAACCAGTTGATAATGGTTTCCTTTGTAATGTTGCTCTTGGAGTTCCTTCTATACTGTCCATAGTCTGAAGCGGTTGGTGAATTTTATTTAGCATTTCAATCTTATTCATGTGGCACTCAAGAATAAGCAATTGCGAGTCTATTACAATCCCTTGCTGTATGTTTACTGAAGGGGTCAGATCCTGGTGAATGTTTCACATGAGACATCCTCCTGTTGCAAACATGTTGATACTAATACCTTTGTTGCTTTCAGTTCTTAATTTATGTCTTGCATTGAACTATATACATTCATATTGGAGTTTGATATGTCCCATGTGTATTACGTCATCCTCTTTCTTGATTGGCATTCACATGCAAGTGCTGAATAATTTGGGTGTTTGTAGCTGCTGTTGCTTTGTGTTATGTTATTTTTTTTCCCGTGTACACAGTCCATTTCTTATGCTGACATGCTGCTTAAATGCAGGGATGAGTATGACGGTCGAGCAGTGGGAGACATTCAGCAAATCAGTACCTGCAATAGAAGACGCCATCAAAACACTTGGAGAATCAGATTGAAAGGATGCCACAAAAACCTAAAAATCTCGACACCGTTCTGGACCTCTGCAAGTAGAGTAGTCCATGTGTGCTCTGAGTACTCCATGGGGCTACTAGAGTTCATCTGGACTTGTATAAAGCTTCTCCCTTAGTCAAGGTACCGTACCTACTGATTCGTGCTGGGTAGACAGTTTGGGTGTGTTCGCGAACTAGTTCTCCGCCGGTATGGTGGACCGAAGTTTCATCGCTGTGCCATGTGATCTCGTGCTGTTTAATTGTCCTTTCTGATACCGTATGGATATGACGGGCCCTTAAGGCTATCGTTGTGAGTGAGTAGGACAACTGCCGAAAGCCGTCGTTTTCGGCTCAAGTTAAATCAGGGATCTTGATGTGTGAGGGATCTTGATGTTCACACATCGAAATCTTCTAACAGTTTGAATTTTGGAAGTCTTGGCTGATCACGCAAACGGAAATTTCTACGCGGTCGTGCTGCTGCTGCAGGGAAAGCATACATGAACACCTACAGGAAGGACCTGAGGGGATAATAGACTTGTGTTTCGGCTTGAACATGGAAGACTCACAGTGAGACCAGGACAGGAAGTATCTATCATAATACTGCACAAGATAGTACGTGGCTGACAGGGCCGCGGCTGTAGATCCACGTAGCTCATTGGAAAAAAGAGCTTTACTATTTCTTGTAGGATTTTGCCACTGGTGGTACATAGGTACTCTCTCGGTCCTAAAATAAGCGTTTTAACTTTAATACAACTTTATACTAATTAGTACTACAACTTTATACTAAAATAAATGTGTTCTAAGACGTATTTTAGTGTTAGACACATCAATCTGAGCAACAACTAATATGGATCGAAGTCCAAAAGTAAGCTACACTTGACAAGCCAAATAAGCCTCGATTTGCTTTCCAATGCCGCATGCTTTTCTTGTGTGCTGCATATCTCCATCACAGTGACGCACAGAGGCCACTTCGTCCCTCGTGATTAAAACTCCAGGATCGTCTTGTCTGTAGTGTCTGTTATCAGCTTGTGCAGGATTCCGTTTGAGCAAAGCTTGTGCAGGATTCAACAATGGAATATTGGAAGGCCAATCAGCAGGATAAATAGATGCATGACCTACTCCTCTGATCAAAGAATATTAGTTTTCCATGGAAGAGCGCGAGCTTGAGGGGTCATTGTCCTTGCTCTACCTTAAAATTGCATCCTTAGATCTGAAATCCGGCGCGGATGAGAAGGAATCTCCATTTCTCCAAGCCTAGTAGTATATCTGAGCACTAGAGGGCCAAAGCAGGTGATCGAAATCATTTTCTTTTCCTTTCAACAAAGCTGATAAAAGGCTCCCGTGTTTCACGAGTCCCCTAATCCTGAAGCCAGGACAAAGGACCATGATGAATCAATTTCAGAGTTGCAGTGAATTTGACTTTCTGTTGCTTGATTTGGACGCCTCCGTTGGCAACCAGAGATCAGTGCTCCGTTTGTCAATCAAAAATAGAAAAGATATTGTGCTCCAAAGAAGCAAAAAAGAAAGAAAAGGGTTCAGTTAGTTCTGTACGAATTGCAGGAATTGTGGTGTCAAGTTAGGACATCTCCAACGACAACATGTAAATTTCTTCCCGCATCCGTCCGCGGAGAAGGGGGACCAGTCCGTGAACATGGATGCGGGAGGCCGTCATCCGACGTTGTCCGCGTACATTTTAAACTCGTTTTCAATAAACCAGATAAAATTCATGCAAAAATGGCCATATTTCATATAAACAAGCCGACATTCCTGCAAACACGACGGATTTTCATTAGATTTCGAACATTTAGAAAAAAAAACGACCCGACCCTAAACCTATCCTACGGCGGCGGTGGCCGGCGTCGAAGCCCTTGTCGTCCTCCATCCGCCATCTTCATGAGCAACGGCGATAAGACCCGTGAAGTGAAGGTGCGGCCTCTGGCGAGGAAGATTAGAACACATGAGATGGACCGGCCCACATGGGACACTAGGCCCTGCCGCCTCCCGTGGCCTACTCATTATTGAAGGAGTCTATGACCTATCCGTCGTCGGTGGACGTGAGGTCCACGATGGAGATGGTGGTGCAGGCGCTGTCGTCGTCCAACCGGGCCGCCCGATAGTTCGTCGGCGGCGCGCAAGAGGCGCAACTGGCCTTGTTCTCCTCCGCGATCGCCTGTAGCCGCGCCTCCGCGGCGGCCGCTTCCTGCTGGGCGGCGGCTTGAGTGCAGACGGTCTCGTAGATCGCACGTTGCTCCGCGACAAAGTTGCGGTTCGCCGCGGTCATGGCCTCCATGGCCTCCTCGTTCCAGGTCGTCTCACCGTCATCCTCCTCTCCGACGAGGTGGGTGCACCACGTGCGGCCGATGGACATGGTGGAAGTGGGCGGCAAGCGACAAGCCGGGACCACCCTGTTGTGTTGCTGTTGTCTCGGGTTGAAAAGGATAAAGAAGACATGGAGGCCAGTCGCGGATTCGCGTGAGATCCAGATCCTACAACAGAGTAGTTGTTGCGGTGGAGAAGATTGCAACAATGATTCAGTTGCAAAACCTAAATTATGTACATAGGTTGCTCCTCAAACCATTCGATCAAAATAGATCCGACGGCTAGGGAGGCGACGGGAGCGGGCTGATGGCAAGCTTTTCCCATAAATTGTCTTAGAAAAGTTGCTAAGAAGTTAACACACGCTTGACATTTCCACGTACTAGAGAGCTGCCGGTGATGTGCCTAGTTCAGTCGTTTGGACTCACTCAGTTAGTTGCGGCAAGCATCATGAGACTAAACAACTTGTGTATTATCAGCCAAACAGACCACATATTTATATCTGCAGGTACAGACGAAGACAGGAAACGAGGTACCAAACCAAAGCAACGGCATCTTTCCATATCGCGCAATGCCCACAAGTTGCACGTTGCTGAGCTAACAAAACCGCCATGCGTCATGTGTGAGGATTTAAATATCGGAACACTCACACGGCGCGCACACAGGCATGCAAATTACCGCTGGACGAGGACACTGGAAAATACTACTGCTTTGTCCATTTTAGAGCATCTACAATCGGACGCCCCATACAAAATCGGCCGTCCCAAATATAACCTAAACGTCCGGGCTGATGATCCTCATAGCATCTACAGCCGGATTTTGCAAATTCGGCCCCTCAAATGCGCACGGACGCGACCGGACGCATCCGCGGATAATGACCGGTCACACCTTAAATTAGCCGCTCTACATCTAAGAGTCTCTCATATTTCGACCCCCTAGATCCATACAAAACATGCAAAAGAAATCCTATGCACTACATACTATCCTAGTTACTCTTCGTCGTCGGAGATGTCCATCACGATGGTGCCGTGCGCCGGCTGGACGGGCAGGTAGGTGGGCTCCCGCTCGACCTCATCCATGTAGGCGAGCATCTCCGCCTCCTCCGCGGCATGCTGCGCCTCCATCTCCTGCCGGTGACGGCGTCTGGCCTCCACAACTGACTCCAACCGGAGGGAATCAAGGATGGCCTGCAGATCCACGTCGACAGCGTTCCCCACATCTTCCTCCTCCTCCGACTCATCCTCCTCCTCCTCCTCCAACTCCTCCTCTGGATCCACTGCATCCAGAGGTAGCCCCGCGGCGATCTGGGCTTCGCGCATTGCCCGGATCTGCTCAAGTAGCTCTAGCAGGCGCTCCGGCGTTAGAAATGGCTCGCTCCTCACCCGGCTGCGTGGGGGCATGGCTACTAGGCGGACGGGTGCAGTAGAAAGTGGCGGCGGCGGCGGACATGCGGAGGAAAATGTGGATGGTAGGGTTTCGGTGCCGCCGGTCGACTTAAATAGCCGGGTTAGGCACTACGCAGACCGCCGGAGCGGCGCCAAGCGGCACCACCGGTCCGAAGGAGGAGACAAGCTTCGGACCCCCGGATTTCCAGGCGTTTCCGCATGAGACCCAGCCGTCAGTCCAACGTGGCGGGCGTGCCCGCGCGCCCCCACATCCGCCCCATATTTGGGCTTGATATGAGGGGTGCCAGACAGCCCGGGCGTTGGAGGCCCGTTTGAGGGGCCCATTGTCGGTGTCAAAACCGGCGGATCTCGAGTAGGGGGTCCCGAACTGTGCGTCTAAGGCTAATGGTAACAGGAGGCGGGCGACACAATGTTTATCCAGGTTCGGCCCTCTCGATGGAGGTAATACCCTACTTCCTGCTTGATTGATCTTGATGATATGAGTATTACAAGAGTTGATCTACCACGAGATCGTAGAGGCTAAACCCTAGAAGCTAGCCTATGATTATGATTGTTGTTGTCCTACAGACTAAACCCTCCGGTTTATATAGACACCAGAGGGGGCTAGGGTTACACAGAGTCGGTTACAGAGAAGGAGATCTACATATCCGAATTGCTAAGCTTGCCTTCCACGCAAAGGAGAGTCCCACCCGGACACGGGGCGAAGTCTTCAATCTTGTATCTTCATAGTCCAACAGTCCGGCTAATGTACATAGTTCGGCTGTCCGAGGACCCCCTAATCCAGGACTCCCTCAGTAGCCCCTGAACCAGGCTTCAATGACGACGAGTCCGGCGTGCAGATTGTCTTCGGCATTGTAAGGCGGGTTCCTTCTCCGAATACTCCATAGAAGATCTTGAATATGAGGATCGTGTCCCGCTCTGCAAAATAAATTCCACATACCACCGTAGAGAGTACAATATTCCACAAATCTAATCTGCTGACAACTTTTCATAGCGTGACATCACGCCGCGGCCCGGTCATTATGCGAACCGTTTTTCTCAACCTGCTACCGCACATATCGCGAGGCGGTTTCATTGGCACGTCATGTCGAAGCAGAGATCGTGTCCCCTTATCACGGGATTCTCATCAATACGGGCGTGGGTAACCCAACCGCGCCATCAATGCGGCGCTTGGGGAATAAGCGAGTTTACCGGGCAAGTGGGGAGGTGCAGGATCCCTGCTGCCTTTATAAGGGGATAAGGACTCCCTTTTTCCCCCACGCCTTCTTCTTCCTCTGCTCATCCATTCCCCCTCGCTCGAGCCCTAGCGCCCAAGCGTTCGTCTTCTCCGCCCAAAAAGGTCTTCCGAAAATGTCCGAATCCGGAGCAGGAGGCAAGTGGATGGCCTCTACCGTCCGGGAGAAGGATATTAAAAAGCTTCGGGAGGCCGGGTATCTGGCCAAGAAAATCGGCCACCGTCTTCCGACGGCGGGCCAGATCGTCCCTACTCCTGAACCCCACGAGAGGGTTGTATTCCTCCCTCATTTTGTCCGTGGGCTAGGGTTTCCCCTCCACCCATTTGTTCGCGGCATCATGTATTATTACGGGATCGATTTTCATGATTTATCCCCTAATTCCTTCCTCAACACCTCGATGTTCATCGTCGTGTGCGAGGCCTTTATCCGCATCTCGCCACACTTCGGCTTATGGCTGAAGGTTTTTAATGTGAAGCCCAAGGTAGTGAGCGGCGAGCACGCCAGTGCGGAGGCGCCATGGTGAGCAAGATGCCCAACGTCACATGGCCAACAGGTACTTTCAATGATTCCATCAAGGAGTGGCAGCAGCAGTGGTTTTACGTCACTGAGCCGCGCGGCACGGAATGGGCCGCTGCTCCCAAATTCCGATCCGGAGCCCCCCTGCGGCTTACGTCCTGGCCCAAGAAGGGCCTGAACTAGTCTTCGTCCGACGAACTGTTGGTGCTCCAGACGTGTGTCCAGGACATGGAAGAAAAGAACATTAAACTTGTCAATGTAGTCCAGGTGATGTTAGTTTGCCGGATTCTTCCTTGTCAACACCGGGCTTGCAATTTATGGGAGTTCGACCCGGCCAAGCACGAGACCCTGCTGGAGCTCTTTGGCTCCTCGCACAAGGACATCTCGAAGGTGCTTTTTAAGTCCGGCAAATCGTCGCTGGACTTCGCCGAGGACCGCGGGTACCAACTGTCCCGCCCCGCAAGTTCGGTAAGTCAATGTATGTTGACAATTCATATGTTTTATTCGCATATCCTTAGGAAAATTCTTAATGTGTTTTCCACAACTCTCCTAGGGCTGGGCGAAGAAGGCGGGGCGGATCTACTGTCCGGCCCCGCTGCCAGAAGAACCGACGGGCCCACTTTTGACGAAGATGCTGGTCCCAGCGCCTTACAAGGCGCCAAAGAAGAAGGCCGAGAAGGAGGCCAAGAAGACCAGGGGAGGCCTCCATCGCCGCGGCGCTTCGGATACAAAATCCGAAGACTCCAATGCCCGTTCTTCCTCCGAAGAGGACGACGAGGAGGAGGAAGACGAATCCCCAGCGGGGAGAAGAAAGAAAAGGACGGCCTCCACATCCTTGGAGGCCGAGTCACCCAAGAGGGGAAAAACTCCTCTTCCAGAGGAGTCCACCGCCGCCGCCGATAACAGCTCGGAGTGGGATCCCAAGGCCCAGCCCCTAGTGAACTCGTGAGTATATAAAATCCGAACACACTTATGCGTCCAGGCTTGTCATGGCATAATATTTTAATCCGAGTCATACTTTTTTGCAGTCCGGCAAGGTCCCGCACCGAACAATCCTCGTCGGAGGATTTGCTGGGTTCGGATGCTATGGAGAGTGGGACACCCCCGAAGGCCCCTTCCCCCAAACATGTGAATGACACCGAGGTTTCGTCCCAGGAGGACCCAGGCCAAGGAGGGGGGAAAAGATCGTAAAGGTGGCGCCAAGAGGTCGAACTTTAGGGGCCGGACATATGGGAGAGAAGGCTCCCACGGACATCAGTGGCGGGGGCGATCTTGAATTCGGCCCCCAGCCGGACGCAATCCCAGAGACCACTACGACTCCAGAATCAGGCAAGCGGCCTCCCTTGGCTGGGGGGGGGGGTCCTGTTCCACTGGCAACCTCTGTCCAACCTGAGGTGCCGGATACTTTATCGGCGGCGCTGAAAAGCGCCTCCATCGTCGATGAACACTGTGCCCTTATGGGTGTGGTGATTGAGAAGATTCAGTCCGCTGAGAGTGGACTGAATGAATCCTCTATCAGCCTTATAAAAGGCTTTGATGTATGTTTTATGAGGTTTCGAAGAGTGTCATAGTATGGATAGTAGCCCCTGATACACTGTTCGGTGAAAGAAAGAACCGGACAGGGGATCAAATTTATGTTCGTAGGAGACTCACTTGATGACATCTATCTCTCTTCTTTTATAAGCAGGCGTCTGTAGCGACTACCGCCTCTCATACTGTGGAAGTAATTGAACTGAGGCAGAGTCTGGAGCGGGCCGAAGGAGAACTTTGCCGAGTGAAGAAGCTGTTGGAGGATAACCAAGGTATGCAGAAACCTTGTTCATTTAGCACAAATGAATAAGTGTGCATGATGAAAATATTTTTATGATGTGCTCTAGGGGCGATGGCCGAAATTGAGGCTCTTAAGAAGGTTGTGGCCGAAGCCGAGAAGAAGGCATCCGTAGAGCAGGCTCTCTGCGAAAAGCACGAGGCCAGGGTTATTGAAGCTGAGCAAGAGCTTCTGGAGGCCGTGAAGAAATGCGAGACCTTGGAGCAAAGTTTATCAGGGAAAGAATCCGAACTCTTCCAAGCTCGCCAAGCCGCAAGTGATGCCCGGGGGGAAGCCCAAGGTGCCCTGAAGGAAATCCAGGAGGTGAGGAAGATTGTGGCTGGTAAGGCTTTTTCTATACAAAGCAGGTATTTGAAAGGAGAAAATCAAGTTGATAATTTGAATTCTAATTTCTCCAGGGGTGTTTGCGGAGCTGCCATGGAGCATATCTGATGCCGCCCAATTCTATCGAGCCGAGGAAAAGAGTACTGCGGAGAAGCTCTTCTGGTTGCAGTATTTGGCACCGAATTATCCGGTGCCATTTGCCGATCAGCTGAAGCAGCTGATCGAACTGCATAAGTCAGCCAAACTAGCCATAAATGATTTAATTATCCGGCTATGGCGCACCGAGCCGATTCCAAGCAGTTACTTCGGGTTCGTGAAGCGCCTTGTGAGTGCCTGCCCTCGACTCAAAGTCATCAAACGGTCGGTCTGTATGGAGGGTGCGCGAATGGCCTTCGCCCGTGCAAAGGTGCACTGGGGGAAGATGGATGCGGAAAGATGATGACCGAGGGACCGCCGGAGGGGAAGGAGCACCGCAAGCCCGAATTATATTATGATAGTGTCCTGAAAGGAGCCCGCCTTGTGATACGTCTCCAACGTATCTATAATTTTTGATTGCTCCATGCTACTTTATCTACTGTTTTAGGCAATATTGGGCTTTATTATCCACTTTTATATTATTTTTGGGACTAACCTATTAACCGGAGGCCCAACCCAGATTTGCTGTTTTATGCCTATTTCAGTGTTTCGAGGAAAAGGAATATCAGGCGGAGTCAAAACGGAACGAAATCAACTGGAGATGTTATTTTTGGAAGGAAAGCAACCTGATAGACTTGGAGTGCACGTCAGGGGAGTCCCGGGCTGCCCACGAGGGTGGGGGGCGCGCCCCTGCCTCGTGAGCACCCCGGAGGTCCACCGACGTACCCCTTGCACCCATATATACCTACGTACCCTAAAACTTCCAGAACAGAAGATAGATCGGGAGTTCCGCCGCCGCAAGCCTCTGTAGCCACCAAAAACCTTTCGGGAGCCCTTCCCGGCACCCTGTCGGAGGGGGATCCTTCACCGGTGGCCATCTTCATCATCCCGGCGCTATCCATGACGAGGAGGGAGTAGTTCACCCTCGGGGCCGAGGGTATGTACCTGTAGCTATGTGTTTGATCTCTCTCTCTCGTGTTCTCTCTCGTGTTCCTCTATGGCACGATCTTGATGTATTCCGAGCTTTGCTATTGTAGTTGGATCTTATGATGTTTCTCCCCCTCTACTCTCTTGTGATGAATTGAGTTTCCCCTTTGAAGTTATCTTATCGGATTGAGTCTTTATGAGAACACTTGATGTATGTCTTGCCGTGATTATCTGTGGTGACAATGGGATATCATGTGCCACTTGATGTATGTTTTGGTGATCAACTTGCGGGTTTCGTGACATTGGGAACCTATGCATAGGGGTTGGCACACGTTCTTGACTCTCCGATAGAAACTTTGGGGCACTCTTTGAAGTACTTTTATGTTGGTTGGATGAATTTGAGATTGTGTGATGCATATCGTATAATCATGCCCACGAATACTTGAGGTGACAATGGAGTATCTAGGTGACATTAGGGTTTTGGTTGATTTGTATCTTAAGGTGTTATTCTAGTACGAACTCTTTTATAGATTGATCCGAAAGAATAACTTCGAGGTGGTTTCGTACCCTACCATAATCTCTACGTTTGTTCTCCGCTATTAGTGGCCTTGGAGTGACTCTTTGTTGCATGTTGAGGGATTGCTATATAATCTATCTATGTTATTATTGTTGAGAGAACTTGCACTAGTGAAAGTATGAACCCTAGGCATTGTTTCCTACCATTGCAATACCGTTTACGCTCACTTTTATCCTTAGTTACATTGCTGTTTTTATATTTTCAGATTACAAAAGGCTATATCTACTATCTATTTTGCACTTGTATCACCATCTCTTCGCCGAACTAGTGCACCTATACAATTTGCCATTGTATTGGGTGTGTTGGGGACACAAGAGACTCTTTGTTATTTGGTTGCAGGGTTGTTTGAGAGAGACCATCTTCATCCTACGCCTCCTACGGATTGATAAACCTTAGGTCATCCACTTGAGGGAAATTTGCTACTGTCCTACAAACCTATGCACTTGCAGGCCCAACAACATCTACAAGAAGAAGGTTGTGTAGTAGACATCAAGCTCTTTTCTGGCGCCGTTGCCGGGGAGGCAAAGGTAAAGGGCACTCACTCACACCCCGTCAACTAAGCTCTTTTCTGGCGCCGTTCCCGGGGAGGTGAGTGCTTGAAGGTATATCTTTAGATCTTGCAATCGAATCTTTTTTGTTTCTTGTTTTAGCACTAGTCTAGTTTATAAAAGAAAATTACAAAAAAATGGAGTTAAGTTTGTCTCATACGCTTCACCTTTTTAATATCTTTCGTGAGTATGATGGAAAGGATAATTGTGCTCAAGTGCTAGAAGAAGAAATCTCTAAATTGTTTGGCACTAAATATTTGAATGATGAGCATGATTGCAATGTTGTTAGTATGAATTCTTTGAATATCCATGATGCTAATGATGATTGCACTAGTTATGATGAAAATGCCTCCTATAAGCATGTCAATTTTTGTGGAGTGCATTGGGCTTGCAAGGACACACCAAATAGGGAAGATATATATTGCAAGAGGCATAAGTACTTAGAAACTAAATGGTTGCATGAAAGGCTAGATGCATGTGCTGAAAATTTATTTTTTCTTAGCCATACTTGTGAACTTTGCAATGAACGTGATCATTTTAGTACCCAATGCAAATTGTTTCATGATCGTATCATGTCCAAAAATTGTGATGACTTGATTTCCCTTGCACATCATAATGAGCTTAGTTTGCTCTTGGGTTATGAAGAAATAAAACGTATAACTAAGATTATTCTAGAATTTGCCCTTGATAGAATTCTTCATTTTGATCTAGAAGAAATTTATATGTATTGTGCGGTGAATTGCATCGAAAATCCTTATATTGCCAATTATCTAAAGAAAAGAAAGCAAATGGAAGATGATGAGAATACTAATGAAAGGGAAGAGGCTTCCCAATCTCCTCCTATTATTTCTTATGATGAATCAGGCAACCAGGAGGAGCTTTCTATTCAACCAATCTCATCAATAAGGAGCTCAAAGAGGAAGGTTGAACCCACACATAATGTGAAGAAAAAGAAGAAAAGAAGGAGCAACAAAGGTAGAAAGATATCCCTCCCAAATGATGTTGCTCCTACTACTCATTGTGATGATGATAATTGCTATACTATTGGTGCTATCAATATTTTTAATGATGAGAGTGATTATGCTTATGATATGAAAGGGCCCAAGCTTGGGGAAGCTATGTTTGAATGGGATTCAATATTTGAGAATATATTTGCTGGAATTAATGTTTGTCCCAAGCTTGGGGATGCTATGTTTAATGATGATGATATTTTTAGCATCCCAAGTTTTGATATGAAAAGTTGTTATGATGATAGCATGTCTCCTACCTATGATGATTATATTGATGAAAGTGGGTTCAGAAGAGAGTCAACTTTAGGAAGTAGCGACCCCACTATTTTGGAGGATGTTGAATTTTATTGTGATGAATACGAAAGTGGATTTGGAAGAGTGTCAACTTTATTTAGTGATTCCACTATCTTGGGAGAGGTTTCAATCGATTATGATGAGAACGAAGTTGCTACTTATGATGATTATTGTGATGAAACTTATGCTATAAAAAGTAGTGATGATTATATTTACAAATCTTGTCATGATTATGATTACCTTTTTCTGAACATTACTTTTTTAATGTGGAAACAATTTTTAGTGTTCAAGTCTCTTATGATACTCCCACTATTATTCATGAGAAGAATTTTGCTTATGTGGAGAGTAGTAAATTTTCTATGCTTGTAGATCATGAAAAGAATGCTTTAGGTGCTGGTTATATTGTTGAAGTCATTCATGATGCTGCTTAAATTATTATGAGGGAGGAACATATGCTTGTAGGAATTGCAATAATATCAAGTTTCCTCTCTATGTGCTTAAATTCTTGAAGCTATGCTTGTGTTACCTTCCTATGCTTGTTGATTATTGTTCCCATAAGTTGTTTCCTCAAAAAATCCCTATGAATAGGAAGTGGGTTAGACTTAAATGTGCTAGTCATATGCTTCATGATGCTCCCGTTATGTTTCAATTCTTGTCTTTTATGTGAGCATCATTGTCATCATCATGCCTAGCTAGAAAGGCATTAAAGAAAACCGCTTGTTGGGAGACAACCCAATACTTATCCTTACTGTTTTTGTATGTTCACATGATTATGCTACTGTAGTAATCATGTTTTATAGCTTTTGTTTCAATAAAGTGCCAAGTAAGACCTTTAGGATGGCTTACGGTGATAGTTGTGTTGATCCTGCTGAAAATCAGAAACTTTTGCACCCAGTAAATTAGTTTTTTTAATTCACAGAAACGTGCTTCTGATCTGATTCTTTTTGCTCTGGATTGGTACACGAATTACTTAGGACTTCCTAATTTTGTAGGATTTTTGGAGTTTTAGAAGTATACGTTTGATACAGATTACTACAGACTGTTCTGTTTTTGACAAATTCTGTTTTCTATGTGTTGTTTGCTTATTTTGATGAATCTATGAGTAGTATCAGAGGGTATGAACCATATATAAGTTGGAATACAGTAGATATTACACAAATATGAAATTATAATGAGTTCATTACAGTACCTAAGTGGTTGTTTTATTTTCTTATATTAACGGAGCTTACGAGTTTTCTGTTGAGTTTTGTGTTGTGAAGTTTTCAAGGTTTGGGTAAAGATTCGATGGACTATGGAATAAGGGGTGGCAAAGAGCCTAATCTTGGGGATGCCCATGGCACCCCAAGGTATTCAAGGATAACCAAGAGCCTAAGCTTGGGGATGCCCCGGAAGGCATCCCCTCTTTCGTCTTCGTTCATCGGTAACTTTACTTGGAGCTATATTTTTATTCACCACATGATATGTGTTTTGCTTGGGGCGTCATTTTCTTTTGTTAGTATTTTCTGTTATTTAGATTAATGTTTTGCATCTTTAGTTTCAATAAAAAAGTCAAGGATAGCCTTTGCCATGCTTATTTTGCTAGTATACATGTTGCTGTTTGAAAACAGAAAGTTTACCGCTGTTGCAAAAATTCCTCAGAAAAGTCAGAGCATAATATAATGTTGAAACTTTTTGCATAATGAGCTCTGATAAATTTACTACAGTGGGAATTTTAGTTCATAATTTTTGGATTTAGGGAAGTATTGATACTCCTGCATTCTTTACAGACTGTACTGTTTTGACAGATTGCTGTTATGTTTGTGTTGTTTGCATATGTTTGTTTGTTTAATGATTCTATTTGAAGAGAGGAGTATTAAATATGCAGAGGCATTTAGTATGCAATGTTTAATAATTATTTAAATGATTTGTTACAGTAGAAAATGATAAGGTTTTGCATTGGTTTGTACTAACCTATCTCACGAGTTCTTGTTGAGTTTGTTGTGAATGAAGCTTTTGATAAAAGAGAAACCATGATATGAGAGAAATTAAGGAGACACAAAAGTTCAAGCTTGGGGATGCCCAAGGCACCCCAAGATAATATTTCAAGAAGTCTCAAGCATCTAAGCTTGGGGATGCCCCGGTAGACATCCCACCTTTCTTCTTCAACAACTATCGGTTAGTATCGGTTGAGCCTAAGTTTTTTGCTTCTTCACATGAGTTGTGCTATCCTTGCAATGTAGTTTTCTTTAGCTTTGCTTGCTGTTTGAATAAAGTATCAAGATCTGAAATTATTAAATGAGAGAGAGAGTCTTTGCATAGTTGCATAATTATTTAGCTACTCATTGACCTTCACTTATATCTTTCAGAGTAGTTTGTCTTTTGCTCTAGTGCATCACTTATATCTTTTAGAGCACGTTGGTGGATTTGTTTTATAGAAACTATTGATCTCTCATGCTTCACTTACATTATTTTGAGAGTCATTAATAGCATGGTAATTTGCTTAATGTTAATATACTTGGTATTCAAGATATGTGAAACTTTCTTTTGAGTGAATTGAATACTAAGATAAGTTTGATGCTTGATAATTGTTTTGAGATATGGAGGTGATAATATCAAAGTCGTGCTAGTTGAGTAATTGTGAATTGGAGAAATGCTTGTGTTGAAGTTAGCAAGTCCAGTAATATGCACGTATGGTTAAAGTTGTGTAACAAATTTGAAACATGAAGTGTACCTAGCTTGTGCATCCTTATGAGTGGCGGTCGGGGACGAGCCATGGTCTTTTCCTACCAATCTATCCCCCTAGGAGCATGTGCGTAGTACTTGATTTTTGATGGCTTCTAATTTTTTGCAATAAGTATATTAGTTCTTTTGACTAATGTTGAGTCCATGGATTATATGCACTCTCACCTTTCCGCCTTTGCTAGCCTCTTCGGTACCGTGCATTGCCCTTTCTCACCTTGAGAGTTGGTGCAAACTTCGCCAGTGCATCCAAACCCCGTGATACGACACGCTCTATCACACATAAACCTCCTTATATCTTCCTCAAAACAGCCACCATACCTACCTATCATGGCATTTCCATAGCCATTCCGAGATATATTGCCATGCAACTTCCACCATCATCATCATGACATACATTACTTTTGTCATATTACCATTGCATGATCATGTAGTTGACATCGTATTTGTGGCAAAGCCACCATGCATTATCTTTCATACATGTCACTCTTGATTCATTGCACCATCCCGGTACACCACCGGAGGCATTCATATAGAGTCATATCTTGTTCTAAGTTTTGAGTTGTAATTCATATGTTGTAATCAATGAAGTGTGATGATCATCATTATTAGAGCATTGCCCAAAAAAAGGCCCAAAAAAAGAAAATAAAAAGGGCAATGCTACTATCTCTTTTCCACACTTGTGCTTCAAAGTAGCACCTTATCCTTCATGTAGCGAGTCTCATATATTGTGCTTCAAAGTAGCACCTTGTTCTTCATGTAGTGAGTCTCATAACTTGTCTTTTTATACTAGTGGGAATTTTTCATTATAGAACTTGGCTTGTATATTCCTATGATGGGCTTCCTCAAATGCCCTAGGTCTTCATGAGCAAGCGAGTTGGATGCACACCCACTAGTTTTCTTTTGTTGAGCATTCATAGCTCTAGTGCATCCGTTGCATGGGAATCCCTACTCCTCATGTTGACATCAATTGATGGGCATCTCCATAGCCCGTTGATTAGCCTCGTCAATGTGAGACTTTCTCCTTTTTTTGTCTTCTCCACACAATCCCCATCATCATATTCTATTCCACCCATAGTGCTATATCCATGGCTCCCACTCATGTATTGCGTGAAGGTTGAAAAAGTTTGAGATTATTTAAGTATGAAACAATTGCTTGGCTTGTCATCGGGGGTATAGAAGTTGGGAACATCTTTGTGTGACAAAAATGAAGCATAGCCTAACTATATGATTTTGTAGGGATGAACTTTCTTTTGCCATGTTATTTTGAGAAGACATGATTGCTTTGATTAGTATGCTTGAAGTATTATTATTTTTATGTCAATATGAACTTTTGTCTTCAATCTTTCGGATCTGAATATTCATACCACATTAAGGAGATTTACATTGAAATTACGCAAAGTATCACTCCGCATCAAAAATTCTTTTTTATCATTTACCTACTCGAGGACGAGCAGGAATTAAGCTTGGGGATGCTCGATACGTCTCCAACGTATCTATAATTTTTGATTGCTCCATGCTACTTTATCTACTGTTTTAGGCAATATTGGGCTTTATTATCCACTTTTATATTATTTTTGGGACTAACCTATTAACCGGAGGCCCAGCCCAGGTTTGCTGTTTTATGCCTATTTCAGTGTTTCGAGGAAAAGGAATATCACACGGAGTCAAAACGGAATGAAATCAACTAGAGAAGTTATTTTTGGAAGGAAAGCAACCTGATAGACTTGGAGTGCACGTCAGGGGTGTCCCGGGCTGCCCACGAGGGTGGGGGCGCACCCACCCCCCTGGGCGTGCCCCCCTGCCTCGTGAGCACCCCGGAGGTCCACCGATGTACCCCTTGCACCCATATGTACCTACGTACCCTAAAACTTCTAGAACAGAAGATAGATCGGGAGTTCCACCACTGCAAGCCTCTGTAGCTACCAAAAACCTTTCGGGAGCCCTTCCCGGCACCCTGCTGGAGGGGGGATCCTTCACCGGTGGCCATCTTCATCATCCCGACGCTATCCATGACGAGGAGGGAGTAGTTCACCCTCGGGGCTGAGGGTATGTACCAGTAGCTATGTGTTTGATCTCTCTCTCTCTCTTGTGTTCTCTCTCATGTTCCTCTATGGCACGATCTTGATGTATTCCGAGCTTTGCTATTGTAGTTGGTTCTTATGATGTTTCTCCCCCTCTACTCTCTTGTGATGAATTGAGTTTCCCCTTTGAAGTTATCTTACCGGATTGAGTCTTTATGAGAACACTTGATGTATGTCTTGCCGTGATTATCTGTGGTGACAATGGGATATCATGTGCCACTTGATGTATGTTTTGGTGATCAACTTGCGGGTTTCATGACATTGGGAGCCTGTGCATAGGGGTTGGCACACGTTCTTGACTCTCTGATAGAAACTTTGGGGCACTCTTTGAAGTACTTTTATGTTGGTTGAATGAATTTGAGATTGTGTGATGCATATCGTATAATCATGCCCACGGATACTTGAGGTGACAATGGAGTATCTAGGTGACATTAGGGTTTTGGTTGATTTGTATCTTAAGGTGTTATTCTAGTACAAACTCTTTTATAGATTGATCCGAAAGAATAACTTTGAGGTGGTTTCGTACCCTACCATAATCTCTACGTTTGTTCTCTGCTATTAGTGGCTTTGGAGTGACTCTTTGTTGCATGTTGAGGGATTGCTATATGATCTATCTATGTTATTATTGTTGAGAGAACTTGCACTAGTGAAAGTATGAACCCTAGGCCTTGTTTCCTACCATTGCAATACCGTTTACACTCACTTTTATCCTTAGTTACCTTGCTGTTTTTATATTTTCAGATTACAAAAACCTATATCTACTATCTATTTTGCACTTGTATCACCATCTCTTCGCCGAACTAGTGCACCTATACAATTTGCCATTGTATTGGGTGTGTTGGGAACACAAGAGACTCTTTGTTATTTGGTTGCAGGGTTGTTTGAGATAGACCATCTTCATCCTACGCCTCCTACGGATTGATAAACCTTAGGTCATCCACTTGAGGGAAATTTGCTACTGTCCTACAAACCTGTGCACTTGCAGGCCCAACAACGTCTACAAGAAGAAGGTTGTGTAGTAGACATCACCTTGCGGCGGAGCAATGCACCAAGGACATTATATTTCCATGAATACAGTCATGTTGTCGTTTGTAATGTTGAACAAGGTCATTTCTATTATTTATTGCCTGTTATTTGAAAGTATTTCCTCCTATGCGGCCGTTTTATATATTAATCCCGAGAGTTGGACAGTCGTCGGCTTCTGCCCCCACGTAGTAAGTACGGGGGTGTTCGGGATAAACCCGAGCACTCTTTATCCCAGTGTTGGGTCCTTGAAGGAGGTGTTCAGCACGACGAACCAGGCAATCAGACTATAGGGCTTTATCACTCTCACTTAGCCATAGGAGTTTGACAAAAGGAAGGTAGGCGCAGCCCCTGGTGTTTGGAAGTCCGCACGAGGGGCTCTATAAGCACCTGATCGGAAGAAAAGCCGATCCATCGCACACTGCATTAGTTATGGCATCATGCGGAAGAAATCCTTAAAGATTTTACAACCTCTCGAATAGCTGACCAACTCTCGTTGTATCATGATAGTCAGTTTTTTGCTTTCTCTATTGAGGTGCTCGTCCAGAAGAACCGGGACACAATCGCAGTAGTTCTCCCTGTGCTACCTTAGCCGATATAGCGGAACATAAGGTACCAAAACATGGGAGCTGGCCAAACCCAACTATTGACCCAAGACATGATTCAGAGCTGATGCATATAATGCTATAAGTTCGGGGTGCCGAACATCCACGAAGGTGTTTGGACTTTATTGCCGTTATTATGGGTACGAAGAAGCCCCTGGCATATTAAGGCATATCATGATGTTCGGATGCCATTTTGACGAAGAGTGTCAGTAAGAAAGAACAGCAGATAAACGTCATATAGAGCCACATGTTGTAATTGAATAATACGCCAAGGCGTATGAATACAAGTAATGTGATAGAGAAAGAAATACGACTATGGAACCTGTGGAGATCAAGCGGGAGGAGGCTGTGTGCGGGTTCGGAGTGTAACCGGATAGTCCTCAAGGGGCATCTCTAAGGATTCCCTTACATGTTCGAGCTATTTCCATATCATCAGTCCTGGCCTACGCAAAGGTCAACCTGCAAAGAAAATGCGAGAAATGTTTGTGTGCCACAAAGCGGTTGAGCCGTGGTATGTGGCCTGTCCTGGCTTTTGCCGGAGTGTTTAATTGAGCTCCAGACGAGCCGGGCTATCCTGCCGTGAAATATTTCGGACTGCTTTGACGGTGTCCGGGAGCTTGGCCGTCGACTCGAGGTTCGATGAGAAGATGCCACTTGTTGCCTCTGCTGTTAAAGCGGCACTATACTCTTCGGCACCGAGGGGGAGCTCGGCCCTGCCATTAACCGTGATGACGTCGCGCGGACCGGGCATCTTGAGCTTACGGTAGGCATAATGTGGCACCGTGTTGAATCGAGCGAATGCGGTTCGTCCTAGCAGTGCCTAATAATCACTGCGAAAGGGGACAATGTCGAAGATTAACTCTTTGGTACGGTAATTGTCCGGTGATCCGAAGACTACCTCGAGGGTGATGGAGCCTTTACAACGGGCCTCCACACCTGGTACAATACCTTTAAAGGTGGTTTGAGTGGGCTTGATCATCAAATGATCAATACCCATCTTGCGCATTGTGTCCTGATACAGCAGGTTTAGACTACTGCCTCCGTCCATGAGGACTCATGTGAGGTGGAACCCGTCAATTATTGGGTCGAGGACGAGTGCGGATGAATTGCCCTGATTGGCATTGGCCGGACGATCCGTATGATCGAAAGTGATCGGCCATAGTTTATATTGTGGGGCGACTGGCTCCGTTAAGTCGACATCCCTAAAAGTGTACGCCCGTTCCCGTTTGGGGATGTGGACGGCATTTATCATATTCACCGTTTTGATTTACGGGGGGAATCTCCTTTGCCCTCCTTTGTTTGGTGATCGGGGCTCCTCGTCGTCGTCATTGCTTTGAGACCCTTTCTCCTTGTTTGCGGCACCTGACCTGCCGGCTTGTTTGAAGACCCAACATTCTCTATTGGTGTGATTGGCTGGTGTTCCTGGGGTGCCATGAATTTGGCATGGATGATCGAGTATGCGGTCCAAACTGGACGGGCCAGAATTGTTCTTTTGGAATGGCTTTTTCCGCTGACCGGACTTAGAGCCACTGAATCCGGCATTGACTGCCGTGTCTTCGGTGTTATCGCCATTTTTGCGACGCTTGTGTTTATTGCGTTGGGGCTTGTCGTTGCTATACCTGGCCTCTGATGTGCCAGGGTTGCTTGCTGTGTTGTTGCTACGAGCCAACCAGCTATCCTCGCCCGCTCAAAAGCGGGTCATGAGTGTCGTGAGGGCTGCCATGGACTTCAGTTTTTCTTGGCTGAGATGTCGGGCAAGCCACTCATCACGGATATTGTGCTTAAAGGCTGCTAGGGCTTCGGCATCCGGACAGTCGACAGTTTGGTTCTTTTTAGTTAGGAACCGAGTCCAAAATTTCCTGGCTGACTCTCCGAGCTGTTGGGTTATGTGACTTAAATCATCAGCATCCGGTGGTCGCACTTACGTGCCCTGGAAGTTATCTAGGAATGTGTCTGCCAGGTTCTCCCAACTTCCGATGGAATTTGCCAGCAAGCTATTCAGCCAATGCCGAGCCGGTCCCTTAAGTTTTATTGGGAGGTACTTGATGGCATGTAGATCATCCCCGTGGGCCATGTGAATATGGAGAAAGAAATCTTCAATCCACCACCGGGTCTGTAGTCCCGTCGTAAGGCTCGATATTTACGGGCTTAAACCCTTCTGGGAATTCATGATCCATTACTTCGTCGGTGAAGCATAAGGGGTGTGCGATGCCTCTATGCCGGGCTACGTTATGACGCAGTTCAAATGAGTCTGGTCTGTTGTATTCGGCCCGGCCAGATTTTTTATTAGTATATCCGGCATGACGGTTGTCGTCGCGCGTTGGGGCACGCCCCCGTGATCCGTAGATCGATCTTTACTGTCCTGTTTTGTTGTTCAATTTGTCTCGCAGGTCATGCGTGGAGCCCCGGGCCTTCATGCTTTTACTTGTTTGGCAGCGGGGTGCGGGCTGGACTTCGGGCTGATACGCCACTTTGTCTTGGCCACTATGTGGCCGGTCAGCCGCATCATGCGCTTGTAGTGTAGGCTTTAATGCCTCCTCCTCGAGTTGAGGTAGCAACCTGCGCTTTGGGTAACTTTTGGTTGGGCGCTCGAGTCCGTATTCCTCAGCTGCCAGGACCTTAGTCCATCTATTAGTTAGCAAATCTTGATCAGCTTGAAGCTATTGCTGCTTCTTCTTCAGGCTTTTCGCAGTGGCTATAAGCCGGCGCTTGAAGCGCTCCTACTCGACGGGATCCTCATGCATGATGAATTCTTCGTCACCAAGGCTCACTTCATCTTCAGAGAGGGGCATGTAATTGTCATCCTCTAATTCTCCATCTGTTTCCTGTTCCTTAGGGCTAGCTTGCCCATCCTCCCGGTCGGCCTGCTTGAAGCCTGGCTGGGCGGGGTTGTTTTCGTCTTCGGCACCATCCGGATTACTATCGTCTCTTGTGCCGGTATCGCTATTTTTTCTATGGCGGGGCTTAGAGCAGCGCCGATGAAGCCGGTGCTTAGATTGCTTCTCCAAGGGATTATCCTCCGTTGCCTCATCACCATTGCTTTCATTGGGGGTGTCCACCATATGTATATCATATGATGAGGTGGCTGTCCAGCGCCCTGTGGGCGGTGGTTCCTGTTCTTCTCCTGATTGCCGTCCATACCGTTGATGTCTTCGGAGTCGAAGTCGAGCACGTCGGTTAAGTCATTGACAATGGCTATTAAGTTGGTGGTGGGTGGGTAACGAATTTCTTCATCGTTCGCTTCCCACTCACGCCGTACATAGTTCGTCCAAGAGTCTCCTGATAGAGAGAGAGACCTCAAAGAATTTAGCACGTCACCCAAGGGTGAGTGCTGAAAGATATCCGCGGAGGTAAACTCCATGATCGGTGCCCAATCAGGTTTGATAGGCACGGACGCACGCGGTTCGGATCCTATGGCCGGAGACGAGTCCGAGGGTCCGATGACATAGATCTCTTTGGAGGTGAAGACTGTGTTCGGCTCTAGCGCCGATGAGTGTGCGGTCTCCGTGGCGGGGTCTATCCACCCGTCCTCGTATGGTGCAATCTACTCCAAATTAAGAGCCGGAGCAGCCGCAGGTGTGATCTCCCGAACATCGTTCGATGGCAGATCTAAGTCATGCTCGACGTGACTGTTCGGCGCACCTGACATGGGCTCGAATCCGTCGAAGATCAACTCTCCTCGGATGTCGGCAATATAGTTCAAGCTTCCAAACCTGACCTGATGGCCAGGGGCATAGCTATCGATCTTCTCCAGATGGCCAAGCGAGTTGGCCCGCAGTACGAAGCCGCCGAATACGAAGATCTGTCCGGGGAGGAAAACCTCACCTTGGACCGCATTGTTGTAGATGATTGAAGGAGCCATCAAGCCTTATCGTGACGGCACAGTGGAACTCTCAATGAAAGCACCAATGTTGGTGTCAAAACCGGCGGATCTCGGGTAGGGGGTCCCGAACTGTGCGTTGCTACGTCTTGAGCTTGCGTTGGTTTTCCTTGAAGAGGAAAGGGTGATGCAGCAATAGTAGCGTAAGTATTTCCCTCAGTTTTTGAGAACCAAGGTATCAATCCAGTAGGAGGCTCCTCAAAAGTCCCATGCACCTACACAAACAAACAAAGAACTCGCAACCAACGCAATAAAGGGGTTGTCAATCCCTTCACGGCCACTTGCGAAAGTGAGATCTGATAGAGATAGTATGATAAGATAAATATATTTTTGGTATTTTATAATATAGATGCAAAAAGTAAAGATGCAAATAAAAGTAGATTGAAAGCTTATATGATAAAAGATAGACCCCGGGGCTATAGGTTTCACTAGAGGCTTCTCTCAAGATAGCATAAGTATTACGGTGGGTGAACAAATTACTGTCGAGCAATTGATAGAAAAGCGAATAATTATGAGATTATCTAGGCATGATCATGTATATAGGCTTCACGTCCATAACAAGTAGAACGACTCCTGCCTGCATCTACTACTATTACTCCACACATCGACCGACTCCTGCCTGCATCTAGAGTATTAAGTTCATAAAGAACAGAGTAATGCATTAAGCAAGATGACATGATGTAAAGGGATAAACCCAAGCAATATGATATAAACCCCATCTTTTTATCCTCGATGGCAGTAGTACAATACATGCCTTGCAGCCCCTGCTGTCACTGGGAAAGGACACCGCAAGATTGAACCCTAAGCACTTCTCCCATGGCAAGAAAGATCAATCTAGTAGGCCAAACCAAACTGATCATTCGAAGAGACTTGCAAAGATAACTCAATCATACATAAAAGAATTCAGAGGAGATTCAAATATTTCTCATAGATAAACTTGATCATAAACCCACAATTCATCGGATCTCAACAAACACACCGCAAAAAGAGTTTACATCGAATAGATCTCCACAAGAGAGGGGGACAACATTGTATTGAGATCCAAAAAGAGAGAAGAAGCCATCTAGCTAATAACTATCGACCCGTAGGTCTGTGGTAAACTACTCACAACTCATCGGAGGGGCAAGGATGTTGATGTAGAAGCCCTCCGTGGTCGATTCTGTTGGAAATATGCCCTAGAGGCAATAATAAAAGCATTATTATTATATTTCCTTGTTCATGATAATTGTCTTTTATTCATGCTATAATTGTATTATCCGGAAATCATAATACACGTGTGAATACATAGACCATAACATGTCCCTAGTGAGCCTCTAGTTGACTAGCTCGTTGGTCAACAGATAGTCATGGTTTCCTGACTATGGACATTAGATGTCATTGACAACGGGATCACATCATTAGGAGAATGATGTGATGGACAAGACCCAATCCTAAGCATAGCACAAGATCGTGTAGTTCGTTTTGCTAGAGCTTTTTCAATGTCAAGTATCTCTTCCTTAGACCATGAGATCGTGTAACTCCCGGATACCGTAGGAGTGCTTTGGGTGTACCAAACGTCACAACGTAACTGGGTGACTATAAAGGTGCACTACAGGTACCTCCGAAAGGGTCTGTTGGGTTGACACGGATCGAGAGTGGGATTTGTCACTCCGTATGACGGAGAGGTATCTCTGGGCCCACTCGGTAATGCATCATCATAATGAGCTCAAAGTGACCAAGTGTTTGGTCACGGGATCATGCATTACGGTACGATAAAGTGACTTGCCGGTAACGAGACTGAACAAGGTATGGGGATACCGACGATCGAGTCTCGGGCTTGTAACGTACCGAATGACAAAGGGAATAGTATACGGGGTTACTTGAATCCTCGACATCGTGGTTCATCCGATGACATCATCGAGGAGCATGTGGGAGCCAACATGGGTATCCAGATCCCGCTGTTGGTTATTGACCTGAGAGCCGTCTCGGTCATGTCTGCGTGTCTCCCGAACCCGTAGGGTCTACACACTTAAGGTTCGGTGACGCTAGGGTTATTAGGAAGACTTGTATGTGATTACCGAATGTTGTTCGGAGTCCCGGATGAGATCCCGGACGTCACGAGGAGTTCCGGAATGGTCCGGAGGTAAAGATTTATATATGGGAAGCTGTCATATGGACACCGGAAGGTTTCGGGGGCATATCGGTATTGTACCGGGGCCACCGGAAGGGTTCCGGGGGTCCACCGGGAGGGGGACACACCTCCCGGGGGGCCAAATGGGCTGCGTGGGGTAGGAGCCAGCCCTTGGAGGGCTGGGCGCCCCCCCTTGGGCCCATGCGCCTAGGGTTGGGGGGGAACCCTAGAGGGGGCGCCCCCCTTGCTTGGGGGGCAAGTTCCCCCTCCCTGGCTGCCGCCCCCCCCGTCTAGATCCCATCTAGAGGGGCCAGCCCCCCTTGTCCCTTCCCCTATAAATAGAGGGGTGAGGGGAGGGCTGAAAAAAAGCCAAGGCGCAGCCCCTCCCCTCCCCAACACCTCTCCTCCTCCGTACGTGCTTGGCGAAGCCCTGTCGGAGTACTGCTGCACCAACTACATCACGCCGTCGTGCTGCCGTTGGAGCTGTCTTCCTCAACCTCTCCTTCCTCCTTGCTGGATCAAGACGGAGGAGACGTCGCCCATACCGTACGTATGTTGAACGCGGAGGTGTTGTCCATTCAGCACTTGGTCATCGGTGATCTGAATCACGGCGAGTATGACTCCATCATCACCATCCCCTTGAACGCTTCCGCACTCGATCTACAAGTGGTATGTAGATGCAAACTCACTCCCTTGACTCGTTGCTTAGATGAACTCATAGATGGATCTTGGTGAAACCGTAGGAAAAATTTTAATTTTCTGCAACGTTCCCCAACAGTGGCATCATGAGCTAGGTCTATGCGTAGTTCTCTATTGCACGAGTAGAACACAATTTTGTTGTGGGCATAGATCTTGTCAACTTGCTTGCCGCTACTAGTATTATCTTGCTTCAGCGGTATTGTGGGATGAAGCGGCCCGGACCAACCTTACACGTACGCTTACGTGAGACCGGTTCCACCGACTAACATGCACTAGTTGCATAAGGTGGCTGGCGGGTGTCTGTCTCTCTCACTTTAGTTGAAGCGGATTCGATGAAAAGGGTCCTTATGAAGGGTAAATAGAGGTTGACAAGATCATGTTGTGGTTATTCGTAGGTAAGAAAACGTTCTTGCTAGAACCCAATTGCAGCCACATAAAAGATGCAACAACAATTAGAGGACGTCTAACTTGTTTTTGCAGCAATTGTCATGTGATGTGATATGGCCAGAAGTTGTGATGAATGATGAATGATATATTGTGATGTATGAGATCATGTTCTTGTAATAGGAATCACGACTTGCATGTCGATGAGTATGACAACCGGCAGGAGCCATAGGAGTTGTCTTTATTTTTGTATGACCTGCGTGTCATTGAAGAACGCCATGTAAATTACTTTACTTTGTTGCTAAACGCGTTAGCCATAGAAGTAGAAGTAGTCGTTGGCGTGACAACTTCATGAAGACACGATGATGGAGATCATGATGATGGAGATGATGGTGTCATGCCGGTGACGAAGATGATCATGGAGCCCCGAAGATGGAGATCGAAGGAGCTATATGATATTGGCCATATCATGTCACTATTATATAATTGCATGTGATGTTTATTATGTTTATGCATCTTATTTACTTAGAACGACGGTAGTAAATAAGATGATCCCTTACAAAAAATTTCAAGAACTGTTCTCCCCTAACTTTGCACCGTTGCTAAAGTTCGTCGTTTTGAAGCACCACGTGATGATCGGGTGTGATAGATCCTTACGTTCACATACAACGGGTGTAAGACAGTTTTACACATGCAAAAACACTTAGGGTTAACTTGACGAGCCTAGCATGTACAGACATGGCCTCGGAACACGGAGACCGAAAGGTCGAACACGAGTCGTATGGAAGATACAATCAACATGAGAATGTTCACCGACAATGACTAGTCCGTCTCACGTGATGATCGGACACGGCCTAGTCGACTCGGATCGTGTAACACTTAGATGACTAGAGGGATGTCTAATCTGAGTGGGAGTTCATTATATTAATTTGATTAGATGAACTTAATTATCATGAACTTAGTCTTAAACCTTTGCAAAATATGTCTTGTAGATCAAATGGCCAACGCTCATGTCAACATGAACTTCAACGCGTTCCTAGAGAAAACCAAGCTGAAAGATGATGGCAGCAACTATACGGACTGGGTCCGGAGCCTGAGGATCATCCTCATAGCTGCCAGGAAACAATATGTCCTAGAAGGACCGCTAGGTGACGCTCCCATCCCAGAGAACCAAGACATTATGAATGCTTGGCAGTCTCGTGCTGATGATTACTCCCTCATTCAGTGCGGCATGCTTTACAGCTTAGAACTGGGGCTCGAAAAGCATTTTGAGCAACACGGAGCATATGAGATGTTCGAGGAGCTGAAACTAGTTTTCCAAGCTCATGCCCGGGTTGAGAGATATGAAGTCTCCGACAAGTTCTATAGTTGTAAGATGGAGGAAAATAGTTCTGTCAGTGAGCACATACTCAAAATGTCTGGGTTGCACAACCGTCTGTCCCAGCTGGACATTAACCTCCCGGATGAGGCGGTCGTTGACAGAATCCTTCAGTCGCTCCCACCAAGCTACAAGAGCTTTGTGCTGAACTACAATATGCAGGGGATGGTGAAGACCATTCCTGAAGTATTTTCAATGCTGAAGTCAGCAGAGGTTGAAATCAAGAAAGAACATCAAGTGTTGATGGTCAATAAGACCACTAAGTTCAAGAAGGGGAAGGGTAAGAAGAACTTCAAGAAGGACGGCAAAGATGTTGCCGCACCCGGTAAGCCAGTTGCCGGGAAGAAGTCAAAGAATGGACCCAAGCCTGAGACTGAGTGCTTTTATTGCAAGGGGAAGGGTCACTGGAAGCGGAACTGCCCCAAATACTTAGCGGATAAGAAGGCCGGCAACACCAAAGGTATATTTGATATACATGTAATTGATGTGTACCTTACCAGTACTCGTAGTAACTCCTGGGTATTTGATACCGGTGCCGTTGCTCATATTTGTAACTCACAGCAGGAGCTGCGGAATAAGCGGAGACTGGCGAAGGACGAGGTGACGATGCGCGTCGGGAATGGTTCCAGAGTCGATGTGATCGCCGTCGGCACGCTACCTCTACATTTACCTACGGGATTAGTTTTGAACCTTAATAATTGTTATTTGGTGCCAAGTTTGAGCATGAACATTGTATCAGGATCTCGTTTGATACGAGATGGCTACTCAGTTAAATCCGAGAATAATGGTTGTTCTATTTATATGAGAGATATGTTTTATGGTCATGCCCCGATGGTCAATGGTTTATTCTTAATGAATCTCGAACGTAGTGTTACACATATTCATAGCGTGAATACCAGAAGATGTAAAGTTGATAACGATAGTCCCACATACTTGTGGCACTGCCGCCTTGGTCACATTGGTGTCAAGCGCATGAAGAAGCTCCATGCTGATGGACTTTTAGAGTCTCTCGATTATGAATCATTTGACACATGCGAACCATGCCTCATGGGCAAAATGACCAAGACTCCGTTCTCCGGAACAATGGAGCGAGCAACCAACTTGTTGGAAATCATACATACCGATGTGTGCGGTCCAATGAGTGTTGAGGCTCGCGGAGGATATTGTTATGTTCTCACTCTCACAGATGACTTGAGTAGATATGGGTATGTCTACTTGATCAAACACAAGTCTGAGACCTTTGAAAAGTTCAAGGAATTTCAGAATGAAGTAGAGAATCAACGTGACCGAAAGATAAAATTCTTACGATTGGAACCCAAGTTTGGGGATGCGATGCTTATGTCAAGAAACTTCAACCTGAAAAGCTCGAACCCAAGTCGGAAAAATGCGTCTTCATAGGATACCCTAAAGAAACCATTGGGTATACCTTCTACTTAAGATCCGAGGGCAAGATCTTTGTTGCCAAGAACGGATCCTTTCTGGAAAAAGAGTTTCTCTCGAAAGAAGTAAGTGGGAGGAAAGTAGAACTCGATGAAGTACTACCTCTTGAACGGGAAAGTAGTGCAGCTCAGGAAAATGTTCCTGTCATGCCTACACCAACTGAAGAGGAAAATAATGATGATGATCAAGGTACTTCGGATCAAGTTGCTACTGAACTTCGTAGGTCCACAAGGACATGTTCCACACCAGAGTGGTACAGCAACCCTGTCCTGGAAATCATGTTGTTAGACAATGGTGAACCTTCGAACTATGAAGAAGCGATGGCGGGCCCAGATTCCAACAAATGGCTAGAAGCCATGAAATCCGAGATAGAATCCATGTATGAAAACAAAGTATGGACTTTGACTGACTTGCCCGATGATCGGCGAGCGATAGAAAACAAATGGATCTTTAAGAAGAAGACGGACGCGGATGGTAATGTCACCATCTATAAAGCTCGACTTGTCGCTAAGGGTTATCGGCAAGTTCAAGGGATTGACTACGATGAGACTTTCTCTCCCGTAGTGAAGCTTAAGTCCGTCTGAATCATGTTAGCAATTGCCGCATACTATGATTATGAGATATGGCAGATGGACGTCAAAACGGCATTCCTTAACGGGCATCTTAAGGAAGAACTGTATATGATGCAGCCGGAGGGTTTTGTCGATCCTAAGAATGCTAACAAAGTATGCAAGCTCCAGCGATCCATTTATGGGCTGGTGCAAGCATCTCGGAGTTGGAACATTCGCTTTGATGAAATGATCAAAGCGTTTGGGTTTATGCAGACTTATGGAGAAGCCTGCGTTTACAAGAAAGTGAGTGGGAGATCTGTAGCATTTCTCATATTATATGTAGATGACATACTTTTGATGGGAAATGATATAGAATTCTTGGACATCATTAAGGCCTACTTGAATAAGTGTTTTTCAATGAAGGACCTTGGAGAAGCTGCTTATATATTAGGCATCAAGATCTATAGAGATAGATCGAGACGCCTCATAGGTCTTTCACAAAGCACATACCTTGATAAAATTTTGAAGAAGTTCAAAATGGATCAGTCCAAGAAGGGGTTCTTGCCTGTATTGCAAGGTGTGAGATTGAGCTCGGCTCAATGCCCGACCACGGCAAAAGATAAAGAAGAGATGAGCGTCATCCCCTATGCCTCAGCCATAGGATCTATTATGTATGCCATGCTGTGTACCAGACCTGATGTAAACCTTGCCGTAAGTTTGGTAGGAAGGTACCAAAGTAATCCCGGCAAGGAACACTGGACAGCGGTCAAGAATATCCTAAAGTACCTGAAAAGGATGAAGGACATGTTTCTCATTTATGGAGGTGACGAAGAGCTCGTCGTAAAGGGTTATGTCGATGCTAGCTTCGACACAGATCTGGATGACTCTAAGTCACAAACCGGATACGTGTATATGTTGAATGGTGGAGCAGTAAGCTGGTGCAGCTGGAAGCAAAGCGTCATGGCGGGATCTACATGTGAAGCGGAGTACATGGCAGCCTCGGAGGCAGCGCATGAAGCAATTTGGGTGAAGGAGTTCATCACCGACCTAGGAGTCATACCCAATGCGTCGGGGCTGATCAAACTCTTCTGTGACAACACTGGAGCTATTGCCCTTGCCAAAGAGCCCAGGTTTCACAAGAAGACCAGGCACATCAAGCGTTGTTTCAACTCCATCCGTGAAAATGTTCAAGATGGAGACATAGATATTTGCAAAGTACATACGGATCTGAATGTCGCAGATCCGTTGACTAAACCTCTCTCGCGAGCAAAACATGATCAACACCAGAACTCTATGGGTGTTCGATTCATCACAATGTAACTAGATTATTGACTCTAGTGCAAGTGGGAGACTGTTGGAAATATGCCCTAGAGGCAATAATAAAGCATTATTATTATATTTCCTTGTTCATGATAATTATCTTTTATTCATGCTATAATTGTATTATCTGGAAATCGTAATACACGTGTGAATACATAGACCGTAACATGTCCCTAGTGAGCCTCTAGTTGACTAGCTCGTTGGTCAACAGATAGTCATGGTTTCCTGACTATGGACATTAGATGTCATTGACAACGGGATCACATCATTAGGAGAATGATGTGATGGACAAGACCCAATCCTAAGCATAGCACAAGATCGTGTAGTTCGTTTTGCTAGAGCCTTTTCAATGTAAAGTATCTCTTCCTTAGACCATGAGATCGTGTAACTCCCGGATACCGTAGGAGTGCTTTGGGTGTACCAAACGTCAGAACATAACTGGGTGACTATAAAGGTGCACTACAGGTATCTCCGAAAGTGTCTGTTGGGTTGACACGGATCGAGACTGGGATTTGTCACTCCGTATGACGGAGAGGTATCTCTGGGCCCACTTGGTAATGCATCATCATAATGAGCTCAAAGTGACCAAGTGTTTGGTCACGAGATCATGCATTACGGTACGAGTAAAGTGACTTGCCGGTAACGAGACTGAACGAGGTATTGGGATACCGACGATCGAGTCTCGGGCTTGTAACGTACCGAATGACAAAGGGAATAGTATACGGGGTTACTTGAATCCTCGACATCGTGGTTCATCCAATGACATCATCGAGGAGCATGTGGGAGCCAACATGGGTATCCAGATCCCGCTGTTGGTTATTGACCTGAGAGCCGTCTCGGTCATGTCTGCGTGTCTCCCGAACCCGTAGGGTCTACACACTTAAGGTTCGGTGACACTAGGGTTATTTGGAAGACTTGTATGTGATTACCGAATGTTGTTCGGAGTCCCGGATGAGATCCCGGACGTCACGAGGAGTTCCGGAATGGTCCGGAGGTAAAGATTTATATATGGGAAGCTGTCATATGGACACCGGAAGGTTTCGGGGGCATATCGGTATTGTACCGGGGCCACCGGAAGGGTTCCGAGGGTCCACCGGGAGGGGGCCACCCCTCCCGGGGGGCCACATGGGCTGCGTGGGGGCAGGAGCCAGCCCCTGGAGGGCTGGGCGCGCCCCCCCTTGGGCCCATGCGCCTAGGGTTGGGGGGGGGAACCCTAGAGGAGGCGCCCCCCTTGCTTGGGGGGCAAGTTCCCCCTCCCTGGCCGCCGCCCCCCCTCTAGATCCCATCTAGAGGGGCCGGACCCCCTTGTCCCTACCCCTATAAATAGAGGGGTGAGGGGAGGGCTGAAAAAAAAATCCAAGGCGCAGCCCCTCCCCTCCCCAACACCTCTCCTCCTCCGTACGTGCTTGGCGAAGCCCTGTCGGAGTACTGCTGCACCAACAACATCACGCCGTCGTGCTGCCGTTGGAGTTGTCTTCCTCAACCTCTCCTTCCTCCTTGCTGGATCAAGACGGAGGAGACGTCGCCCGTACCATACGTGTGTTGAACGCGGAGGTGCTGTCCGTTCAGCACCTGGTCATCGGTGATCTGAATCACGGCGAGTACGACTCCATCATCACCATCCCCTTGAACGCTTCCGCACTCGATCTACAAGTGGTATGTAGATGCAAACTCACTCCCTTGACTCGTTGCTTAGATGAACTCATAGATGGATCTTGGTGAAACCATAGGAAAAATTTTAATTTTCTACAACGTTCCCCAACAGATTCCCCCTCCGGCAAAGTGCCGGCGAAGGCTCCAAGATGAGATCTCGCGGATACAGAAGGTTATGACGGTGGAAATTGTGTTTCGGTTGCTCCCTGGATATTTTCGGGGTACGTAGGCTTATATAGGAGGAAGAAGTATGTCGGTGGACGCCCGAGGGGCCCACGAGACAGGGGGCGCGCCCTATGGGGGGGGGCGCCCTCCTATCTCGTGGAGGCCTCGGCTGCTTCTTGACTTGCACTCCAAGTCCTCTGGATCACGTTCGTTCCAAAAATCACGCTCCCGAAGGTTTCATTCCGTTTGGACTCCGTTTGATATTCCTTTTCTTCGAAATACTGAAATAGGCAAAAAAACAGCAATACGGGTTGGGCCTCCGGTTAGTAGGTTAGTCCCAAAAATGATATAAATGTGTAAAATAAAGCCCATAAACATCCAAAAGGGGTAATATAATAGCATGGAACAATAAAAAATTATAGATACGTTGGAGACGTATCAAGCATCCCCAAGCTTAATTCCTGCTCGTCCTCGAGTAGGTAAATGTTAAAAACACAATTTTTTATGTGGAATGCTACCTAGCATAATTCTCAATGTAATTTTCTTTGTTGTGGCATGAATGGTCAGATCCAAATGATTCAAGATAAAAGCTTATAAAACATAAAAATAATAATACTTCGAAGCATACTAACAAATAATCATGTCCTATCAAAATAGCATAGCCAAAGAAAGCTTATCCCTACAAAATCATATAGTTAGGCCATGCTTCATTTTCATTACACATAATACTCCCATCATGCACAACCCCGGTTTTAGCCAAGAAATTGGTTCATACTTTTTAACGCGCTTCAGCTTTTTCAACTCTTATGCAATACATGAGCGCAAGCCATGGACATAACACTATGGTGGTATAAGGTGGTGGTTGTGAGGACAAAAAGAGGGAGAAGATAGTCTCACATCAACTAGGCGTATCAACGGGCTATGGAGATGCCCATCAATAGATATCAATGTGAGTGAGTAGGGATTGCCATGCAACGGATGCACTAGAGCTATAAATATATGAAAGCTCAACAAAAGAAACTAAGTGGGTGTGCATCCAACTTGCTTGCTCACGAAGACCTAGGGCATTTTGAGGAAGCCCATCATTGGAATATACAAGCCAAGTTATATAATGAAAAATTCCCACTAGTATATGAAAGTGACAACATAGGAGACTCTCTATCATGAAGATCATGGTGCTACTTTGAAGCACAAGTGTGGAAAAACAGATAGTAGCATCGTCCCTTCTCTCTTTTTCTCTCATTTATTTTCATTTTTTTCTTTCTTTCTTTTTTTCTTTCTTTCTTTTTTTTCTTTGACCTCTTTTTTTTCTTTTCTTTTTGGCCTTTCTCTTTTTTTATTTTTTTCCTTTTTAAAGTCCGAAGTCTCATCCCGACTTGTGGGGGAATCATAGTCTTCATCATCCTTTCCTCACGGAGACAATGCTCTAATAATGAAGATCATCACACTTTTATTGATTTACAACTCAAAAATTACAACTCAAAGCTAGAACAAGATATGACTCTAGATGAATGCCTCCAGCGGTGTACCGGGATATGCAATGAATCAAGAGCGACATGTATGAAAATTATGAAGGTGGCCTTGCCACAAATACGATGTCAACTACATGATCATGCAAAGAGCAATATGACAATGATGGAACGTGTCATAATAAATGGAACGGTGGAAAGTTGCATGGCAATGTATCTCAGAATGGCTATGGAAATGTCATAATAGGTAGGTATGGTGGCTATTTCGAGGAAGGTAAATAATGGGTGGAATACCGGCGAAAGTTGCGCGGTATAATAGAGGCTAGCAAAGTGGAAGGATGAGTGTGCGTATATCCATGGACTCACATTAGTCATAAAGAACTTATATACTTATTGCAAAAGTCTACTTGCCCTCTAAGCAAGTACTACTACGCATACTCCTAGGGGAAGGGTTGGTAGGAGTTCACCATCGCGAGCCCGACCTCCACTCATAAGAAAGACAATCAAAAGAGCACCTCATGCAACAAATTTGTCACACAACTTTTACCATACGTGCATGCTACGGGACTTGCCAACTTCAACACAAGTATTTCTCAATTTCATAATTACCCACTAGCATGAATCTTACATTACTACCTTTGTATCTCAAAACAATTATCAACCATCAAATTGATCATAGCATCCAATTCACTTCCTATGATAGTTTTTATTATACCCAACTTGGATGCTCATCATTCTAGGACCAAATTTGTAACCATAGCAAATACCATGCTGTTCTAAAAGACTCTCAAAATTATATAAGTGAATCATGAGAGACTAGCAATTTCTTCAAAATTAAGCCACCGCCATGCTCTAAAAGATATAAGTGAAGCACTAGAGCAAAAACTATCAAGCTCAAAAGATATAAGTGAAGCACATAGAGTATTCTAGCAAACTCTAATCAAGTGGGCTTCTCCCAAAAGGTGTGTACAGCAAGTTTGATTGTGGTGAACTAAAAAGCAAAGACTAATATAATACACGACGCTCCAAGCAAAACACATATCATGTGGCGAATAAAAATATAGCTCCAAGTAAAGTTACCAATGAACGAAGACAAAAGAGGGGATGCCTTCCCGGGGCATCCCCAAGCTTAGGCTTTTGGCTATTCTTGAATATCTTGGGGTGCCAAGGGCATCCCCAAGCTTAGGCTCTTGCCACTCCTTATTCCATAGTCCATCAAAGCTTTACCCAAAATATGAAAACTTCACAACACAAAACTCAACAGGAAATCTTATAAGCTCCGTTAGTGAAACAAAACAAAACCACCACATAAGGTACTGTAATGAACTCATTCTTTATTTATTTTGGTGTTAAACCTACTGTATTCCAACTTCCCTATGGTTTATAAACTAGTATTTTACTAGCCATAGATGCATCAAAATAAGCAAACAACACACGAAAAACAGAATCTGTCAAAAACAGAACAGTCTGTAGCAATCTGTAACTAACACAAACTTCTGAAACTCTAAAAATCCTACCAAAATAGTAATTCCTGGACAATTTGTCTAATGATAAGCATAAAAAAGAATCAACGCAAAAGCACGTTTCTGTGATTTAACAAAACTAAATTAGTGCGCACAAACTTTCTGTTTTTCAGCAGAAGCAAATCAACCATCATCATAGGTTATCCTATAGGTTCTACTTGGCACAAACACTAATTAAAAGATAAAAACACATCTAAACATAAGGTAGATGCAAAAATTATTACTAAACAGTAACAAAAACAAAAAACACAAAGAAAATTGGGTTGCCTCCCAACTAGCGCTATCGTTTAACGCCCCTAGCTAGGTATAAAAGCGAAGATAGATCTAAGTAGTGCCATCTTTGGCACTCAATTCATAAGTAGCCCGCATGATAGATTCATAAGGTAATTTAACTTTCTTTCTTGGAAAGTGCTCCATGCCTTTCCTTAATGGAAATTGGAATCTAATATTCCCTTCCTTCATATCAATAATCGCACCAATCGTTCTAAGGAAAGGTCTACCAAGAATAATAGGGAAGAAAGATTGCAATCTATATCAAGAACGATAAAATCTACGGGCACCAAATTTCTATTTGCAACAATGAGGACATCATTGATCCTTCCCATTGGCTTTTTAATTGTGGAATCTGCAAGATGCAAATTTAAAGAGCAATCATCAAGATCATGGAAACCTAGAATATCACATAAAGTTTTCGGAATCGTGGAAACACTAGCGCCCAAATCACACAAGGCAAAACACTCATGATATTTAATTCTAATCTTTATAGTAGGTTCCCACTCATCATTAAGTTTTCTAGGTATAGAAACTTCCAAATTAAGTTTTTCATCATATGATTGCATCAAGGCATCAACAATATGTTTGGTAAAAGCTTTATTTTGACTATAAGCATGTGGAGAATTAACAACGGATCGCAACAAGGAAATATAACCTTCTAAAGAACAATTATCATAATCAAATTCCTTAAAATCCGAGATAGTGGGTTCATTACTATTTAAAGTCACGACCTCTCCAATCCCACTTTTACCAATTTTAGCATCAAGATCTAAAAACTCCGAATTCTTGGGACGCCTTCTAACTAAAGTTGACTCATCTGCAGTCCCATTATTATCAAGATTCATATTACAAAACAAAGATCTAATAGGAGACACATCAATAAATTTAAGATCTTCATCATTATTTTCATCGAAACTAGAAGAACACGCCTTTACAAAGCAATCTTTCTTAGCACGCAATCTAGCGGTTCTTTCTTTGCACTCATCAATGGAAATTCTCATTGCTTTGAGAGACTCATTGATATCATGCTTAGGAGGAGAAGATCTAAGTTTAAGAGAATCAATATCAAGTGAAAGTCTATTAATGTTCCTAACCAAATCATCAACTTTGAGCAATTTTTCTTCAAGCAAAGCATTAAAATTATTTTGAGAAATCATAAATTCTTTCACACTATTCTCAAAATCAGAGGGCATCTTATTGAAATTACCATAAGAATTATTGTAGGAATTTCCATAATTATTAGAGGAATCACTAGGGAACGGTCTAGAATTAAAGTTTCCTCTATAAGCATTGTTACCGAAACTATTCCTACCAACAAAATTCACATCCATAGATTCATTATTGTTCTCAATCAAAGTAGACAAAGGCATATCATTGGGATAAAGATGAGTATTTCTAGTAGAAAACAACTTCATAAGTTCATCCATCTTTCCACTCAAAATATTGTTTTCTTCTATAGCATGCACTTTTTTACTAGAAGATCTTTCGGTGTGCCATTGAGAATAATTAGCCATAATATTATCAAGAAGTTTTGTAGCATCTCCTAACGTGATTTCCATAAACGTGCCTCCCGCGGCCGAATCTAAAAGATTTCTATAAGCAAAGATTAAACCGGCTTAAAATTTTTGTATGATCATCCATAAATTCAAACCATGAGTAGGGAAATTGTGAATCATCAATTTCATTTTTTCCCAAGATTGGGCAACATGCTCATGATAAAGTTGTTTCAAATTCATAATATCGTTCCTAAGAGTGATGATCTTAGCGGGAGGAAAATACTTAGAGATAAAAGCATCTTTGCACTTGTTCCAAGAATCAATACTATTTTTAGGCAAAGACGAAAACCAAACTTTAGCACGATCTCTAAGTGAAAATGGAAATAACTTTAATTTAACAATATCATTATCCGTATCTTTCTTCTTTTGCATATCACACAAATCAACAAAGTTGTTTAGATGTGTAGTGGCATCTTCACTAGGAAGGCCGGTGAATTGATCTTTCATAACAAGATTCAGCAAAGCAGTATTGATTTCACAAGACTCAACATAATTAAGAGGAGCAATCGGAGTACTAAGGAAATCATTATTATTGGTATTGGATAAATCACACAATTTGGTATTATCTTGCGCCATGGCAACAAGTAATCCAACACACAAGCAAACAGAAAAAGGCAAGCGAAAGAGAGAGAGAGATTTGGAAAGAGAGGGCAAATAAAACGGCAAGGGTGAAGTGGGGAGAGGAAAACGAGAGGCAAATGACAAATAATGTAAATGCGAGGGACATGAGTTTGAGATGGGTACTTGGTATGTCTTGACTTGAGCGAAGACCTCCCTGGCAACGGCGCCAGAAATCCTTCTTGCTACTTCTTGAGCTTGCGTTCGTTTTCCTTGAAGAGGAAAGGGTGATGCAGCAACAGTAGCATAAGTATTTCCCTCAGTTTTTCAAAACCAAGGTATCAATCCAGTAGGAGGCTCCTCAAAAGTCCCACGCACCTACACAAACAAACAAAGAACTCGCAACCAACGCAATAAAGGGGTTGTCAATCCCTTCATGACCACTTGTGAAAGTGAGATCTGATAGAGATAGTATGATAAGATAAATATATTTTCGGTATTTTATAATATAGATGCACAAAGTAAAGATGCAAATAAAAGTAGATAGAAAGCTTATATGATAAAAGATAGACCCAGGGGCCATAGGTTTCACTAGAGGCTTCTCTCAAGATAGCATAAGTATTACGGTGGGTGAACAAATTACTGTCGAGCAATTGATAGAAAAGCGAATAATTATGAGATTATGTAGGCATGATCATGTATATAGGCATCACGTCCGTAACAAGTAGACTGACTCATGCCTGCATCTACTACTATTACTCCACACATCGACCAACTCCTGCCTGCATCTAGAGTATTAAGTTCATAAAGAACAAAGTAACGCATTAAGCAAGATGACATGATGTAGAGGGATAAACTCAAGCAATATGATATAAACCCCATCTATTTATCCTCTATGGCAATAATACAATACGTGCCTTGCTGCCCCTGCTGTCACTGGGAAAGGACACCGCAAGATTGGACCCAAAGCTAAGCACTTCTCCCATGGCAAGAAAGATCAATCTAGTAGGCCAAACCAAACTGATAATTCGAAGAGACTTGCAAAGATAACTCAATCATACAAAAAAGAATTCAGAAGAGATTCAAATATTTCTCATAGATAAACTTGATCATAAACCCACAATTCGTCGGATCTCGACAAACACACCGCAAAAAGAGTTTACATCGAATAGATCTCCACAAGAGAGGGGGAGAAATTGTATTGAGATCCAAAAAGAGAGAAGAAGCCATCTAGCTAATAACTATGGACCCAAAGGTCTGTGGTAAACTACTCACAACTCATCGGAAGGGCTATGGTGTTGATGTAGAAGCCCTTCATGGTCGATCCCCCCTCCGGTGAAGCGCCGGCGAAGGCTCCAAGATGGGATCTCGCGGATACAGAAGGTTACGGCGGTGGAAATTGTGTTTTGTTGGCTCCCTGGATGTTTTCGGGGTACATAGGTATATATAGGAGGAACGAGTACGTCGGTGGCCGCCTGTGGGGCCCAGGAGATAGGGGGCGCGCCCAGAGGGTGTGGGCGCGCCCTCCTGTCTCCTGGCTGCCTCGCAAGCTTCTTGACTTGCACTCCAAGTTCTCCGAATCACGTTCATTCCAAAAATCACGCTCCCGAAGGTTTCATTCCATTTGGACTCCGTTTGATATTCCTTTTCTTCGAAATACTGAAACATGCAAAAGAACAGCAATACGGGCTGGGCCTCCGGTTAGTAGGTTAGTCCCAAAAATGATATAAATGTGTAAAATAAAGCCCATAAACATCCAAAAGGGGTAATATAATAGCATGGAACAATCAAAAATTATAGATACGTTGGAGACGTATCATGCGTCTAAGGCTGATGGTAACAGGAGGCGGGCGACACAATGTTTACCCAGGTTCGGGTCCTCTCGATGGAGGTAATACCCTACTTCCTGCTTGATTAATCTTGATGATATGAGTATTACAAGAGTTGATCTACCACGAGATTGTAGAGGCTAAACCTTAGAAGCTAGCCTATGATTATGATTGTTGTTGTCCTATGGACTAAACCCTCCGGTTTATATAAACACCGAAGGGAGCTAGGGTTACACAGAGTCGGTTACAGAGAAGGAGATCTACATATCCGAATTGCCAAGCTTGCCTTCCACACAAAGGAGAGTCCCACCCGGACAAGGGACCGAGTCTTCCATCTTGTATCTTCATAGTCCAACAGTCCGGCTAAAGTACATAGTCCGGTTGTCCGAGGACCCCCTAATCCAGGACTCCCTCACCCGTCTAGGTCGAAAAATCGTGATCGGCCAGTGACCGGGCTGGCCGCTCACGCGTTTGAGGCCGGTTTGGGGCGCCCGACTGTAGATACTATCATATCCAACCCATATGTGTGGTGGATATGGGGATGCTTGGACACGCCCAGATGCCTCCATCACGTTGGATCCAGCCCAGTATGGCCCACCCCGATGTGAGACTCTGGCTTATTAGGGATAATAAACTACTCATATCAATACGAAATTTCTTCTTTTTTGGAAGCCATTTGGAAAGAACTTCAATGTAAAGCGTGCTTAGCTTGGAGCAATTTTAGGATGGGTGACCGGCTAGGAAGTTGATCCCATATGCCCATGAGTAAGGACAAAGTGCGCAGGAAAGACTAGTGTTGATCTGTGTGGCCAATCAAGATTCGACCAGGAGAAACAGCCAGCAATCAGCCGATGTGTCAGGGGCATTACAAGTTAGTATCAGAGCCAGCCCTCGTGGTTACACGAGTGTTTGCTGGACATGTGCACGGTCATGTTGTGCATGACGTTTGTGGCCCGTCGTGGCACACGACATGGCACATGTGCCAGGCTGGATGCACGGACGCATGTGCTAAGAGGGAATGTTCCCGTGGGCCGATGAGGACGTCGATTCCTTTGAGTGGGGCTGGATGTGAGAGACTGAATTATTACGGATGATAGACTACTTATATCAACAAGGAATTCCTTCTTTTCTGGGAGCTCATTTGGAAAGAACTCTAAAAATTAAGCGTGCTCAGCTTGGAGCAATTTTAGGATGGCTGGCTGATATGTCTCCAATGTATCTATAATTTTTGATTGTTCCATGCTATTATATTACCCCTTTTGGATGTTTATGGGCTTTATTTTACACATTTATATCATTTTTGGGACTAACCTACTAACCGGAGGCCCAACCCATATTGCTGTTTTTTTTCCTATTTCAGTATTTCGAAGAAAAGGAATATCAAACGGAGTCCAAACGGAATGAAACCTTCGGGAGCATGATTTTTGGAATGAACATGATCCGGAGAGCTTGGAGTGCAAGCCAAGAAGCTCCCAAGGGCCCCACGAGATAGCCCCCCCCTTGTAGGGCGCGCCCCCTGTCTCGTGGGCCCCTCGGGTGGCCACCGACGTCCTTCTTCCTCCTATATATACCTACGTACCCCGAAAACATCCAGGAGCACCACGAAACACAATTTCCACCGCCGTAACCTTCTGTATCCGCGAGATCCCATCTTGGAGTCTTCGCCGGCACTCTGCCGGAGGGGGAATCAACCACGGAGGGCCTCTACATCAACATCCTTGCCCCTCCGATGAGTTGTGAGTAGTTTACCACAGACCTACGGGTCCATAGTTATTAGCTAGATGGCTTCTTCTCTCTTTTTGGATCTCAATACAATGTTCTCCCCCTCTCTTGTGGAGATCTATTCGATGTAAACTCTTCTTGTGGTGTGTTTGTCGAGATCCGATGAATTGTGGGTTTATGATCAAGTTTATCTATGAATAATATTTGAATCTTCTCTGAATTCTTTTATGTATGATTGAGTTATCTTTGCAAGTCTCTTCGAATTATCAGTTTGGTTTGGCCTACTAGATTGGTCTTTCTTGCCATGGGAGAAGTGCTTAGCTTTGGGTTCAATCTTGCGGTGTCCTTACCCAGTGACAGAAAGGGTTGCAAGGCACTTATTGTATTGTTGCCATCGAGGATAACAAGATGGGGTTTACATCATATTGCATGAGTTTATCCCTCTACATCATGTCATCTTGCTTAATGTGTTACTCTGTTCTTATGAACTTAATACTCTAGATGCAGGCAGGAGTCGGTCGATGTGTGGAGTAATAGTAGAAGATGCAGGCAGGGGTCGGTCTACTTGTTATGGACGTAATGCCTATATACATGATCATGCCTAGATAATCTCATAACTATGCACTTTTCTATCAATTGCTCGACAGTAATTTGTTCACCCACCGTAATACTTATGCTATCTTGAGAGAAGCCTCTAGTGAAACCTATGGCCCCCGGGTCTATCTCTTATCATATTTGCTTTCAATCTACCTTTATTTGCATCTTTACTTTTTGCATCTATATTACAAAATACCAAAAATATATTTATCTTATCATACTATCTTTATTAGATCTCACTTTCGCAAGTGGCCGTGAAGGGATTGACAACCCCTTTATTGCGTTGGTTGTGAGTCCTCAGTTTGTTTGTGTAGGTGCGTGGGACTTTTGAGGAGCCTCCTACTGGATTGATACCTTGGTTCTCAAAACTGAGGGAAATACTTACACTACACTTTGCTGCATCACCCTCTCCTCTTCGAGGAAAACCAACGCAAGCTCAAGACGTAGCAAGAAGGATTTCTGGCACCATTGCCGGGGAGGTCTTCGCTCAAGTCAAGACATACCAAGTACCCATCAAAAACCCATCTCCCTCGCATTTACATTATTTGCCATTTTCCTCTCGTTTTCCTCTCCCCCATTTCACCCTTGCCGTTTTATTCGCCCTCTCTTTTCCCAATCTCCTCCTCTCTCTTTTTCGCTTGCGGTTTTTCTGTTTGCTTGTGTGTTGGATTACTTGTTGCCATGGCGCAAGATAATACCAAATTGTGTGACTTCTCGAATACCAATAATAATGATTTCCTTAGTACTCCGATTGCTCCTCTTAATGATGTTGAGTCTTGTGAAATCAATAACGCTTTGTTGAATCTTGTTATGAAAGATCAATTTGCCGGCCTTCCTAGTGAAGATGCCTGATACGTCTCCAACGTATCTATAATTTTTGATTGCTCCATGCTATATTATCTACTATTTTAGGCAATATTGGGCTTTATTATCCACTTTTATATTATTTTTGGGACTAACCTATTAACCGGAGGCCCAACCCAGATGTGCTGTTTTATGCCTATTTTAGTGTTTTGAAGAAAAGGAATATCAAACGGAGTCAAAACGGAACGAAATCAACTGGAGAAGTTATTTTTGGAAGGAAACCCACCTGATGGACTTGGACCCCACCTCAGAAGATACGGGAGGTGCTCACGAGGGTGGGGGTGCGCCCCCCTGCCTCGTGGCGCCTGTCGTGGTTCTAAATCTAACAGTAGAATAGGGGGGTAGGAATGGAGAGGCAAGATCCTAGATATGGAGTAGTTGTATATGTGAAAGATTTACGAGTTCATGCCCTTCTCGGAGGAAGTAATAGCCCTACGTCTCGGAGCCCGGAGGCGGTCGACTGTATTATGTGCGTATGAGTTATAGGGGTGCGAACCCTTTACACTGAGGAGGGGGGTGGCTTATATAGAGTCCGCCAGACCCCTCCGGCCCTCAGTTATGCAAGGTTAAAGTACATTAAGATCGGGCGTTACTGGTAACGCCACAAATAAAGTGCTATGATGACCATAAAAGCCACTTAATGACAGACCGTTTGCGTGCAGAGTGGCTTTAGGTCTCCTGGCAGTCGAGTGGTTGGCTTCATGGTCGAGTGTCTTCGAGTCCATCGAGTGGAACACTTCCGGGTCGACTAAAAGATGGTTTCTTCTAGAGATGTCCTTGAGGAGGGTATCTTGGACAGGTCCATGACCCTACCCTAGGTACATGGCTTCATCATTAGCCCCCGAATGGATCGAGGTTTGAGTGGGGAAGGAGTTGAACACACTTCCGACCCATTTTCGTGCTATGAGTATGTCTTGTTCTGGATCAATGAACTTAGGTGACGGCACCAACTTATTTTTCAGTCGCCTTGATCCATTCTTTGTATCCTTCGAGTGAATTTCTTTACTTGGAGAACTCCGAACTGCAGAGCGGAGGAAATCTTCCGTCTGACGAGTTGCTCTGCAGCTCACGGATTTAGCGGGATTCGAATTTCAGGAAGCACGCGGGGCGGAGGAGGCCGCAGTAATCGGATGGGATAAGGCAATGACGCCTAGATCTCTCGCCACCTTTTTCGCCACGTATCGTGCGCGCGACTGTTGCAGGATTTGACAGGATTTCCCGGGCCAACAAGTCAGTCACTCGGAAGTAACCTCATATAAGGCACCGGACGGGTTTTTTTGAACAGTGCATCCTCATTTCCTCCTCTCTTCCTCAGACTTATCCACCACATTCGCTTCCGCCTCAGTGCCGCTGCCCCGTGCGCGTCTCGCCGGCGACGATGGTGAAAGAGAAGATGACAGCCCTGGAGCGGGCGAAGAAAGCAACTGCGAAGGCGAAGGGCAGGGCGACCAGTCAGGGCGGATCTTCATCAAGGGCCGGCCTGCCGAAGGGCTGGATCCAGGGCGACTGGATCTGCTCAACGATTCGTCAAGAAGACCTTGACGACCTGGACAATGGAGGACTGATCCCCCATGGATCGGCGCGGCTCCCGGGGAAGGAGTCTGACCCGCAGCCTCAGGAGGGTGAGGTCGTTCTCTTGGCCACCCATGTCGACCGTGGGTTTTCTTTACCGCCTCACCCTTTCTTTCAGGGATTTCTGAATTTCTTTGGGGCACAACTCCACCACTTCACACCCAACACCATCGTGTACCTTGCTGCTTTCGTGTCTTTGTGCGAGAATTTCTTGGGTTATCTGCCTCATCGGGGTCTTTTCAAGCACATTTTCACTTGTCGCTCCCAGACAGTGAAAAAGGCCAATCCGAGTGACGAGAAAACACAAGTGATTCAAATGTGTGGGGGTCTTGGGGTTCAAATGAGGGGGAAAAGTTCTTTTCCGGCCATGATCCTACCCGACTCGGTCTGTGGATGGCAGTCGACCTGGTTCTACTGCAAAGACCAGCCGACGCCAGGGCAGTCGACCGGACTCCCTCCTTGTTCCATGGACAAAGTGAGGAAGCCTTCCTATTTGAAGGTGATCCCGGAAGAGAAGGCGCAGGTTAAGGTGCTGGTCGAACGTGTTGTCCAGCTTATCCGTGACGGGGTGACCGGCATGGACCTCTTGGAGGTCTTCCTCCGACGACGCATCCAGCCGCGTCAAGCTCGAGACCATCCGATGTGGTTGTATTCTCGCACTGAGGACACCACTCGGATCCACCCGAAGGAGGTCGAGGATGCCACACTGGAGAGGTGGCTGACGGCCATCACAGGGAACAAAGACAACCCCCGAGGAGCCAGGAGGATTCCTCCACTCGACCAATCATACGAAGTAGACCAGGTCCAATTCTGCATCTCTGATTGTGATCTTGCTTTCTTCATTCTGTTTGCTTAAAATCAGTCGACTAACTTTTGTCTTGTTTGTTGTCTTCTAGGCTACCACTGAGATGTACTCGATGCCCAATGGGGCGCAAGAACAGGCTGAGGAGGAGGAGGTGAGCGGAGGCGAATGTGAGGAGGAGTGGCAATCTGAGGGCGAGGGGGAAGAGGATGACGATGGATCCAGTGAAGAAGACGAGGAGGAAGTCGATCCTCCTTGCTCGGAAAGGCGATCCAAGCTCACCCACGACCCTGCGAGCGAGCGTGGCAAAGCGACTGCGCCTGTTGGGCAGTCGTCAAAACGTCCTCGGACGACTTCTCCGGCGCCGACTGAAAAAGCGCCAAAGCATCCACGAGCGGCGTCATCAAAGCCGCCGAAGGTCTTGCCCAAGATGAGAATGACTATTCCCACCATCTCCGGGTAACAGCAGAGCTTGTGTTTTCTCGTTTAGCATGGACAGACTCTTGGTCGACTCGTTGACTAACCGACTGGTTTCTGAAATCTGCAGTGCTGCTACCTCCGAGACCTCCACCAAGAACAAAGACCAAGAAATGGAAGACTCTGCCACCTCCAACCTCCACCAAGAATGATATCTGTAATTTCACTTTTGGTCGATTGGATTCTCGATTTTAACTTTGGATGCTTCCTGTAGCTCCTCCTCATGTCATTGATCTCCCCGAAGATGATGACGAGGCGCCACTGAGGCCGAGGAGGAATAGAAAGGCACCGGCTGGCAAGACCGCTCAGGTTGCATCAGTGCCTGAGACGCCGGTTCAGGAGGGTGGCAACATCACTCGGACTTCCGTTTCCTTTGCTGTGCCGCTGACGAGTGCTCGACCTTCATCATTGACTGCTGACCCGCCTTCCCTTTTCGCCACACACCACGTCCCAGAGGACCAAGCGGGTGCTGCTAAGGAGGCTATACTCCAGGCGGGGATCATGATGGAGCAGGTGAAGGCGATCCGGGAAGCCAGCCAAGCGGCCTATGATGCTAGCTCAGCCCTTCAGAGCAACGTCCAGGTTAGTTGATCACCGCTTGTTCTGTTAGGATATGCTATCTGTAGACTTTCTTTCCGAAGCTCTTTGTATCTGTACACCCACTGGGTGTGTCAATTGATTTTTGGCTTGGTGGGGGCACGCTGAGTGCACCCACTAGGTGTAGTCCCCGAGACTATGGTGGACTGTTGGCAGTCGACTGTAGTCTTTGTATTTTGAATTTCTACACTCGAACTTCTTCACTCGGTCTAGTTGGACCATGTCGAATGGAATCTTGGAACCAGTGGGGGCACACTGAGTGCACCCACTGGGTGTAGTCCCCGAGACCATGGTCGAGTACTGGCAGTCGACTAAGGTCTGAAGAACCTGTTTTTTTGTAGATCATGATGAGACCGTGGCTGACTGCCGGCAGTTAGCTATGGTTTAAGATCATAACCTCTTTGTCCTTTTCGGTCAACTGATCGGACCGAGTCGGTAGAACCAGTGGGGGCACGCTGAGTGCACCCACTGGGTGTAGTCCCCGAGACTACTGCTGAATATTTTGGTTGGGCTGTAGTCTTAGAAATGTTACGATTTTTCTCTTAGTCACTCGGAAGCAACCTATCTTTGATGTCTGTCGACCAACCCTTCGCAGAAATCTTGCGAGCTTGTGGCTCGCTACACTGAATTTGAAAACAAACATATCCAGCTCGGCCTTGACTTGAAGCTCGTTCAGGAGAACTTTAAGAAGGCGAAAGATGAAGCCAAAGGTATGGTTGGTGAGAATCTTGACGACTGTCTTTATCTTTCTGCCCATTCCCGATTCTGATCTCATTGTCACTTTGCAGATAAAATGAAGGAGGCTTTGAAGAAGAAGGACCATGACCTTGCCGAGGCGCAGAAGGCGGCTTTGGACAAAACGAAGCTTGCGGAAGAAAAATTGGCTTCGGTCGGTAAACTTGAAGAGGAGAACGCCAATCTAAAAGCTGCTCTCTGTTGGGGAATGTTGCAGAAAATTAAAATTTTTCCTACGGTTTCACCAAGATCCATCTATGAGTTCATCTAAGCAACGAGTCAAGGGAGTGAGTTTGCATCTACATACCACTTGTAGATCACGTGCGGAAGCTTGCAAGGGGATGGTGATGATGGAGTCGTACTCGAACGTGATTCGGATCACCGATGACCAAGTGCTGAACGGACAGCACCTCCGCGTTCAACACACGTACGGGACGGACGACGTCTCCTCCGTCTTGATCCAGCAAGGAGGAAGGAGAGGTTGAGGAAGGCAGCTCCAATGGCAGCACGACGGCGTGGTGCAGTTGGTGCAGCAGTACTCCGTCAGAGCTTCGCCAAGCATGTACGGAAGAGGAGAGGTGTTGGGGAGGGGAGGGGCTGCGCCTTGGCTTGTGGTTTGTGTGTGCAGCAGCCCTCCCCTCACCCCTCTATTTATAGGGGAAGGTGCAAGGGGGCCGGCCCCTCTAGATGGGATCTAGAGGGGGGGCGGCGGCCAGGGAGGGGTGGCTTGCCCCCCAAGCAAGGGGGGCGCCCCCTTTAGGGTTTCCCCCCCAACCCTAGGCGCATGGGCCCAAGGTGGGGGGCGCGCCCAGCCCTCCAGGGGCTGGCTCCTTCCCCTTTGCGGCCCATGTGGCCCTCCGGGAGGGGTGGCCCCTCCCGGTGGACCCCCGGAACCCCTCCGGTGGCCCCGGTACAATACCGATAAGCCACCGAAACTTTCCGGTGTCCGTATGACAACTTCCCATATATAAAACTTCACCTCCGGACCATTCCGGAACTCCTCATGACGTCCGGGATCTCATCCGGGACTCCGAACAACATTCGGTAGTCACATACTAGTCTTCCTAATAACCCTAGCGTCACCGAACCTTAAGTGTGTAGACCCTACGGGTTTGGGAGACATGCAGACATGACCGAGACCACTCTCCGGTCAATAACCAACAGCGGGGTCTGGATACCCATGTTGGCTCCCACATGCTCCTCGATGATTTCATCGGTTGAACCACGATGTCGAGGATTCGATCAAACCCTGTATACAATTCCCTTTGTCAATCGGTACGTTACTTGCCCGAGACTCGATCGTCGGTATCCCAATACCTTGTTCAGTCTCGTTACCGGCAAGTCACTTTACTCGTACCGTAATGCATGATCCCGTGGCCAACACCTTGGTCACCTTGAGCTCATTATGATGATGCATTACCGAGTGGGCCCAGAGATACCTCTCCATCATACGGAGTGACAAATCCCAGTCTCGATCCGTGTCAACCCAATAGACACTTTCGGAGATACCTGTAGTGCACCTTTATAGTCACCCAGTTACGTTGTGACGTTTGATACACCCAAAGCACTCCTACGGTATCCAGGAGTTACACGATCTCATGGTCGAAGGAAGAGATACTTGACATTGGCAAAGCTCTAGCAAACGAACTACACGATCTTTGTGCTATTCTTAGGATTGGGTCTTGTCCATCACATCATTCTCCTAATGATGTGATCCCGTTATGAACGACATCCAATGTCCATAGCCAGGAAACCATGACTATCTGTTGATCACAACGAGCTAGTCAAATAGAGGCTCACTAGGGACGTATTGTGGTCTATGTATTCACACGTGTATTATGATTTCCGGATAATACAGTTATAGCATGAATAAAAGACAATTATCATGAACAATGAAATATAATAATACTTTTATTATTGCCTCTAGGGCATATTTCCAACAGTATCTCACTTGCACTAGAGTCACCAATCTAGTTACATTGTGATGAATCGAACACCCATAGAGTTCTGGTGTTGATCATGTTTTGCTCGCGAGAGAGGTTTAGTCAACGGATCTGCGACATTCAGATCCGTATGTACTTTGCAAATTTCTATGTCTCCATCTTGAACATTTTCACGGATGGAGTTGAAACGACGCTTGATGTGCCTGGTCTTCTTGTGAAACCTGGGCTCCTTGGCAAGGGCAATAGCTCCAGTGTTGTCACAGAAGAGTTTGATTGGCCCCGACGCATTGGGTATGACTCCTAGGTCGGTGATGAACTCCTTCACCCAAATCGCTTCATGCGCTGCCTCCGAAGCTGCCATGTACTCCGCTTCACACGTAGATCCCGCCACAATGCTCTGTTTGCAGTTGCACTAGCTTACTGCTCCACCATTCAACATATACACGTATCCGGTTTGTGACTTAGAGTCATCCGGATCTGAGTCGAAGCTAGCATCGACGTAACCCTTTACGACGAGCTCTTCGTCTCCTCCATAAATGAGAAACATGTCCTTTGTCCTTTTCAGGTACTTCAGGATATTCTTGACCGCTGTCCAGTGTTCCTTGCCGGGATTACTCTGGTATCTTGCTACCAAACTCACGGCAAGGTTTACATCAGGTCTAGTACACAGCATGACATACATAATAGATCCTATGGCTGAAGCATAGGGGATGACACTCATCTCTTCTTTATCTTTTGCCGTGGTCGGTGACTGAGCCGAGCTCAATCTCACACCTTGTAACATAGGCAAGAACCCTTTCTTGGACTGATCCATTTTGAACCTTTTCAAAATCTTATCAAGGTATGTGCTTTGTGAAAGACCTATGAGGCGTCTCGATCTATCTCTATAGATCTTGATGCCTAATATATAAGCAGCTTCTCCAAGGTCCTTCATTGAAAAACATTTGTTCAAGTAGGCCTTAATGCTGTCCAGAAATTCTATATTATTTCCCATCAAGAGTATGTCATCTACATATAAAATGAGAAATGCTACAGAGCTCCCACTCACTTTCTTGTAAACGCAGGCTTCTCCATAAGTCTGCATAAACCCAAACGCTTTGATCATCTCATCAAAGCGAATATTCCAACTCCGAGATGCTTGCACCAGCCCATAAATGGATCGCTGGAGCTTGCATACTTTGTTAGCGTTCTTAGGATCGACAAAACCTTCCGGCTGCATCATATACAGTTCTTCCTTAAGATGCCCGTTAAGGAATGCCGTTTTGACGTCCATCTGCCATATCTCATAATCATAGTATGCGGCAATTGCTAACATGATTCGGACGGACTTTAGCTTCGCTACGGGAGAGAATGTCTCGTCGTAGTCAATCCCTTGAACTTGTCGATAACCCTTAGCAACAAGTCAAGCTTTATAGATGGTAACATTGCCATCCGCGTCTGTCTTCTTCTTAAAGATCCATTTGTTTTCTATCGCTCGCCGATCATCGGGCAAGTCTGTCAAAGTCCATACTTTGTTTCCATACATGGATTCTATCTCGGATTTCATGGATTCAAGCCATTTGTTGGAATCTGGGCCTGCCATCGCTTCTTCATAGTTCGAAGGTTCACCGTTGTCTAACAACATGATTTCCAGGACAGGGTTGCCGTACCATTCCGGTGCGGAACGTGTCCTTGTGGACCTACGAAGTTCAGTAGCAACTTGATCCGAAGTACCTTGATCATCATCATTGGTTTCCTCTTTAGTTGGTGTGGGCATCACAGGAACATTTTCCTGAGCTGCACCACTTTCCCGTTCGAGAGGTAGTACTTCATCGAGTTCTACTTTCCTCCCACTTACTTCTTTCGAGAGAAACTCTTTTTCCAGAAAGCATCCGTTCTTCGCAACAAAGATCTTGCCCTCGGATCTTAAGTAGAAGGTATACCCTACAGTTTCCTTAGGGTATCCTATGAAGACGCATTTTTCCGACTTGGGTTCGAGCTTTTCAGGCTGAAGTTTCTTGACATAAGCATCACATCCCCAAACTTTTAGAAACGACAGCTTAGGTTTCTTCCCAAACCATAATTCATACGGTGTCGTCTCAACGGATTTAGACGGTGCCCTATTTAAAGTGAATGTAGCTGTCTCTAGAGCGTATCCCCAAAATGATAGCGGTAAATCGGTAAGAGACATCATAGACCGCACCATATCCAATAGAGTGCGATTACGACGTTCGGACACACCGTTTCGCTGAGGTGTTCTAGGCGGCGTGAGTTGTGAAACGATTCCACATTTCCTTAAGTGTGTGCCAAATTCGTGACTTAAATATTCTCCTCCACGATCTGATCGTAGGAACTTTATCTTTCGGTCACGTTGATTCTCTACTTCATTCTGAAATTCCTTGAACTTTTCAAAGGTCTCAGACTTGTGTTTCATTAAGTAGACATACCCATATCTACTCAAGTCATCAGTGAGAGTGAGAACATAACGATATCCTCCGCGAGCCTCAACGCTCATTGGACCGCACACATCGGTATGTATGATTTCCAACAAGTTGGTTGCTCGCTCCATTGTTCCGGAGAACGGGGTCTTTGTCATTTTGCCCATGAGGCATGGTTCACATGTGTCAAACGATTCATAATCAAGAGACTCTAAAAGTCCATCAGCATGGAGTTTCTTCATGCGCTTGACACCAATGTGACCAAGGCGGCAGTGCCACAAGTATGTGGGACTATCGTTATCAACTTTACATCTTTTGGCATCTACACTATGAACATGTGTAATATTACGCTCGAGATTCATTAAGAATAAACCATTGACCATCGGAGCATGACCATAAAACATATCTCTCATATAAATCGAACAACCATTATTCTCAGACTTAAATGAGTAGCCATCTCGTATTAAACGAGATCCAGATACAATGTTCATGCTCAAACTTGGCACTAAATAACAATTATTAAGGTTCAAAACTAATCCCGTAGGTAAATGTAGAGGCAGCGTGCCGACGGCGATCACATCGACTCTGGAACCATTCCCGACGCGCATCGTCACCTCGTCCTTCGCCAGTCTCCGTTTATTCCGCAGCTCCTGCTGTGAGTTACAAATATGAGCAACGGCACCGGTATCAAATACCCAGGAGTTACTACGAGTACTGGTATGGTACACATCAATTACATGTATATCAAATATACCTTTTGTGTTGCCGGCCTTCTTATCCGCTAAGTATTTGGGGCAGTTCCGCTTCCAGTGACCCTTCCCCTTGCAATAAAAGCACTCAGTCTCAAGCTTGGGTCCATTCTTTGACTTCTTCCCGGTAACTGGCTTACCGGGCGTGGCAACATCCTTGCCGTCCTTCTTGAAGTTCTTCTTGCCCTTGCCCTTCTTGAACTTAGTGGTCTTATTGACCATCAACACTTGATGTTCTTTCTTGATTTCAGCCTCTGCTGACTTCAGCATAGAAAACACTTCAGGAATGGTCTTTTCCATCCCCTGCATGTTGTAGTTCATCACAAAGCTCTTGTAGCTTGGTGAGCGACTGGAGGATTCTGTCAATGACCGCCTCTTCAGGGAGGTTAATATTCAGCTGGGTCATACGGTTGTGCAACCCAGACATCTTGAGTATGTGCTCACTGACAGAACTGTTTTCCTCCATCTTACAACTGTAGAACTTGTCGGAGACATAATATCTCTCGACCCGGGCATGAGCTTGGAAAACTAGTTTCAGCTCTTCGAACATCTCATATGCTCCGTGATGCTCAAAACGCTTTTGGAGCCCCGGTTCTAAGCTGTAAAGCATGCCGCACTGAACGAGGGAGTAATCATCAGCACGAGTTTGCCAAGCATTCATAATGTCTTGGTTCTCTGGGACGGGAGCGTCACCTAGCGGTCCTTCTAGGACATATTGTTTCCTGGCAGCTATGAGGATGATCCTCAGGTTCCGGACCCAGTCCGTATAGTTGCTGCCATCATCTTTCAGCTTGGTTTTCTCTAGGAACGCGTTGAAGTTCATGTTGACATGAGCGTTGGCCATTTGATCTACAAGATATATTTGCAAAGGTTTTAGACTAAGTTCATGATAATTAAGTTCTAATCAAATTATGAACTCCCACTCAGATTAGACATCCCTCTAGTCATCTAAGTGTTACACGATCCGAGTCGACTAGCCCGTGTCCGATCATCACGTGAGACGGACTAGTCATCGTCGGTGAACATCTTCATGTTGATCGTATCTTCCATACGGCTCGTGTTCGACCTTTCGGTCTCCGTGTTCCGAGGCCATGTCTGCACATGCTAGGCTCGTCAAGTTAACCCTAAGTGTTTTCGCTGTGTAAAACTGTCTTACACCCGTTGTATGTGAACGTAAGAATCCATCACACCCGATCATCACGTGGTGCTTAGAAGCGACGAACTGTAGCAACGGTGCACAGTTAGGGGAGAACACTTCTTGAAATTTTTGTAAGGGATCATCTTATTTACTACCGTTGTCCTAAGTAAACAAGATGCATAAACATAATAAACATCACATGCAATTATATAGTTGTGACATGATATGGCCAATATCATATAGCTCCATTGATCTCCATCTTCGGGGCTCCATGATCATCTTGTCACCGGCATGACACCATGATCTCCATCATCGTGTCTTCATGAAGTTGTCATGCCAACGACTACTTCTACTTCTATGGCTAACGCGTTTAGCAATAAAGTAAAGTAAGTTACATGGCGTTCTTCAATGACACGCAGGTCATACAAAAAATAAAGACAACTCCTATGGCTCCTGCCGGTTGTCATACTCATCGACATGCAAGTCGTGAATCCTATTACAAGAACATGATCTCATACATCACAATTCATCATTCATCACAACTTCTGGCCATATCACATCACATGATCAATCGCTGCAAAAACAAGTTAGACGTCCTCTAATTGTTGTTGCATCTTTTACGTGGCTGCAATTGGGTTCTAGCAAGAACGTTTTCTTACCTACGAATAACCACAACGTGATTTTGTCAACTTCTATTTACCCTTCATAAGGGCCCTTTTCATCGAATCCGCTCCAACTAAAGTGGGAGAGACAGACACCCGCCAGCCACCTTATGCAACTAGTGCATGTTAATCGGTGGAACCGGTCTCACGTAAGCGTACGTGTAAGGTTGGTCCGGGCCGCTTCATCCCACAATAACGCTGAAGCAAGAAAAGACTAGTAGAGGCAAGCAAGTTGACAAGATCCACGCCCACAACAAAATTGTGTTCTACTCGTGCAAAGAGAACTACGCATAGACCTAGCTCATGATGCCACTGTTTGGGAACGTTGCAGAAAATTAAAATTTTTCTTACGGTTTCACCAAGATCCATCTATGTGTTCATCTAAGCAACGAGTCAAGGGAGTGAGTTTGCATCTACATACCACTTGTAGATCACGTGCGGAAGCTTGCAAGGGGATGGTGATGATGGAGTCGTACTCGAACGTGATTCAGATCACCGATGACCAAGTGCTGAACGGACAGCACCTCCGCGTTCAACACACGTACGGGATGGACGACGTCTCCTCCGTCTTGATCTAGCAAGGAGGAAGGAGAGGTTGAGGAAGGCAGCTCCAATGGCAGCACGACGGCGTGGTGCAGTTGGTGCAGCAGTACTCCGTCAGAGCTTTGCCAAGCATGTACGGAAGAGGAGAGGTGTTGGGGAGGGGAGGGCTGCGCCTTGGCTTGTGGTTTGTGTGCACAACAGCCCTCCCCTCACCCCTCTATTTATAGGGGAAGGGGCAAGGGGGGCCGGCCCCTCTAGATGGGATCTAGAGGGGGGGCGGCGGCCAGGGAGGGGTGGCTTGCCCCCCAAGCAAGGGGGGCGCCCCCTTTAGGGTTTCCCCCCCAACCCTAGGCGCATGGGCCCAAGGTGGGGGGCGCGCCCAGCCCTCCAGGGGCTGGCTCCTTCCCCTTTGCGGCCCATGTGGCCCTCCGGGAGGGGTGGCCCCTCCCGGTGGACCCCCGGAACCCCTCCGGTGGCCCCGGTACAATACCGATAAGCCCCCGAAACTTTCCGGTGTCTGTATGACAACTTCCCATATATAAAACTTCACCTCCGGACCATTCCGGAACTCCTCGTGACGTCCGGGATCTCATCCGGGACTCCGAACAACATTCGGTAGTCACATACTAGTCTTCCTAATAACCCTAGCACCACCGAACCTTAAGTGTGTAGACCCTACGGGTTCGGGAGACATGCAGACATGACCGAGACCACTCTCCGGTCAATAACCAACAGTGGGGTCTGGATACCCATGTTGGCTCCCACATGCTCCTCGATGATTTCATCGGTTGAACCACGATGTCGAGGATTCGATCAAACCCTGTATACAATTCCCTTTGTCAATCGGTACGTTACTTGCCCGAGACTCGATCGTCGGTATCCCAATACCTTGTTCAGTCTCTTTACCGGCAAGTCACTTTACTCGTACCGTAATGCATGATCCCGTGGCCAACACCTTGGTCACCTTGAGCTCATTATGATGATGCATTACCGAGTGGGCCCAGAGATACCTCTCCGTCATACGGAGTGACAAATCCCAGTCTCGATCCGTGTCAACCCAATAGACACTTTCGGAGATACCTGTAGTGCACCTTTATAGTCACCCAGTTACGTTGTGACGTTTGATACACCCAAAGCACTCCTACGGTATCCAGGAGTTACACGATCTCATGGTCGAAGGAAGAGATACTTGACATTGGCAAAGCTCTAGCAAACGAACTACACGATCTTTGTGCTATGCTTAGGATTGGGTCTTGTCCATCACATCATTCTCCTAATGATGTGATCCCATTATCAATGACATCCAATGTCCATAGCCAGGAAACCATGACTATATGTTGATCACAACGAGCTAGTCAACTAGAGGCTCACTGGGGACATATTGTGGTCTATGTATTCACACGTGTATTATGATTTCCGGATAATACAGTTATAGCATGAATAAAAGACAATTATCATGAACAATGAAATATAATAATACTTTTATTATTGCCTCTAGGGCATATTTCCAACACTCTCGGTGCGGCCAACAAGGAGGTCAGCCGTCTGAAGTATGATAAGATAGCTCTGAGTGACAAGGCTAGCGAACTGGCGGGGAAGAAGAACGATCTGGAGGCTTATCTAGGAGGGCTCGCCAAGAAGTTATTCATCATGCTTGAAGGTAATCTATTCTATCCGACTGACTTGTTATCATCGACTCATCATAGAACTGTTGGCTTAACTTCGAATTGTGTTTACAGAATTCTGCCAAAAGTTCGAGGAGGAGACCAGTCGAGTGGAGACAAGCTTGGACCCCATTAACTCTCCTATGAAGGATGAAGCCGCTATGAACGTGCTTCGACTCGAGTCTCATGTTGCTGGAGTTGTTGACTACCTTGCTCGTCTGAAGGTTGTGGTGTCGCAAATCGACACGACACTCTGGCCGGGAGAGACGCTTCAAAATGACCTCGAGTCTCTAATGTCTCGACTGAATGAAGTTCCAGGTCGAGTTCAAGAATGGAAGAAGTCTTCTACCAGGTGTGGTGCTGATGTTGCTCTACCTCTGGTCCGCGTTCACTTCAAGGATGCGCGAGAGGACAAGCTGGCGTCCATCAAAGTGGCCAATACCAAGAAGCACAACTTCCAATCTTTCATGGAGACCTTCATTGCTGCTTCCACTCGGATTGCCAACGAAATCGACCTGGACCAGTTTGTCGCGCCCTCCAGTCCTCCACCTGAGGAGTAAGAAAAACTTCTATGCTTCGCCTTAAATTTGCCTCGGAATGCCGAGTGGTTTTGTAACCGATAAACTTTTACAGGCTTCATACCTGAGCACTTCCGAATCCGTAGGATGTTATCTGAACTTGGCTTATCGTTGAATATGCTTGCATTTGCCTTCGAGCGAACTTTGTTCTTCACTAGGAATATACTTTAGTGCTTGAGACGCAGCTCTAAGGTGGAAAGTCTAGTCGACCTGCACTTCATCGCTCTTGTAGGTAGGGATGGAGCACAAATTGCAGTCGACCTGCGTCCTTGCGGATCAGGATGGAGCGCACATTGTATTTGTGGTGTAGCTCAGAAGGAGAAGGTAGCAGTCGACCTGCACCTCATCATCCTTATAGAGCGCATGTTGTATTTGTGGCATAGCTCAGAAGAAGAAGGTAGCGGTCGACCTGCACCTCATCATCCTTGCAGAGCGCATGTTGTATTTGTGGCGTAGCTCCGAAGGAGAATGTAGCAGTCGACCTGCACCTCGTCGTCCTTGTGGATCGAAATGGATTAAATACTTAGGCGAGTACTGGACTGCAGCTAAGCCCCTGAGTGGGAGGATTTCTCTCCACTCGGTAGGATTTTCAAATACTTAGGCGAGTACTAGACTGCAGCTAAGCCTCCGAGTGGGAGGATTGCTCTCCACTCGGTAGGATTTTAAAATACTTAGGCAAGTACTGGACTGTAGCTAAGCCTCCGAGTGGGAGGTTTGCTCTCCACTCAGTAGGAATTTCAAGTACTTAGGCGAGTACTGGACTGCAGCTAAGCCTCCGAGTGGGAGGTTTGCTCTCCACTCGGTAGGATTTTCAGATACTTATGCGAGTACTGGACTACAGCTAAGCCTCCGAGTGGGAGGATTGCTCTCCACTCGGTAGGATTTTCAGATACTTAGGCGAGTACTGGACTGCAGCTAAGCCCCCGAGTGGGAGACTTGCTCACCACTCGGTAGGATTTTTTAAACTTAGGCGAGTGCTGGACTGCAGCTAAGCCCCTGAGTGGGAGGTTTGCTCTCCACTCTGTAGGATTTTCAGATACTTAGGCGAGTAGTGGACTGCAGCTAAGCCCCCGAGTGGGAGGATTGCTCTCCACTCGGTAGGATTTTCACATACTTAGGCGAGTACTTGGACTGCAACTAAGCCCCCGAGTGGGAGGTTGGCTCACCACTCGGTAGGATATTCAAGTACTTAGGCGAAACGGATTCGCAGCTAAGCCCCCGGGTGAGAGGCTTGCTCATCACTCGGCAGGGATTTTCAAGTACTTAGGCGAAACGGATTCGCAGCTAAGCCCCCCGAGTGAGAGGCTTGCTCGTCACTCGGCAGGGATTTTCAAGTACTTAGGCGAAACGGATTCGCAGCTAAGCCCCCCGAGTGAGAGGCTTGCTCATCACTCGGCAGGGATTTTTTTTACAAACTTAGGCGAAACAGATCCGCAGCTAAGCCACCCACTGGGGGATTTCTCACGTAAACAAAAGCAACAACAATCATTGGGAAAATTATAACACTCTTGTCTTTGATAAACAAACTACAAAGGTATTCTTATTACATCTCATCCGAGTGAGAACTTAAGTATAAAAGGGGTGGAGTAGCTCCGCATTCCAAGCTTATGGCTCATCAATCTGGCGATCGACATTGTACAGACCGTATGCTCCATTGTGGAGAACTTTGGTGACGATGAAGGGGCCTTCCCAAGTAGGAGCGAGCTTGTGTGGCTTCTGTTGATCCACTCGGAGGACCAAATCTCCTTCTTGGAAGGCTCGACTCTTCACATTTCTGGCATGGAATCGACGCAAGTCTTGTTGATAGATAGTCAAGCGGATCGAGGCCATCTCTCTTTCCTCTTCTAGGAGGTCGATTGCATCCTGTCGGGCTTGTTCTGCTTCATCTTCAGAGTAGAGCTCGACTCGGGGTGCATTGTGAAGCAGGTCACTCGGCAGAACTGCTTCAGCTCCATAGACCAGAAAGAATGGAGTTCGCCCAGTCGACCGATTAGGAGTGGTCCTCAATCCCCAAAGAACTGATGGAAGTTCGTCGACCCACGCGCCTGCTGCGTGCTTGAGATCACGCATCAACCGGGGTTTTAGTCCTTTGAGAATTAGACCGTTTGCTCGTTCCGCTTGTCCATTCGACTAGGGGTGAGCGACTGAAGCATAGTCGACTCGTGTGCCTTGAGAGGCGCAAAACGCTTTGAACTTGTTGGAATCAAAGTTTGATCCGTTATCAGTGATGATGCTATGCGGAACTCCATATCTGAATATCAACTCTCTAACAAAACTGATAGCAGTGCAATCATCGAGATTCTTGATAGGTTTTGCCTCAATCCATTTAGTAAACTTGTCGACTGCCACTAGCAAGTGAGTGAAGCCGCTCCTGCTAGTTCTCAGTGGTCCAACCATATCCAACCCCCAAACAGCGAAGGGCCAGACGAGTGGAATGGTCTTCAAGGCTGAGGCGGGCTTGTGTGACATATAGGAATAGAACTGACATCCTTCACATTTGTCAACTATCTCCTTCGCCATTTCATTTGCTCTTGGCTAGTAAAATCCCGCTCGGTATGCTTTAGCCACAATGGTCCGAGAGGACGCATGATGATCACAGGTCCCCGAGTGGATATCATCAAGAATTATCTGACCTTCTTCTGGTGTTATACACTTCTGACTGACTCCAGTCGCGCTCTCTCTGTACAACTGTCCCTTTATCACAGTAAAGGCCTTGGATCGACGAATGATCTGTCGAGCCTCTTCTTCATTCTCTGGGAGCTCTTTCCTTAGGATATAAGCGATGTACGACACTATCCAGTCGGGAGTGATGACCAAAACTTCCATGATCAGGTCGACCACAGCTAGGACCTCAACTTCAGTCGGATCCGTGACACTTTTTGGCTGCGGGGATTCTTCGGTGAAAGGATCCTCTTGAACTGATGGTGTGTGGATGTGTTCCAAAAACACATTACTAGGAATGGCTTCTCTCTTGGAACCTATTTTTGCCAAATCATCAGCCGCTTGATTTTTCAGTCGGGGTATATGATGAAGCTCTAACCCCTCGAATTTCTTCTCCAGCTTTCTCACTGCATTGCAGTAACCAGTCATGGCCGGACTTCTGACGTCCCACTCCTTCATCACTTGGTTAACCACCAAATCTGAGTCACCATAGACCATGAGGCGACGGACGCCGAGTGAAATGGCCATACGCAACCCATACAAAAGTGCTTCGTATTCTGCTTTGTTATTGGAGGAATCAAAGTGAATCTGGTGCACATATCTGAGCTTATCTCCTCGGGGGGAAACCAACACTACCCTAGCACCGGAACCATTCAGCATCTTAGAGCCATCAAAGAACATGGTCCACTGCTCTGAGTGAACTTGAGTCGGCAGTTGTTGTTCAATCCACTCGGCGATGAAATCTGCTATTGCTTGGGACTTGATGGCTTTCTTTGCCTCAAACTTGATATCAAGGGGAAGAAGTTCAATCGCCCATTTTGCCACTCGACCAGTTGCATCTCTGTTGTGCAGAATCTCTGACAATGGGGCGTCGCTGATGACTGTAATGGAATGGTCAGATAAGTAATGAGCAACCTTCTTCGTGGTCATATAAATCCCATATACAAGCTTTTGATAATGAGGGTATCTTTGCTTTGATGGGATCAAAACTTCAGAAAGATAATATACTGGGCGCTGAACTTTAAAGGCTTTTCCTTCTTCTTCCCGCTCGACCGTAAGTACTGTACTGACGACTTGTCCTGAGGCTGCAATGTAAAGCAACGAAGGCTCTTTGCTGATTGGGGCAGCAAGCACCGGCTGGGTGGAGAGCAGGGCTTTTAGCTCTGCAAACGCTGCATCAGCTTCGGGAGTCCACTCGAACTTGTCTGACTTCTTCATCAGTCGGTAAAGAGGCAATGCCTTTTCACCGAGGTGAGAGATGAATCAACTTAAAGCGGCCAAGCATCCAGTAAGCTTCTGGACATCATGCATACGCACAGGGCGTTTCATTCGGAGTATAGTACCAACTTTTTCTGGGTTGGCGTCGATTCCTCGTTCGGAAACGAGAAAACCGAGTAACTTTCCGCCAGGAACTCCGAATGTGCACTTTGATGGATTAAGCTTGATATCATACCTCCTAAGGTTGGCAAATGTTTCAGCAAGGTCAGTCAGCAGGTCGGAACCCTTCCGTGATTTGACCACAATATCATCCATGTATGCCTCCACATTCCGACTGATTTGAGTGAGCAAACACTTCTGAATCATCCTCATGAACGTGGCTCCGGCATTCTTGAGGCCGAATGGCATGGTGACATAACAGAAGCACCCGAATGGAGTGATGAAAGCTGTTTTGATCTCGTCGGGTCCATTCAAACGGATCTGATGGTAACCGGAATAGGCGTCTAAAAAAGATAGGCGCTCACATCCCGCAGTCGAGTCGACTATTTGGTTGATGCGGGGGATAGGAAAATGATCTTTCGGGCAGGCCCGATTGATATGTTTGAAGTCAATGCACATGCGAAGTGACTTGTCCTTCTTGGGGACCATGACAACATTGGCGAGCCACTCAGAGTGGTAAATCTCTCGGATAAACTCCGTTGCTAAGAGCCGAGCCACCTCCTCACCAATGGCCTTTCTCTTCTGGACGGCGGACCATCGAAGATGTTCCTTGACAGGTTTCACTTTTGAGTCGACTCGTAGACGATGCTCAGCCAGCCCCCTAGGAACACCCGGCATGTCAGAAGGCTTCCATGCGAAGATGTCCCAGTTCTCACGGAGGAACTGGATGAACACTTCTTCCTATTTGGAGTCGAGTGTTGTAGAGATATGAGTCGGAGCAGCACTGGGGTCGGTCGGGTGAATGTGAATCGGTTTTGTCTCACTGGACGACTGAAATGGTGATTCCGTAGCGGGCTTCTTGGCTCGCAACAAATCACTCGGGTCTATAGTTTTCTGGTATTCCTGCAGCTCTACCACTGCCATCTGAGCATCGGCGATCTTTGAGCCTTTCTGAAAGCACTCCTCCGCCTTCTTACGATTGCCAGTAATAGTGATCACACCTTTGGGACCAGGCATCTTCAATTTGAGGTATACATAACATGGTCGAGCCATGAAACGTGCACAAGCTGGCCTGCCCAAAATAGCGTGATAAGCACTCTAGAAATCCACAACTTCAAACGTCAACTTTTCTTTGCGGTAATTCTTGGAATCACCAAAAACCACATCAAGAGCAATTTGGCTGAGTGACTCAGCCTTATTTCCAGGAATGACTCCATGGAAACTCATGTTGCTGGTACTGAGTCTGGACATCGGAATGCCCATCCCTTTCAACGTCTCTGCATACAATATATTCAGGCCACTGCCACCATCCATCAAAACTTTAGTCAGTCGAGTGCCTTCGACGACTGGGTCGACCACCAAAGCTTGCCTCCCAGGGGTGGCTATGTGTGTCGGATGATCGGACTGGTCGAATGTGATGGCAGTCTGAGACCATTTCAGATAACTGGGCGTTGCCGGAGCAACCATATTCACTTCTCGGTTGATAACTTTCAATCGACTTTTGCTATCGACATCAGCAAACATCATCAGGGTGGAATTGACCTGGGGATATCCATCATCACTATCTTCTTTGTCTTCAACTTTGTCTGACTCCTTTTCCTTAGCTTTGGGCTGTTTCCCCTGGAATTGCTGGATCAAGAGCCAACACTGTCGAGTGGTATGTTTCAGGTAAATGAATTTACCCTCCTCATCTTTCTTCATATGAATGTGGCACGGCAAATCCATCACGTCATTCCCTTCCTTGTCCTTCACCTTCTTAGGGTTCCAAGACCCTTTGGCTTCCCTTTAAACTTTCCTTGAGTCACGACCAAGGCTTCTCCAGGAGTAGCTAGCTCGGCTTTCCGCTTCTGCTTCCGACTGGAGTTCCCTCCCCCGGTTTCGTGGGCGGCTGACTTGTGCTTGCCACTCCAGAGCCGATCCTCTTCTTCACCATTGGCATACTTGGTGGCAATCTCCATCATTCGACTCAGAAACATGTCTCCGGTTCAACCGAATTTTAGGTTTAGCTCTCTGTACTTAACGCCTTCCTTGAAGGCACAGACTGCCTGGTGATCAGATACATTCTCTACTGTGTGATGCAACGTGATCCATCTCTGGATGTAATCCCTCAGAGTTTCATTCGACTTCTGCACATAGGATTGTAGCTCTGTCAACCCTGCTGGTCGCTTGCAAGTTCCTTCAAATGTTCTGACAAACACTCGGGCAAGATCTTCCCAAGTGTAAATGCTGCTGGGTGCTAACTGACTCAACCATGCTCTGGCCGAGCCCTCCAACATAAGAGGTAGGTGTTCCATGGCCACCTCATCATTGCCGCCGCCAATCTGAACAACCACTCGGTAGTCTTCAAGCCAAGTATCAGGCTTGGACTCACCAATGAACTTACTGACTCCAGTCGCAAACCTGAAGTTGGGAGGAATCACCGCGGCCCTAATGGCTCTGCTGAAACACTCTGGTCCTGAGATGTGTACTCTGCTGCTGGTTGGTACATCTCTGTCACGACCTTCTCGGTGACCTCTGTTCCTGTCGACCAAACCTTGAACGATAATGGATCTCGCATCAAAGCCTGGTTCCCTGGGGTCGACTGGAATCCTTCGCCCAACACTGTGATGGCGTATGTCGTCCTGCTGTCGAGGCCGTATGATCCACCCCTTGGGGTAGGGGTGGGCACTTGACGTCGATCATCATGATCGAATCGGTGATCATACTGCTCACGGTTCTTGTACTGATCACGCCGGTCTCCATGTGCCTCACGCCCCCGGGGGCGATCTTGGGCTATGGGCTGACTGGACTGTATTTGCAGCGACGGACCTGCTGTGAATCCTATTCCGTGACTGTGATACAACTGAATTTTGATCTCCCGCTGCCCGGAGTAATGCTTTGATCTGTAACAAGCCTCTGCCAGCTTCTGACTGGGAAGGCTGAATTGACTCTGCTATACGGGCTGCAGCTGCTAGATTCTGAATCGGAGTTCAATATACCTGAGTCGATGGTGGAAAGAGTTGACGTCGACTAGAGTCTGGAACCCGTTGCCGTGCACGCTCGTCGAGTGCTCGCTGGAGGTTCTCCAGTCGAGTGCGCTCAGCCAAGTTGGCCAAGCGCGCGTCCTCTAAGGCACGAGCCTCGGGGGTTTCTCCAACGATAGGAGTGTGTAGCGCATCCATGTTCCAGCGGCGAAGTTCTTCCCTCTGCAGCGAAGTGAGGGGCTCGGGGAGGTACTCTTCGTGGACCTGCGCCGGATCGCCTCCGCCGTCATCTCCGTCGGCGCGGGGAAAGCCGGGAGGACTGCGTGGTCCATTGACCATCAGAACCTCCGCCGCTGGATCACTGCTGTCGCACTCGGATGCAGTCTCTGCGGAGCCAGTCGACAGGTCGAATAGGCCGTAGAGAGATTCGTTGGGCTCGATCGCCGCGACTTGGGGGGTGGCCGACTGGCGAGCCACCGCGTGCCTCACCCACCGCTGGAGCCTCGACCGACCGGAGCGCTTGCACCGGCGGGAGACTGGGAGGGAGGACGACACATGAGCCGACCGATACTGGGTCGACGGTTGCCGTAGGAGGACACCGCTGACGCACGCATGAAAGTGCGTCGCCCCGCGGACAGGGAGCACATCGATGTCGAGTGGAGCCTCCTGAAGACAAGCGGAGTCGTTGGCGATGAACGTGAGCACGCCGAGATGGATCTCGCGGCCCTCAACCAAAACTCCGCCCGAAACCATGGTGAAGGAGATCGGAAAAAATTGCAACTTCTCCAATAAGTCGCTAAGACACCTGCCCACGATGGGCGCCAACTGTCGTGGTTCTAAGTCTGACAGTAGAATAGGGGGGTAGGAATGGAGAGGCAAGATCCTAGCTATGGAGTAGTTGTATACGCGAGAGATTTACGAGTTCAGGCCCTTCTCGGAGGAAGTAACAGCCCTACGTCTCGGAGCCCGGAGGTGGTCAACTGTATTATGTGCGTATGAGTTACAAGGGTGCGAACCCTTTACACTGAGGAGGGGGGTGGCTTATATAGAGTCTGGCAGACCCCTCCGGCCCTCAGTTATGCAGGGTTTAAAGTACATTAAGATCGGGCGTTACTAGTAACGCCACAAATAAAGTGCTATGATGACCATAAAAGCCACTTAATGACAGACCGTTTGCGTGCAGAGTGGCTTTAGGTCTCCTGGCAGTCGAGTGGTTGGCTTCATGGTCGAGTGTCTTCGAGTCCGTCGAGTGGAACACTTCCGGGTCGACTGAAAGATGGTTTCTTCTAGAGATGTCCTTGGGGAGGGTATCTTGGACAAGTCCATGACCCTACCCTAGGCACATGGCTTCATCAGGGCCCCCGTAGCTCCACCGACGTACTCCCTGCACCCATATATACCTACGTATCCTAAAACTTCCAGAAGAGAAGATAGATCGGGAGTTCCGCTGCCGCAAACCACTGTAGCCACCAAAACCAATCGGGACCCTGTTCCGGCGCCCTGCCAGAGGGGAATCCCATCACCGGTGGCCATCTTCATCATCCCGGCGCTATCCATGACGAGGAGTGAGTAGTTCACCCTCGGGGCTGAGGGTATGTACCAGTAGCTATGTGTTTGATCTCTCTCTTTCGTGTTCTCTCTCGTGTTCCCTCTATGGCACGATCTTGATGTATCCCGAGCTTTGCTATTGTAGTTGGATCTTATGATGTTTCTCCCCCTCTACTCTCTTGTGATGAATTGAGTTTCCCCTTTGAAGTTATCTTATCGAATTGAGTCTTTTATGAGAACACTTGATGTATGTCTTGTCGTGATTATCTGTGGTGACAATGGGATATCATGTGCCACTTGATGTATGTTTTGGTGATCAACTTGCGGGTTTCGTGACATTGGGAACCTATGCATAGGGGTTGGCACACGTTCTTGACTCTCCAATAGAAACTTTGGGGCACTCTTTGAAGTACTTTGTGTTGGTTGGATGAATCTGAGATTGTGTGATGCATATCGTATAATCATGCCCACGGATACTTGAGGTGACAATGGAGTATCTAGGTGACATTAGGGTTTTGGTTGATATGTGTCTTAAGGTGTTATTCTAGTATGAACTCTTTTACAGATTGCTCCGAAAGAATAACTTTGAGGTGGTTTCGTACCCAACCATAATCTCTATGTTTGTTCTCCGCTATTAGTGGCTTCGGAGTGACTCTTTGTTGCATGTTGAGGGCTTGTTATATGATCTATCTATGTTATTATTGTTGAGAGAACTTGCACTAGTGAAAGTATGAACCCTAGGCCTTGTTTCCTATCATTGCAATACCGTTTATGCTCACGTTTATTACTTGTTACCTTGCTGTTTTTATTATTTCAAATTACAAATACCTTTATCTACCATCCATATTGCACTTGTATCACCATCTCTTCGCCGAACAAGTGCACCTATAATATTTACCATTGTATTGGCTGTGTCGGGGACACAAGAGACTTTTTGTTATTTGGTTGCAGGGTTGTTTGAGAGAGACCATCTTCATCCTACGCCTCCTACGGATTGATAAACCTTAGGTCATCCACTTGAGGGAAATTTGCAACTGTCCAACAAACCTGTGCACTTGCAGGCCCAACAACGTCTACAAGAAGAAGGTTGTGTAGTAGACATCAATGCCGCTACTCATCTAAACAATTTTGTTGATTTGTGTGATATGCAAAATAAGAAAGATATGGATAACAATATTGTCAAATTGAAGTTATTTCCGTTTTCACTTAGAGATCGTGCTAAAGTTTGGTTTTCGTCTTTGCCTAAAAATAGTATTGATTCTTGGAACAAGTGCAAAGATGCTTTTATCTCTAAGTATTTTCCTCCTGCTAAGATCATCACTCTTAGGAATGATATTATGAATTTTAAACAACTTGATCATGAGCATGTTGCCCAATCTTGGTAAAGAATGAAATTGATGCTTCGCAATTGCCCTACTCATGGTTTGAATTTATGGATGATCATACAAAAATTTTATGCCGGTTTGAACTTTGCTTCTAGAAATCTCTTAGATTCGGCCGCGGGAGGCACGTTTATGGAAATTATGTTAGGAGATGCTACAAAATTTCTTGATAATATTATGGCTAATTATTCTCAGTGGCACACCAAAAGATCTTCTAGTAAAAAAGTGCATGCTATAGAAGAAATCAATGTTTTGAGTGGAAAGATGGATGAACTTATGAAGATGTTTGCTACTAAAAATACTCCTCTTGATCCCAATGATATGCCTTTGTCTTCCTTGATTGAGAATAATAATGAATCTATGGATATGAATTTTGTTGGTAGGAATAGTTTTGGAAATAATGCTTATAGAGGAAATTTTAATGCTAGACCGTTCCCTAGTAATCCCTCTAATAATTATGGAAATTCCTAAAATAATTCTTATGGTAATTTTAATAAGATGCCCTCTGATTTTTAGAATAGTGTGAAAGAATTTATGATTTCTCAAAAGAATTTTAATGCTTTGCTTGAAGAAAAATTGCTCAAAGATGTTGATTTGGCTAGGGATGTTGATAGACTTTCGCTTGATGTTAATTCTCTTAAACTTGGATCTTCTTCTCCTAAGAATGATATCAATGAATCTCTCAAAGTAATGAGAATTTCCATTGACGAGTGCAAGGAAAGAACCGCTAGATTGCGTGCTAAAAAAGAAAGCTTTATAAAAGCGTGTTCTTCTAGTTTCCGTGAAAATAATGATGAGGATCTTAAAGTTATTGATGCGTCTCCGATTAGATCTATGTTTTGCAATATGAATTTTGATGATTATGGGAGTGATGATGAATCAACTTTGCCTAGAAGGCGTCCCAAAAATTCGGAGTCTTTAGATCTTAATGTTAAATTTGGTAAAAGTGAGATTGGAGAATCTTCAACTTCTAATAATATTGAACCTACTATCTCGGATTTCAAGGAATTTGATTATTATAATTGCTCTTTAAAAGGTTGTATTTTCTTGTTGCAATCTGTTGTTAATTCTCCTCATGTTTATAGTCAAAATAAAGCTTTTACCAAACATATTGTTGATGCCTTGATGCAATCTTATGATGAAAAACTTAATTTGGAAGTTTCTATACCTAGAAAACTTAATTATGAGTGGGAACCTACTATAAAGATTATAATTAAAGATTATGAGTGTTTTGCTTTGTGTGATTTGGGTGCTAGTGTTTCCACGATTCCGAAAACTTTATGTGATGTTCTAAGTTTCCATGATCTTGATGATTGCTCTTTAGATTTGCACCTTGCGGATTCCACCATTAAAAAGCCTATGGGAAGGATCAATGATGTTCTTATTGTTGCAAGTAGAAATTTGGTGCCCGTAGATTTTATCGTTCTTGATATAGATTGCAATCTTTCTTGCCCTATTATTCTTGGTAGACCTTTCCTTAGAACGATTGGTGCGATTATTGATATGAAGGAAGGGAACATTAGATTCCAATTTCCCTTAAAGAAAGGCATGGAGCACTTTCCAAGAAAGAAAGTCAAATTACCTTATGAATCTATCATGCGTGCTACTTATGAATTTAGTGCCAAAGATGACACTCGTTAGATCTATCTTTGCTTTTTATGCCTAGCTAGGGGCGTTAAACGATAGCACTAGTTGGGAGACAACCCAATTTTCTTTATGTTTTTTGTTTTTGCTCCTGTTTAGTAATAAATCTTGCATCTACCTTCTGGTTAGATGTGTTTTTATCTTTTAATTAGTGTTTGTGCCAAGTAGAACCTATAGGATAACCTACGATGATAGTTGATTTGATTCTGCTGAAAAACAGAAACTTTGCACGCACGAATATAATTTCGTTAAATCACAGGAACGTGATTTTGTGTTGATTCTTTTTTCTGCTGTTCAATAAACAAATTTTCCAGGACTTCCTATTTTGGTAGGATTTTTAGAGTTCCAGAAGTTTGTGTTAGTTACAGATTTCTAGAGACTGTTCTGTTTTTGACAGATTCTGTTTTTCGTGTGCCGTTTGCTTATTTCAATGCATCTATGGCTAGTAATTAAGTCTATGAACCATAAGGAAGTTGGAATACAGTAGGTTTAACACCAAAATAAATAAAGAATGAGTTCATGGCAGTACCTTATGTGGTGGTTTTGTTTTTTTTCACTAACGGAGCTTATAAGATTTCCTGTTGAGTTTTGTGTTGTGAAGTTTTCAAGTTTTGGGTAAAGCTTTTATGGACTATGGAATAAAGGGTGGCAAGAGCCTAAGCTTGGGGATGCTTATGGAACCCCAAGATATTCAAGAATAGCCAAAAGCCTAAGCTTGGGGATGCCCCTGGAAGGCATCCCCTCTTTCGTCTTCGTTCATTGGTAACTTTACTTGGAGCTCTATTTTTATTTGCTACATGATATGTGTTTTGCTTGGAGCATCGTGTATTATATTAGTCTTTGCTTTTTAGTTTACCACAATCATACTTGCTGTAAACACCTTTTGGGAGAAGCCTATTTGATTAGAATTTGCTAGAATACTCTATGTGCTTCACTTATATCTTTTGAGCTTGATAGTTTTTGCTCTAGTGCTTCACTTATATCTTTTAGAGCACGGTGGTGTCTTAATTTTGAAGAAATTGCTAGTCTCTCATGCTTCACTTATATTATTTTGAGAGTCTTTTAGAACAGCATGGTATTTGCTATGATCCTAAAGTTGGTCCTATAATGATGAGCATCCAAGTTGGGTATAATAAAAACTATCATAGAAAGTGAATTGGATGCTATGATCAATTTGATACTTGATAATTGTTTTGAGATATGGAGGTAGTGATATTAAAGTCATGCTAGTTGGGTGATTATGAATTTAAAGAATGCTTGTGTTGAAGTTTGTGATTCCCGTAGCATGCACGTATGGTGAACCGCTTTGAGATGAAGTTGGAGCACAATTTTATTTATTGATTGTCTTCCTTATGAGTGGCGGTCGGGGACGAGCGATGGTCTTTTCCTACCAATCTACCCCCTAGGAGCATGCGCGTAGTGCTTTGGTTTTTGATGACTTCTAAATTTTTGCAACAAGTATATGAGTTCTTTTGATTAATGTTGAGTCCATGGATTATACGCACTCTTTCACCCTTCCACCATTGGTAGCCTCTCTTGTATCGTGCAACTTTTGCCGGTACCATACACCCACCATTTACCTTCCTCAAAACAGCCACCATACCTACCTATTATGGCATTTCCATAGCCATTCCGAGATATATTGCCATGCAACTTTCCACCGTTCCGTTCATATGACACGCATTACTTTTCTCATATTGCTTTTTGCATGGTCATGTAGTTGACATTGTATTTGTGGCAAGGCCACCTTCATAATCTTCATAAATGTCGCTCTTGATTCATTGCATATCCTGGTACACCGCCGGAGGCATTCATATAGAGTCATATCTTGTTCTAGCTTTGAGTTGTAAATCCATAAAAGTGTGATGATCTTCATTATTAGAGCATTGTCCTAGTGAGGAAAGGATGATGAAGACTATGATTCCCCTACATGTCGGGATGAGACTTCGGACTTTACAAAAAGAAAAAAAAGAAAAAAAAGAGAAAGGCCAAAAAGAAAAAAAGAAGGCCAAAGAAAAAAAAAGAAAAAAAAGAAAATGAAAAAAAAGAGAAAAATAAAAAGAGAGAAAAAGAGAGAAGGGACAATGCTACTATCTCTTTTTCCACACTTGTGCTTCAAAATAGCACCATGATCTTCATGTTAGAGAGTCTCATATGTTGTCACTTTCATATACTAGTGGGAATTTTTCATTATAGAACTTGGCTTGTATATTCCAATGATGGGCTTCCTCAAAATGGCCTAGGTCTTCGTGAGCAAGCAAGTTGGATGCACCCCACTTAGTTTCTTTTGTTGAGCTTTCATATATTTATAGCTCTAGTGCACCCGTTGCATGGCAATCCCTACTCACTCACGTTAATATCTATTGATGGGCATCTCCATAGCCCGTTGATACGCCTAGTTGATGTGAGCCTATCTTCTCCTTTTTGTCTTCTCCACAACCACCATTCTATTCCACATATAGTGCTATGTCCATGGCTCACGCCCATGTATTGCATGAAAGTTGAAAAAGTTTGAGATTATTAAAGTATGAAACAATTGCGTGGCTTGTCATCGGGGTTGTGCATGATTAAATACTTTGTGTGATGAAGATAGAGCAAAAGCTAGACTATATGATTTTGTAGGGATAACTTTCTTTAGCCATGTTATTTTGAGAAGACATGATTACTTTGATTAGTATGCTTGAAGTATTACTATTTCTTATGTCAATATGAACTTTTATTTTGTATTCATTTGGGTCTGAACATTCATGCCACAATAAAGAAAATTACATTATGAATTATGCTAGGTAGCATTCCACATCAAAAATTTCTTTATTATCATTTACCTACTTGAGGACGAGCAGGAATTAAGCTTGGGGATGCTTGATACGTCTCCAACGTATCTATAATTTTTGATTGTTCCAAGCTATTATATTACCCCTTTTGGATGTTTATGGGCTTTATTTTACACATTTATATCATTTTTGGGGCTAACCTACTAACCGGAGGCCCAGCCCATATTGCTGTTTTTTTGCCTATTTCAGTATTTCGAAGAAAAGGAATATCAAACGGAGTCCAAACGGAATGAAACCTTCGGGAGCGTGATTTTTGGAACTAACATGATCCGGAGAGCTTGTAGTGCAGGCCAAGAAGCTCCCGAGGGCCCCACAAGATAGGGGGCCACGCCCCCCTGTAGGGCGCGCCCCCTGTCTCGTGGGCCCCTCGGGCGGCCATCGATGTACTTCTTCCTCCTATATATACCTACGTACCCCGACAACATCCAGGAGCACCACGAAACACAATTTCCACCACAGTAACCTTCTGTATCCGCGAGATCCCATCTTGGAGCCTTCCCTGGCACTCTGCCGGAGGGGGAATCAACCACGAAGGGCCTCTATATCAACATCCTTGCCCCTCCGATGAGTTGTGAGTAGTTTACCACAGACCTACGGGTCCATAGTTATTAGCTAGATGGCTTCTTCTCTCTTTTTGGATCTCAATAAAATGTTCTCCCCCTCTATTGTGGAGATCTATTTGATGTAAACTCCTTTTGCGGTGTGTTTATCGAGATCCGATGAATTGTGGGTTTATGATCAAGTTTATCTATGAATAATATTTGAATCTTCTCTGAATTCTTTTATGTATGATTGGGTTATCTTTGCAAGTCTCTTCGAATTATCAGTTTGGTTTGGCCTATTAGATTGGTCTTTCTTGCCAGGGGAGAAGTTCTTAGCTTTGGGTTCAATCTTGCGGTGTCATTATCATGTTGCCATCAAGGATAACAAGATGGGGTTTACATCATATTGCATGAGTTTATCCCTCTACATCATGTCATCTTGCTGAATGCGTTACTCTGTTCTTATGAACTTAATACTCTAGATGCAGGCAGGAGTCGGTCAATGTGTGGAGTAATAGTAGTAGATGCAGGCAGGAGTTTGTCTACTTGTTATGGACGTGATGCCTATATACATTATCATGCCTAGATAATCTCATAACTATGCGCTTTTCTATCAATTGCTCGACAGTAATTTGTTCACCCACCGTAATACTTATGCTATCTTGAGAGAAGCCTCTATTGAAACCTATGGCCCCTGGGTCTATCTCTTATCATATTTGCTTTCAATCTACCTTTATTTGCATCTTTACTTTTTGCATCTATATTACAAAATACCAAAAATATATTTATCTTATCATACTATCTTTATTAGATCTCACTTTCGCAAGTGGCCGTGAAGGGATTGACAACCCCTTTATTGCGTTGGTTGCGGGTTCTCAATTTGTTTGTGTAGGTGCGTGGGACTTTTGAGGAGCCTCCTACTGGATTGATACCTTGGTTCTCAAAACTGAGGGAAATATTTACGCTACACTTTGCTGCATCACCCTCTCCTCTTCGAGGAAAACCAACGCAAGCTCAAGACGTAGCACTGTCCGACTAGGAAGTTGATCCTAGGTGCGCATGAGTGAGGATAAAGTGCACATGAAAGACTAGTGTTGATCTGTGGAGTCGGTCTAGATCCTGCCAGGAGTAACCGCCAGCAATCAGCGGGTATGTCTGGGGTGTTACACCCGACCCCACATATATTCATCTCTAGCCGCACTTCGAACCAAACCCTAACCCCTCCACTCAACTCTCTTTCGTCCACTAGCTCCACTCTGACAAACACCGATCTTCTTTGGCATGGCGGATAGCAGATCGACTCCAAGAGCTCTGGATCCATCGACTGGGACCTTGTCCCTTGTGGTCCTACCGAGGAGATGGCCATCTTCATGGCTCTCTCCTGCTCGAGGGAGGAGTGCACTGTTGGAAATATGCCCTAGAGGCAATAATAAAAGCATTATTGTTATATTTCCTTGTTCATGATAATTGTCTTTATTCATGCTATAATTGTATTATCCGGAAATCATAATACACGTGTGAATACATAGACCATAATATGTCCCTAGTGAGCCTCTAGTTGACTAGCTCATTGATCAACAGATAGTCATGGTTTCCTGACTATGGACATTAGATGTCATTGATAACGGGATCACATCATTAGGAGAATGATGTGATGGACAAGACCCAATCCTAAGCATAGCACAAGATCATGTAGTTCGTTTTGCTAGAGCTTTTCCAATGTCAAGTATCTCTTCCTTAGACCATGAGATCGTGTAACTCCCGGATACCGTAGGAGTGCTTTAGGTGTACCAAACGTCACAACGTAACTGGGTGACCATAAAGGTGCACTACAGGTATCTCCGAAAGTGTCTGTTGGGTTGACACGGATCGAGACTGGGATTTGTCACTCCGTATTACGGAGAGGTATCTCTGGGCCCACTCGGTAATGCATCATCATAATGAGCTCAAAGTGACCAAGTGTTTGGTCACGGGATCATGCATTACAGTACGAGTAAAGTGACTTGCCGGTAACGAGACTGAACGAGGTATTGGGATACCGACGATCGAGTCTCGGGCAAGTAACATACCGTTTGACAAAGGGAATAGTATATGGGGTTGTTTGAATCCTCGACATCGTGGTTCATCCGATGAGATCATCGAGGAGTATGTAGGAGCCAACATGGGTATCCAGATCCTGCTGTTGGTTATTGACCGGAGAGCCGTCTCGGTCATGTCTACATGTCTCCCGAACCCGTAGGGTCTACACACTTAAGGTTCGGTGACGCTAGGGTTGTAGGAATATGAGTATGCAGCAAACCAAATGTTGTTTGGAGTCCCGGATGAGATCCCGGACATCACGAGGAGTTTCGGAATGGTCCGGAGGTAAATAATTATATATAGGAAGTGCTATTTCGGCCATCGGGAAAGTTTCGGGGTCACCCGGTATTGTACCGGGACCACCAGAAGGGTCCCGGGGGTCCACCGGGTGGGGCCACCTATCCCGGAGGGCCCCGTGGGCTGAAGTGGGAGGGGAACCAGCCCCTAGTGGGCTGGTGCGCCCCCCCTTGGGCCCCCCTGTGCTTAGGGTTGGAAACCCTAGGTGGGGGGGCACCACTTGTCTTGGGGGGCACTCCACCCCCCAGGCTGCCGCCCCCCTTGGGAGATTGCATCTCCCAGGGCCGGCGCCCCCCCTGGGGGCCTATATAAAGGAGGGCAGGGGGAGGGCAGACGCACCCTTGTGTCTTGGCGCCTCCCACCCCTGCTACACCTCGTCCTCCTCCCGCAGCAGCTTGGCGAAGCCCTGCCGGAGTTCTGCTGCATCCACCACCACGCCGTCGTGCTGCTGGATCTTCATCAACCTCTCCTTCCCCCTTGCTGGATCAAGACAGAGGAGACGTCACGCTGACCGTACGTGTGTTGAACGCGGAGGTGCCATCCGTTCGGCGCTAGGATCTCCGGTGATAGGATCACGACGAGAACGACTACTTCAACCCCATTCGTTTGAACGCTTCCGCTCGCAATCTACAAAGTGGTATGTAGATGCATCTCTCCTTTCACTCGTTGCTTAGATGAACTCATAGATGGATCTTGGTGAAACCGTAGGAAATTTTTTATTTTCTGCAACGTTCCCCAACAGTGGCATCATGAGCTAGGTCTATGAGTAGTTCTCTATTGCACGAGTAGAACACAATTTTGTTGTGGGCGTAGATCTTGTCAACTTGCTTGCCGCTACTAGTCTTTTCTTGCTTCAGCGGTATTGTGGGATGAAGCGGCCCGGACCGACCTTACACGTATGCTTATGTGAGACAGGTTCCACCGACTGACATGCACTAGTTGCATAAGGTGGCTAGCGGGTGTCTGTCTCTCCTACTTTAGTTGGAGCGGATTCGATGAAAAGGGTCCTTATGAAGGGTAAATAGAAGTTGACAAAATCACGTTGTGGTTATTCGTAGGTAAGAAAACATTCTTGCTAGAACCCAATTGCAGCCACGTAAAAGATGCAACAACAATTAGAGGACGTCTAACTTGTTTTTGCAGCAATTGTCATGTGATGTGATATGGCCAGAAGTTGTGATGAATGATGAACGATATATTGTGATGTATGAGATCATGTTCTTGTAATAGGAATCACGACTTGCATGTCGATGAGTATGACAACCGGCAGGAGCCATAGGAGTTGTCTTTATTTTTTGTATGACCTGCGTGTCATTGAAGAACGCCATGTAAATTACTTTACTTTATTGCTAAACGCGTTAGCCATAGAAGTAGAAGTAGTCGTTGGCGTGACAACTTCATGAAGACACAATGATGGAGATCATGATGATGGAGATCATGGTGTCATGCCGGTGACGAAGATGATCATGGAGCCCCGAAGATGGAGATCGAAAGAGCTATATGATATTGGCCATATCATGTCACTACTATATAATTGCATGTGATGTTTATTATGTTTTATGCATCTTGTTTACTTAGAACGGCGGTAGTAAATAAGATGATCCCTTATAATAATTTCAAGAAAGTGTTCCCCCTAACTGTGCACCGTTGCTAAAGTTCGTCGTTTCGAAGCACCACGTGATGATCGGGTGTGATAGATCCTTACGTTCACATACAACGGGTGTAAGACAGATTTACACATGCAGAACACTTAGGGTTAACTTGACGAGCCTAGCATGTACAGACATGGCCTCGGAACACAAGAGACCGAAAGGTCGAACATGAGTCGTATATAAGATACGATCAACATGGAGATGTTCACCGATGATGACTAGTCCATCTCACGTGATGATCGGACATGGCCTAGTCAACTCGGATCGTGTAACACTTAGATGACTAGAGGGATGTCAAATCTGAGTGGGAGTTCATTCAATAATTTGATTAGATGAACTTAATTATCATGAAATTAGTCTAAAACTTTTGCAAAATATGTCTTGTAGATCAAATGGCCAACGCTCATGTCAACATGAACTTCAACGTGTTCCTAGAGAAAACCAAGCTGAAAGATGATGGCTGCAACTATTCGGACTAGGTCCGGAACCTGAGGATCATCCTCATAGCAGCCAAGAAAGCATATGTCCTAGATGAACCGCTAGGTGAAGCACCCATCCGAAAGAACCAAGACGTTATGAACGTTTGGCAGTCACGTGCTGATGATTACTCCCTTGTTCAGTGCGGCATGCTTTACAGCTTAGAACCAGGGCTCCAAAAGCGTTTTGAGAAACACGGAGCATATGAGATGTTCGAGGAGCTGAAAATGGTTTTTCAAGCTCATGCCCGGGTCGAGAGATATGAAGTCTCCGACAAGTCCTATAGTTGTAAGATGGAGGAAAACAGTTCTGTCAGTGAGCACATACTCAAAATGTCTGGGTTGCACAACCGCTTGTCCTAGCTGGAGATCAATCTCGCGGACGAGGCGGTCATTGACAGAATCCTTCAGTCACTCCCACCGAGCTACAAGAGCTTTGTGTTGAACTACAATATGCAGGGGATGGTGAAGACCATTCCTGAAGTATTTTCAATGCTGAAGTCAGCAGAGGTTGAAATCGAGAAAGAACATCAAGTGTTGATGGTCAATAAGACCACTAAGTTCAAGAAGGGCAAGGGTAAGAAGAACTTCAAGAAGGACGGCAAAGATGTTGCCGCGCCCGGTAAGCCAGTTGCCGGGAAGAAGTCAAATAATGGACCCAAGCCTGAGACTGAGTGCTTTTATTGCAAGGGGAAGGGTCACTGGAAGCGCAACTGCCCAAATACTTAGCGGACAAGAAGGCCGGCAACACTAAAGGTATATTTGATATACATGTAATTGATGTGTACCTTACCAGTACTCGTAGTAACTCCTGGGTATTTGATACCGGTGCCGTTGCTCATATTTGTAACTCACAACAGGAGCTGCGGAATAAGCGGAGACTGGCGAAGGACGAGGTGACGATGCGCGTCGGGAATGGTTCCAAGGTCGATGTGATCGCCGTCGGCACGCTACCTCTACATTTACCCGCGGGATTAGTTATGAACCTCAATAATTGTTATTTAGTGCCAAGTTTGAGCATGAACATTGTATCTGGATCTCGTTTAATACGAGATGGCTACTCATTTAAATCCGAGAATAATGGTTGTTCTATTTATATGAGAGATATGTTTTATGGTCATGCCCCGATGGTCAATGGTTTATTCTTAATGCATCTCGAATATAATGTTACACATATTCATAGCGTGAATACCAAAAGATGTAAAGTTGATAACGATAGTCCCACATACTTGTGGCACTGCCGCCTTGGTCACATTGGTGTCAAGCGCATGAAGAAGCTCCATGCTGATGGACTTTTAGAGTCTCTCGATTATGAATCATTTGACACATGCGAACCATGCCTCATGGGCAAAATGACCAAGACTCCGTTCTCCGGAACAATGGAGCGGGCAACCAACTTATTGGAAATCATACATACCGATGTGTGCGGTCCAATGAGCATTGAGGCTCGCGGAGGATATTGTTATGTTCTCACTCTCACTGATGACTTGAGTAGATATGGGTATGTCTACTTGATTCAACACAAGTCTGAGACCTTTCAAAAGTTCAAGGAATTTTAGAATGAGGTAGAGAATCAACGTGACCGAAAGATAAAGTTCCTGCGATCAGATCGTGGAGGTGAATACTTAAGTCACGAATTTGGTACACACTTAAGGAAATGTGGAATCGTTTCACAACTCACGCCGCCTGGAACACCTCAGCGTAATGGTGTGTCCGAATGTCATAATCGCACTCTATTGGATATGGTGCGGACTATGATGTCTCTTACCGATTTACCGCTATCATTTTGGGGATACGCTCTAGAGATAGCTACATTCACTTTAAATAGGGCACCGTCTAAATCTGTTGAGACGACACCGTATGAATTATGGTTTGGGAAGAAACCTAAGCTGTCGTTTCTAAAAGTTTGGGGATGCGATGCTTATGTCAAGAAATTACAACTTGAAAAGCTCGAACCCACGTCGGAAAAATGCGTCTTCATAGGATACCCTAAGGAAACCATTGGGTATACCTTCTACTTAAGATCTAAGGGCAAGACCTTTGTTGCCAAGAATGGATCCTTTCTGGAAAAAGAGTTTCTCTCAAAAGAAGTAAGTGGGAGGAAAGTAGAACTCGATGAAGTACTACCTCTTGAACCGGAAAGTAGTGCAGCTCAGGAAAATGTCCCTGTGGTGCCTACACCAACTGGAGAGGAAATTAATGATTATGATCATGGTACTTCGGATCAAGTTGCTACTGAACCTCGTAGGTCCACAAGGACACGTTCCACACCAGAGTGGTATGGCAACCCTGTCCTGGAAATCATGTTGTTAGATAACGGTGACGCTAGACCATGAGATCGTGTAGTTCGTTTTGCTAGAGCTTTTCCAATGTCAAGTATCTCTTCCTTAGACCATGAGATTGTGTAACTCCCGGATACCGTAGGAGTGCTTTGGGTGTACCAAACGTCACAACGTAACTGGGTGACCATAAAGGTGCACTACAGGTATCTCCAAAAGTGTCTGTTGGGTTGACACGGATCGAGACTGGGATTTGTCACTCTGTATTACGGAGAGGTATCTCTGGGCCCACTCGGTAATGCATCATCATAATGAGCTCAAAGTGACCAAGTGTTTGGTCACGGGATCATGCATTACGGTACGAGTAAAGTGACTTGCCGGTAACGAGACTGAACGAGGTATTGGGATACCGATGATCGAGTCTCGGGCAAGTAACATACCGTTTGACAAAGGGAATAGTATACGGGGTTGTTTGAATCCTCGACATCGTGGTTCATCCAATGAGATCATCGAGGAGTATGTAGGAGCCAACATGGGTATCCAGATCCCACTGTTGGTTATTGACCGGAGAGCCGTCTCGGTCATGTCTACATGTCTCCCGAACCCGTAGGGTCTACACACTTAAGGTTCAGTGACGCTAGGGTTGTATGAATATGAGTATGCATCAAACCGAATGTTGTTCGGAGTCCTGGATGATATCCCGGACGTCACGAGGATCTCCGGTGATAGGATCACGACGAGAACGACTACTTCAACCCCGTTCTTTTGAACGCTTCCGCTCGCGATCTACAAAGTGGTATGTAGATACATCTCTCCTTTCACTCGTTGCTTAGATGAACTCATAGATGGATCTTGGTGAAACCGTAGGAAATTTTTTATTTTCTGCAACGTTCCCCAACATGCACCCGACCGCGGACGGACTTGTTCCGGAGGGAATCCATTGCGCCCATGCAAATCTGTCGGGACTAGTGGAGGGAGGCGCTTGACCGCTGCTTTGCCGGATGCAGTGCAGTCCGTCTAGCCCCCAAAACCCAGGGTGGTGACACAACCCCTTCAGTGGCGTGCCGTCTCCGCGTGGTGAGCCTATGAGCCGAAGGTAAACACCGGCATGGATTACGATGAGTACGCTGCGGATGCAAGGCGTGCCCTCCATGCAAGGAACATGCCGCGGAGGCGGAGGTGCACACCGCCGAGACGAAACGCCCGGCCACGTGCATCAGCGATCTCACATCGACCGGTGTCATCGAGGCCACATGCTTCGACGAGGAAGAGTAGGCCATGGGAGACGACGATGCCTCGTGTCCCATGTAGGCCCGTCTGTATCCCATGTCCCACTCTACCTTGTTCGCAACCGGGCCTTCACTTCATGTGTCTTACCGCCACCGAAAAGGGACACAGAGGAATACAAGGACGATCGCTGATGAAGATTTATATTAGGTTTTATATGTTGCATGTAATTGTATGGACTTGATGATCTGAAATGAGGTATTCACGTCTCCAATGTATCTATAATTTTTTATTGTTTCATGCTGTTAATTATATTATCAATCTCGCATGCTTTATGGGAACTAACCTATTAACTTAGTGCCAAGTGTCAGTTGATGTTTTCTGCTTGCTTACGGTTTTATAGAAAAATTCAAGTGTCAGTCCAAACACGATGAAACTTTTTGACGATTTTTTGGACCAAAAGATACCTAGCAAGCTTCAAGAGAGTCCAGACGATAAACGAGGTGGTGACAAGGCAGGGGTGCACCCTGCGCCTTGTGGCCCCCTTGCTGCTCCGATAACCCTAATTCTTGGCCTATAAATTTTAAAATATTCAGAAACCCTTGAGGGAGGTCCCGAAACTTTTATTCCGCCGCCGCAAGCCTTTGTTCTTCCGTGATCCCATCTGGAGGCCTTTTTGGGTATTCTGCCGGAGGGGGAATCCATCACGGAGGACCTCTAGATCAACCTTGTTGCCATCCCAATGATGTGTTAGTAGTTCCCCATATGACCTACAACTATATAGCTGTAGCTATATGGCTCCCTCTCTCATTTTGATCCTCAATACAATGTTCTCTTAGGATATCGGTTCGACGTTGTCGGTGTACAAAAGTAGGGGCTCTCTTTTGTACCCCTTTACTTGTGCATGAGTAGTCAGAGCCGCGCCCACGGCCACACTTGGCAGGGTAGAGGAGGGAAGCTGAAGGTACAATACAATCAGAGCAACGCCAAGACCAGAGACACAAAGAGCAGAGGGCGAGGTAGGCTCCCCCGGCAAGACCCTTGCCGGGGCAGCCTCCGCAGCCCCGGCAAGAGCCTTGCTGGGGTAACTTGCCCAAACGCCAGCAGAGCTTGCCACCCTTGAGCCCAAGGGTTCCAACGCCATCCACCACATTGGAACCAAGGCTCGGGAGGCACCTCCATGGTGGCATGCAGATCTTCGTGAAGATCATAAACACAAAGATCAGGTGAGGACCAGAAGACGACGATCCTCGGTAAGATCCTTGCCGAGGAAATCCATGAGACCTCCGGCAAGATCCTTGCTGGGGACGACCGCAATGCCACGGCAAGACCCTTGCTGGGGCCCCAGCAAGACTCTTGTCGAGGACATCCGCGGGGCCGTAGCCTAGCCCACATCTGCCAAGACTCCATCGTCGTTCCCCTACAGCTGCCAGCTCACCAACTAGGCGAGCACCTGCATGGCGATGTGCGGCCTCTAGGCCAACTCAGCAAGCACCTGCGTGGTGGCATGCGGATCTTCATGAAGACCCTACCACCACGCCAACTCAGCAGCCAGCCAGCCTACATGGCACTGCACGCCTCGTTGGCTTAGATGCGTGTCGAAGCAAGACGGAGCGACGACGGATGGGACGGGCTTCGTTACCGTCCCCAATAAAGCAAGGGGACACCTAAGGAGCGCATTTAATGCGTTTTGTCCCGTAATGACAGGCGATAAGCTTGTATACTGTATACCTTTCGACCTCCCGTGTGCCACTGTGGTGACCCCTTTGACTATAAAAGGAGTCCCAAGGCATAATGGAGAGGGATTCAGATCTTTTGAACAAGCCACGTGCCGTAGCTAGTTCAAGAACTCAAGAACACTCAAATATACACCCAAAGAAGGACTAGGGTATTACGCATCCTCGCAGCCCGAACCTGGCTAAACGATCTTTGTGCTGACTCCTAGACCCGCTCTTTCCACAACCTCGTGCCCGTCGACCGTAGTAGGGATCCCAGTGATCCCATATGTGTCGTTCTCCACCGACATCTCTGGAGCTCCAGGTAGGGGGCGCAGTTGTGAAAATCCGGTTTAGCGGTTAGTTTAGCCGTTCTTCATCACCATGGCTTCCGAGGAAGAAGGCGACCGAATGAGCGACATCATTTGCGGATGCAGTGAACGCTCGCGCAGCGACAGAAAAACTAAGTCACGCAAAACTTTGAGCAATTCTTTTTATATAAGATTATTCTCCTCAGATATCTTTCCCTCTGTATGAGAAACCTGCACGCAATGGAGCCCTTCCACTACTGGTGACGCCCTTGTTCTATTTCGAGTCCTATCAACAGTTCGAGCGGCTGCGTCGAGAACGGCAGGGTGGCCTTCCGCTATCGGCAACACTCTCATTCTATTTCGAGTCCGCTCAACAGTTTGAGTGGCCACGCTGAGAATGGTAAGGTGGTTCGCCTGGCAGCAAGCACACCCGGCAGGCTATTGGGGATCTGTCCTCGAGGCGCCGCAGCTTGGGTTTACGCGCTGGCAAGCCTACCCAATTAACGTAGGGTGGACATACAAAGAGATATCAAACTAGGAAATAACATGCATCGTTTCAAAGTACTACAGAGTTATATTACATCAAATGTTGTTGTGGTTCTAACTAAAGATAAAAATTGTCTTGGACATGAACCTACAGCAGCGATGAGAAACGGGGTGCCTAGTGCCGGTGCTGGCCTTCTATCCTCCAAACTCTATCAACGCGGCTGATGATGGGCTTGATATGCTCCTCGAGCGTCGCGAGGTCCACATCCTCCGGCAAGCTCTCTAGCGCGGCGCCAAAGTCGAGGTTGGGGTTCCAGTATGCCACCTTGGTGAGGACCTTGGTCAGGGCACCCCGGCAAAGCTGCCGGGCCTCATTGGCCAGAGAGCTCGCTCTGTTAGAGCGAAACTGCTCCAAGGCTCCAAGAACGCCCTCAAAGAACAGGGTCAGCTTGGCGTTGGGACTCACGTTCGGCTCCGGGGTGTACCTCATGTTCGGCATCCCCATGGTAGCCAGCTTCGTGGTGATCCTGTCGGTGACGTCAGCGAGGCGGCTGATCCAGAGGTTTTCGCCCTTCACATAATCCTCGTGGTTGGCGGCGTCATTCCTCCGCAGCTGCCTCTCCTCCTCCAAGTCCTTGGCTAGGGACTCTTCCCGGGCCCTGGCCCCCGAAAGCATCCCCTCAAGGCCCTCCAGCTTCAGCTTCAGGTCATTGACCGAGTCGTTGGCTTGGGAGAGTAGCTCGGCCTTGCCGAGGACTGCGGCCTGCGCCTCCGCCCAGGCGCTGCTGATCATGTCCTTCTCCTTCGCCAGCTCCAGGGCCTTGTTCTTCAGGCCGTCCCGCTCCACCTCCAGCTCCTTCACCTTGTCGTCATGGACCAAGGATTGAGCATTGAGTGCCTCCTAGTTCCTCTGCTCCAGCCCCTGGGTCAGCTGTGCGACGAGCCTCTCGGCCTCCTCATCCTTGCTGTGGAGTGTGGCGGCGAGCGCCTCCTCACGAGCGTCGAGGTCCTCCTACTGGGAGTTCAACTCAGCCTGGCGCTGGTGCCAGGCGGCTCGTCCTTGGCGGCCTGTTCCCTCGCCGCCTCCTGGGCCTTCTTGACATCGGCCTGCTTCAAGATGAGCTCTTGCTTGCGCTCGGCCAGGAGATCTTGGGCAGCCTTCAGATCTTCGTGGGCCTGGCGGAACCAGGCCTGCATCTCGGTGATGCGTTCCTCAAGGTCCGCCTCCGCCTTGTCCGCCACCGCCACCCTGGACTTCACCTTGTCCAGACGGGCGTGGTGGAGCGCGTGGAGCTTCTGGGAGTCGGTGTTCATGGCCTGAAGAAAACGCTCCTCTTGAGAACCGCCAACACCGGCGCTCGGTTCGTCAACAACCTGGATCCCGGTGGAGGCGAGCGCCTCATCATCAAACACCTCCCCCTCGGCCGGCGCCCTGGTGCCCGCCGTCCCTGGAAGGTGGACGAACAGGTCGTTGCCCACCTTCAAGTACCTGCCTGAGCTAGAGGCGGCGGAGGAGGAGGGTTGATCATCGACCACCCCCTCCTCGGCAGCAGCCTTGCCAGCCTCCTCAGCGGCGCCCTTGCCGGCCTCTGTCGGTGTCAAAACCGGCGGATCTCGGGTAGGGGGTCCTGAACAGTGCGTCTAAGGCCAATGGTAACAGGAGGCGGGGGACACGATGTTTACCCAGGTTCGGGCCCTCTCTATGGAGGTAATACCCTACTTCCTGCTTGATTGATCTTGATGATATGAGTATTACAAGAGTTGATCTACCACGAGATTGTAGAGGCTAAACCCTAGAAGCCAGCCTATGATTATGATTGTCCTTGTCCTACGAACTAAACCCTCCGGTTTATATAGACACCGGAGGGGGCTAGGGTTACACCGAGTCGGTTACAGAGAAGGAAATCTTCATATCCGAATTTCCAAGCTTGCCTTCCACACCAAGGAGAGTCCCATCCGGACACGGGACGAAGTATTCAATCTTGTATCTTCATAGTCCAACAGTCCGGCACAAGTACATAGTCCGGCTATCCGAGGACCCCTTAATCCATGACTCCCTCAGTAGCCTCTGAACCAGTCTTCAATGACGATGAGTCCGGCGCGCAGATTGTCTTCGGCATTGCAAGGCGGGTTCTTTCTCCAAATACTCCAAGGTAGATTTTGAACATATCAATCGTGTCTGGATCTGCAAAACAAATTCCAAGTACCACCGTAGAGAGCACAATATTCCACAAATCTAATCTGCTGACAACTTTTCATAGTGTGACATCACGCTGCGGCCCGGTCATTATATGAACAGTTTTTCCCAACCTGCTGTTGCACGTCTTGCGAGGCAGTTTTATTGGCACGTCTTGTCGAAGCAGAGATCGTGTTCCCCTTATCACGGGATTCTCATCAATACGGGCGTGGGTAACCCAACCGTGCCGTTAGTATGATTCCTCGGTTTTAGGTAAGTTCCAAACTTCCACGCAGAGGACGCTTGATATTCATCCTCTTTATAAAGAGGTCAACACCTATCCTTTTCTTTCCACACCCGATCCATCCCTTCCCCTACCTCGAGTTCCAACACCCAAGGCTCAGTCCAAGCGCTCCGGACCTTCAACCATGTCCGGATCCAACCTTCAAGGCCAGTGGATGGTATCTTCCGTCACAGAGGAGGACATCAAGAAGCTTAGGGAGGCTAGGTATCTGACCGCCGAAATCCCTCACGGGCTACCCGCTCAAGGGCAGGTCATCCCCACTCCCGAGCCCAATGAGAGTGTCATATTTGTTTCCCACTTCCTCCGAGGGCTAGGTTTTAGTCTTGATCCCTTCGTTAGAGAGCTCATGTTTTATTATGGGCTAGATTTCCATGATCTAGCTCCAGATGCCTTCCTTCCCATCTCGTCGTTTATCGTCGTGTGAGGCCTTCCTCCGCATTACCCCACACTTCGGTTTGGGGTTCAAGACCTTTAATGTAAAGCCAAATATGGTCGACGGGTGACATGCAGAGTGCAGAGGCGCTATAATAAGCAAAGGTGCCAATGCCCCATGGCCAAAGGGTTCCTTTCCGAAGGTGTCCGACCTATGGCAACGAGAGTGGTTTTACATCACAGCAACCCGAGGTACAAAGCGGGTAGCCGCCCCCGCCTTCTGCTCTGCCTCTCCGCCCCAACTGGCATCATGGGTCAACAAAGGGCTGGACTGGGGGCCAGTTAATGATGTGCTGACATTGCAAAGCCGCATCCGAGATCTCCTCGAGAGGGATATTAGTCTCGTCAAAGTAATCCAAGTTATGTTAGTTCGTCGGGTCCTGCCATGCCAACGTCGATCTCTCCGTATGTGGGAGTTCAACCCAGAAGGACCGTGAACCATTCAACACTTCTTCGGCGTGACGCTCGAAGGGATGTATCGATTATTCTTCGGATCACGAATAAAGTGTCCGGACACCATCGAGGATGTGGGTCTCAACTGCAACCCAGATACCCAAGTAAGTAACTCCGCGACCGAACACGCTCTCATTATGTTTGTCACAACATTATTCTGAACTATTACCATCGGCCAGGACTGGATAAGAAAGGCGGAGAGGATCAGGTGTTCAGCCCCTCTTCCCGAAGGTTCGCCGGAACCTGTACTAACCAGGATGCTGGCTCGTGCACCGTATCAAGTGCCATCAGGAGAAGACGATAGGAGGAATGGGGAAGCCAAAAGCGGGCTTCATATGTTACACATCCAAACCGGTGGAATTAGTGCCTCCGCGAAGGAGGATGATCGGGGAGGTGAATCTAAAATCCCCTATCCCCACGGGAAGAAAAGGGCCACCCCTGAAGACTTGGAAACGGAGGTTTCCAAATGAGGGAAGAAACCTTCACCAGGGGGCCCTGCCCCGGAGGGCATCCTTACCGCACAACGCTCACAAGGGGGTCAGCCGTCAGCCGAGATGTAAGTGATCAAAGGCACATTGGTAAATATGCCCTCCTCTTTTCCTGAGAATCACAACCGAGATATATGTTTTGCAGTCTGACTCATAGCCCTTCTTCACAATGTTCGTCTTCGGGGGATCTTCTTCCGGAGATGATGGAGAGCGAAACGCCTCCTCCCGCTTCCCCGCCTCGTGAGACGGACAACCCTGAGGTGTCATTGCGGAGGATTTCTCCTGATCCGCAAAGGCCAGAAGGTAACTCTTCGGCTGCCCGAAGTCTGAAGTTCTCGGGTCCTAAGGAGACCAATAGAAAAAGACCAGGACTGTCCGGTGTACAACCGGACACGTTGATGGATCTTTTGGAGCAAGCAGCTATCTCAGAGGCACATCGTACCTTAATGGGTACGGTGGTTGAGAGGATCTCATCCGCCAAAAGCGGGTTGAATGAAGCTTTTACGAGCCTGCTAAGAGGCTTTGAGGTACGCAAAGTAATATATATATTTTTAACTATACCACACACACTAGGTGTGCTCTATATAGATAGTAGCCCCTGAGACTCTGGTTGCCGTCCAGAAGCGGCAAGCAGAGGATCATAGTCTCAGGTAATAACAACGCTGCTTTCATGCGCAGGCGGCTGCAGATGCGGCGGCTGACTGAACTGCTGATTTTGCCGAATTGAGGCGGCAGCTTGATGCAGCGGATGCGGACATCATGCTTGTGAACAAGAGGCTTGACGAGGCACAGGGTATGTGTATTCGGGTGGTCAGCAAATATTAAGAGTAGCATGATGCTAGTATTTATAATATGCTTTGACTGCAGATGGAGCTGCCGCAGTGGAGACCCTTCGGGCAGAACTTGCTCGAGCCAAGGAACAAGCCAGGAGAAGTGATGCGGCCACCTTAAAGGCAGCTGAAGAGTTAAAACCGAACAAGCTGCTCATCGCCAGAGTGAAGATAAAATAGCCAACATGGCTCTTGAGCTGCAAAATGCCGCTAGCCGATATGAGCTCCTTGAAAGGGAAAGCCAAGCGAAAGTGACTGACCTGGATAAGGCCTTGCAAGCAGCAAAGGAAACTCGCTCAGAAATCAGAGCGGTACGGGAGGAGCTTCGGCAAGCCGGTGATATCGCGACTGGGAAGCCCTTTTTACTGTGAACGAAGTTCGGCGATCCGAAATATGCCCCTCTTGATCAATTGTGGAGTTATGCAGACGCATACTTGGATTTAGCAAAGAGTGTTGCTGATGCGACGGAGTATTTCAAGGATCGGAAAGATCATGAGGTGGAAAGATTGTTCTGGTCGCAGTTCAGTGCTCCAAAGCATCCGCTGCTGTTGAATGAGCAAATGGCCGAGTGGGCCGAGCTCCATAGGTTGTCCGGGCTTGCCATGAAGGCTATTGTGGATCATCTGTGGCCGAAGGAGCCGAGCCCGGGTAGTTATTTTGGTTTGGTGCAATTATTTCTTCATGTTGTGCCGCATATCGATGCTATCAAGAGGTCGGCGTGCATAGAGGGTGCACGGATGGCTCTTGCCCGTGTTAAGACATATTGGGCAAAGATGGAGGCCACCGCTATTGCAACCAGGGGTCCGCCCGGGGGTTAGAACTCGCCCGAGCACTATTTTGAAGAAGTCCTAGAAGGTGACCGTTTAATAGAGGCTCAGTGCTCAAAGAGTACCATGTTTCAGTGACATGTATCTTGATTGTAAAAACAATGCTATTTTGATTATAAAGGCTATATTTATACGTTTGCCCATAAAGTATTGAGTGCCTCCGTGTGGCCGTTTATGTATGTATGTATGTATATAACCTGAAAGTTTGCAGTCATCGGCTTCAACCCCCACGCATATAATGCGGGGGTGTTTGGTAAAGCGCGTAATCACACTTGATCCAACGTCTTGGTCCGTTAAGGAGGTGATAGGGCGGCGAACAAGGCAATCGAACTATATAGCTTTAACACTTTCACTTAGCCATACAAGTTTGACGGTGGGGCTACTCTATAGCCCCTGGTACATCCGCATTCATCCAAATACGGTGTGCGTACGTACGTGACCAGGAAACCGGTCCTTCGTTAATGCGGAGGAATCGCGAAGATTCTGCTGAGTCATCGAGTGGTTGACCAGTCTCTCACTTTATCATGGCAGTCAGTTTTTGGCCTTTTCTACTGAGGTGCTCATCCAGATGAACCAGGGCACAATCGCAGTAGTTCTCCCGGTGCCACCTTAGACGATAGAGCGGAATGTAAGGTAGCAAAACATGGGAGCCGGGCAAACCCAACTATTGACCAAAGACATGATTCGGAGCTGATGCATATAAGGCCAAACTCACGACGCCGAACACTCCCTAAGGTATTGAGACTTTACAACATATACTGGGCTGAGTACCGCCCTCGATAATGAGCCCTGAATTTCCAAGTACATGCATTAATCTGGCGTGACGAAAAAGCTTGCCAATAACGCCAGTATCCCTCTCGGTTGTTTTGAGTACCCAGAGGGTGTGAAGCAACAAGAGACAATAAAAAGGTTTACGCAGGGTCTTAATCTAAAAAGAAACCTTTGAACGGAGCCCTGCTGCACGTCTGCACCTTTGTCTCCGTTGTGCAGTATCCTGGAAGGGTGTAGCACGATGATTATCTATAAAAAAAAGAAATACCCAGGTGAAAGAATCTGGTGTAATCATGCGAAAAGTTAGCTATTCTTAATGAACCATGAGAATTCAATCTATTGTGTATAAATAGGGTCGAGCCGAACTATGGACCCTTTTACATGCGGGAAGCCCCTATCACCACATATGGGGGCGTATCTATCGACCAAGCTCAGGTTTATCTGGGCTGTTACAACTAGTGGTGCACCGTACACGTCTAGCCGTATCTGTGGTCTTTACGACTGATCATTTATTCGGGTTGGAGAGGCCGTTCAGTGGTTCGACTGCTAGAGCTGCCACATATTCTTCTGCACGCAAGGAACGCTCTGTATTTCTGCTGATTGTGATGACGCCACGTGGACCGGGCATCTTAAGTTTAAGATAAGCGTAATGTGGTACTGCATTGAAATGAGCAAAGGCCGTTCTTCCGAGTAGTGCACGATAGCCGCTTCAGAATGGAGCGATGTCGAAGGTTAGTTCTTCGCTTCGAAAGTCGTCGGGAGAACCGAATACAAACTCTAATGTTAGAGAGCCCGTATAGCGGGCCTCTACGCCTGGCATTACACCTTTAAAGGTAGTACTGCTTTGGCTGATTCTTGACGGGTCTATCCCCATTTTGCGGACAGTGTCCTGATATATCAGATTAAGACTACTACCGCCGTCCATAAGGACTCGGGTGAGATGGTATCCGTCGATTATTGGGTCGAGAACCAAGGCAGCCGAACCTCCATGCCGGATACTAGTCGGATGATCCCTGCGATTGAAAGTGATTGGGCAGGCCGACCATGGGTTGAATTTGGGGGCGACGGGCTCTACAGTGTATATGTCTCGGAGTGTGCATTTGCGCCTCCTCTTTGGTATGTGAGTTGCATAAATCATGTTCACTGTTTTGACCTCTGGTGGAAAAAAAATTATGTACCCCAGTGTTCGGCTGGCGCGGTTCGTCCTCGTCTTCACTTGGCTGCTCCCTTCCCTTGTGTTTGGCGTTTAGCTTGCCGGCCTGCTTGAAGACCCAGCATTCTCTGTTGGTGTGATTCACAGGTTTCTCAGGGGTGCCATGAATTTGACATGATCTGTCCAGAATTTTGTTTAGGCTGGATGGTCCATCTCTGCTGCCTTTAAATGGCTTTTTCCATTGACTGGGCTGAGAGCCCCTGAATCCGGTGTTTACCGCCGTATTTTCTGGGCTGTCCTCCTTGTTTCTATGCTTGTTTTTATTGCGTCGCGGCTTCCCATTGCCATCCCTGACTTCGGATGTGCCTGGGTCGCTGGTGCCGCTACGGTCCAACCAACTGTCTTCGCCCGCGAAAAAGCGGGTCATAAGGCTTGTTAGGGCTGCCATTGTCCTCGGTTTTTCCTTGCCGAGGTGTCTGCCGAGCCATTTGTCCCGGACACTGTGTTTGAAAGCCGCTAAGGCTTCAGCATCGGGCAATCAATGATTTGGTTCTTATTGGTGAGAAATTTGTTCCAAAGCTTACGGACTGACTCTCCGAGTTGTTGGATTATGTGACTTAAATCATCTACGTCCAGAGGTCGGACATAGGTCCCTTGAAAATTGGCCCTGAAAGCGTCCTCAAGTTCCTCCCAACTTCCAATTGAGTTTTCGGTGAGGCTTTTCAACCAGTGCCGAGCTGGTCCTTTCAACTTGAGGGGCAGGTATTTGATGGTGTGGAGATCATCTCCGCAAGCCATGTGGATGTGAAGGATAAAGTCCTCAATCCAGAGTGCAGGGTCTGTCGTTCCTTCGTATGCCTCTATGTTTACGGGTTTAAATCCCTCTGGAAATTCGTGATCCAGCACCTCATCGGTGAAGCACAGGGGGTGCGCAACACCCCTGTATTTGGATGTGTCGTGGCATGTTTTCGACGGATGTAGTGTTCGGTGTTGATTTCAAGCCGGTATTTGATCAGTATAGTCGTTTTGGTGGCCGCGATCCTGCGTTTCCTAGATCCATTGATGGACCTGGCCATATCGGCTTTTTTGTGCAGATGCTCACGCAGATCGTGTGCTGACTTGTGTGTGGCGTCATTAGTCGCTCTGTCTCGGCCACGGGGTGGTTGGTCCGGCAAATCGGTTGTATTATTTTTCGGCGGGATGGGCTCTACAGCCTCGTCGTCAAATTCGGGCAGCAGCTTGCGCTTTGGGTAGCTCTTTGTATCGCCATCATATTTTTTGTCAGTGCCGAGCACTTTGTTCCATCTGCGGTTGAGCGTATCCTGCGCGGCCTTAAGCCTTTGCTTCTGCTTCTTCAAGCTCCTCGCGGTGGCGATAAGCCTTTTGTGGAGGTTTTCTTGTTCCAAATGCTTTTCCGGGATGATGAGTACATCGTCGTCCTGACTATTCTCCTCTCCGGAGACATGTTCATGAGTTTTATCTTTGCCATCGCTATGATTGGACAGCGGCCCCGGACTGTGCTCGCCATCCCCTGGCTCATCCTGGTCCATCGTTGGGTCCATGGGGTCGTCGTTACCTTTGGAGTCGATCGGGGTATTATTCTTTCTTGTGCCGCTATCACTGTTTTTGCTGTGGCGGGATTTAGAGCAGCGCCATCGTCAGCGCTTTGGTTGCTTCTCGAGAGGATTATCCTCCATTGCATCCTTCCGTTCTTTGCCGTTGTTTTCTTTGGGTGTGTCCACCATGTATATATCATGTGATGAGGTGGCTGTCCAGCGCTTTGTGGGCGTTGGTTCCTGTTCTTCTCTAGCATCGTCGTTCATACCGTCAATGTTTTCAGAGTCGAAATCAAGCATGTTGGTTGAGTCGTCGACAGTGGCTATTTAGTGGGTGATGGGTGGGAGACGAATTTCTTCATCGTCCGCTTCCCACTCCAGCCGGACATAGTTCGGCCAAGGGTCTCTTGAAAGGGAGAGAGATTTCAACGAATTTAACATCTCGCCCAAGGGCGAGTACCGAAAGATATACGCGGAGGTAAACTCCATGGTCGGTGCCCAATCAGGTTCGATAGGCACGGATGCGCACGGTTCGGAGCCTATGGTCGGAGACAAGTCCGAGGGTCCGACAACGCAGACCTCATTGGAGGCGAAGTCTGTGTTCGGCTCTATGCCGATGAGTGTGCGGCCTCCGTGGTGGGGTCTATCCACCCGTCCTCAGACAGCACGACCTGGTCCAGATCTAAGGCCAGGGCAGCTACATGTGCGTTCTACTGAACATCGTTCGATGGCAGATCTAAGTCATGCTCGTCGCGACTGTACGACGCACCTGTCATGGGCTCGAATCCGTTGAAGATCAAGTCTCCGCGAATGTCGGCAGTGTAGTTCAGGCTTCCAAACCTGACATGATGGCCGAGGGCATGGCTATTGATCTGCTCCAGATGGCCAAGCAAGTTGGCCCGCAGTGCGAAGCCACCGAATACGAAGATCTGTCTGGGGAGGAAAACCTCAACCTGGATCGCACCGTTGTAGATGATTGAAGGAGCCATCCAGCCTTATGGTGACGACACAGTGGAACTCTCAATGAAAGCACCAATGTCGGTGTCAAAACCGGCGGATCTCGGGTAGGGGGTCCCGAACTGTGCGTCTAAGGCCAATGGTAATAGGAGGCGGGGGACATGATGTTTACCCAGGTTCGGGCCCTCTCTATGGAGGTAATACCCTACTTCCTGCTTGATTGATCTTGATGATATGAGTATTACAAGAGTTGATCTACCACGAGATCGTAGAGGCTAAACCCTAGAAGCTAGCCTATGATTATGATTGTCCTTGTCCTACGGACTAAACCCTCCGATTTATATAGACACCGGAGGGGGCTAGGGTTACACAGAGTCGGTTACAGAGAAGGAAAATTCATATCCTAATTGCCAAGCTTGCCTTCCACGCCAAGGAGAGTCCCATCCGGACACGGGACAAAATCTTCAATCTTGTATCTTCATAGTCCAACAGTCCGGCATAAGTACATAGTCCGGCTGTCCGAGGACCCCTTAATCCAGGACTCCCTCAGCCTCCTCGGCAGCAGCCTTGCCGGTCCCTCCGACAGGCCCCTTGGCGGCATCCTCAGCAGCAGTCTTGGCGGCCTCCTCGGTGGCGATCTTGTCGGCCTCGACCTCAATGTCCCTGTCGACCTCCTCGATGATGGCGTGGATGTCCTCCCGGTCCACCGAGAAAGGATCTGGATACCAAGAAGGGGAATGAGGCGAAGCCAAGACCAAGGTTCAAAAAGAAGGAAGAAAGAATAGGGACAGAAAGCGAATAACTTACCCGTGCCGGGTTGGGAAGAAGTAGCCCCCTCCCCGCAAACATCCGTCGCCGGGACGGAGCCACCAGCGCCCAAGTTCGCCTCCTCCTCCTCCGTGTCCATGGGCTCGGTGGTTCGCGCCCTTGCCGGGGACGCCCCTCGGGGCGGCGTGGTTGATGGGGGCGGCATGTTGGGGGTGGCCCTCAATGGCTCCTCCTGCTGCCGTCCTCCTCCTGCAACCACGGCAAGGTCAGTGCCAAGGGATCGTACCCCAACACACGTTGATGGGGAGTGAGTGGTGAACGCACGCTGGAGGCTGAGACAGGGGCTGCACCGGAGGCTGATGTCCGTGCTGATCTCCACTACCGGCGTGCGCGAAGTGCCCGACTGGGGTTGGTCACCCGTTGAGGCCCTGGCCCTCTTTTCCATCCTCTGGGCCAGCGTCTCCCTATCCCTGCGAAGATGAAAACAAGTCAAGAAAAGCAGCACGGTCTGAAAGGACGGATATGACGAAGGACAAGATAGTTACTCATCCTCCACCTCTTCTGCTGCCTTCCTCTTCCTCCTTGGGCTGAGAGACCCAAAATTGAAGACGACCTCCGTGTCGACATCTGCGGGAGGAGGGGAAGGGGATGGAGTCCGGCAACGCTTGGACGAAGAAGAGGCGGTCGCTTTCCTCTTCGCCACCGCGGCCTTCACCACCTTCTTCGCTGTCGCGGCCCTTGTCAGGCGCACGGACTCCCCCTGGACCTCTTGCCACTGCTCGGTCCTGCCGGGCCGGACCGGCTCGCCAGAGCTGGCCCGCCATAGGACACGCCTTTTTCCGGTGGCCGGAGGGTTGTCAGCCTCGGCCTCTTCCTCGATCGACTCCTCAACCACATCCTCACCAAGGGGGACCTCGGTGTTGACGCCATTGGCCTCCCCGGCAGACTCCTCCCACTAGGCAAGCTCTCTCTCCTCCGCAGCCGCGTTGGCCTCGTCCTCCATGCCGCCAGCGCTGCCGGCCTCCCTGGCAAGCTCCGCCTCCACCACCCTGGCGGCGATGTAGTCCAGCTCCGCCTTGGTGGTGTCCTGGATGAGCAGCGGCTCATCGCGGACATAAGCCTCCGACAAAGTGTCGAAGAAATCCTGCACCTTCTCCGCTAGCAGCTCGGCCCATGTCGGAACGAGGCCATGTGCATTGAAGTCCGGCATCATGGAGATGATGGCGGACTGGCGAGAGTTGTTGCTCAGCGGGACCACTCCTGCCGGCAACCCAAACAGGGGCCCCTTGACGGCCTTGCCGGCCTTCACGGCCCTGCCGGTCCTCTCCGCCCTGCCGTCGCTGTACACATCGAGCTGAAAGAGCCTTTGACAGAAATAGGCGTGCCCCATCACCGTGAAGTTATGCTTCAGGCCAGGGCGGAGCCTCATGACGTCGGCCACATTCCTGAAGTCCTAGGCCGGTCTCCCCTTGATGTGTAGTGGGGAGATTCGGTGACGGATGAAGTCCGCCCCAATCATCTTAAGGGTGAGCCCGGCCGTGGTGAGGTGATGGATCCTAGTGGTGGCAATCAAAAGCTTCTCGTCGTTGGTGTCGAGGTCGCTTCAGTCCCCGCGGCGGGTCGGCGGGCTCTGACGCACCTGGCAGAACTCCCGCGGGTCCTTCTCCTCGATCCAGCACCACCGGCCCCGCCACTCCTCCCACCTCTCCTTCTGGGCACCCTCCGGATACGTGCCTTTCTATTGGGCCCTTAGGATCTAGGAGATGCTCCCAGAGATGGCGCCCCCTGGTTGGATGCGAGGGGAGAAGTAGTGGCGGAAGAACATCATGCGGGGAGCACCCCAGCAAAGTCCTCACAAAGGTGGGAAAAGAGATCCATTCAGGCCACGGCGTTCGGTGTGAGATCCAAAAGACGGAAGCCGTAGGTGCGCATGACGTCGTTGAAGAAGTTAGAGAAAGGGGGGCAGAGCCCACAGGAGAAGAAATCGACGAAAAAGGGGTACCGGTTTGTGCCGGCCTCGGTGAAATCGGCGGGGACGATGCGCGTGGTAGGGTGCCCTATCGTCTCCCCCCCCCCCACAGGGGCAAGAAGAAGTTCTTGAGGTGGACCGCATCGACCGTCGACAGGAAGTAGGCGAGCTGCGTCCGCCGCACCACCGCCTCACTCTTTGGCGCCTCCCTCTCCCCAGCATCCTTGGCCGCTCCCTTGCCCCTGCTGGTTTTGGGCACCATGGCAGCTGGAAGGAGGCGAAGGATCAAGAGCAATGGGGGCACAGTGGCAGCAAGCAGAGGCAAGAGCTTCAAATCTTTCGCCCGAGGAAGAAGAGAGGAATGGCGGTCCTGAGATTGGGAGAGGCGCAGAGGGTAAATGAGCAGCGTGCCAGCGGTTATTCCTTTTTATGGGGAAGGCGCGGGCCGCCTCTTTACCATTATATGACGCCTGCGTGCAGCAAGCGGCCCACGCATGACTCCCACGTCACGCACGACCCTCCATGTCACACATTCAACACGGGCCGTGGGGAAGCGCAGCGGACGAAGAAGTTACCGCGGTAAAAATCCGCCCCGCCTGCCCGCACACCATTCTGGGCCTAGCCCAACAACGCATCGCACTTATGTGTGGCCCAGGCCCGGGGGCTCCTGTCGGTGCACAAAAGTAGGGGCTCTCTTTTGTACCCCTTTACTTGTGCACGGGCAGTCAGAGCTGCGCCCGCGGCCACACTTGGCAGGGTAGAGGAGGGAAGCCGAAGGCGCAAGACAATCAGAGCAACGCCAAGACCAAAGATACAAAGAGCAGAGGGCGAGGTAGGCTCCCCCAGCAGGACCCTTGCCGGGGCAGCCTCCGCAGCCCCGGCAAGAGCTTTGCCGGGGCAACTTGCCGAAACGCCAGCAGAGCGCGCCACCCTTGAGCCCAAGGGTTCCAACGCCATCAACCACATTGGAACCAAGGCTCGGGAGGCACCTCCATGGTGGCATGTAGATCTTCGTGAAGATCATAAACACACAAGATCAGATGAGGAACAGAAGACGACGATCCTCGGAAAGATCCTTGCTGAGGAAATCCACGAGACCTCCGGCATGATCCTTGTCGGGGACGACCGCGATGCCACGGCAAGACCCTTGCCGGGGACATCCGCGGGGCCGCAGCCAGGCCAACATCTGCCAAGACTCCACCGCCGTTTCTGTACAGCTGCCAGCCCACCAACTAGGCGAGCACCTGCGTGGCAACGTGCGGCCTCTAAGCCAACTCAGCAAGCACATGCGTGGTGGCATGCGGATCTTCATGAAGACCCTACCACCACGCCAACTCAGCAGCCTGCCAGCCTACATGGCACTGCACGCCTCGTTGGCCTAGACGCGTGTCGAAGCAAGACGGAGCGGCGACAGATGGAACGGGCTAGTAGAAGCGGGTTTAAATAGGTCTTGGAAAAAATTATGGAATAAAGGATTGTAGGTGGTTGCTCTATAGTTGATAGTAAAAAATGGATGTTCAACAAGTTTTTCGAATTCAACGATCGAGTCAGAATCGACACAAGTCATCCCACACACTGGTGCCCTTGGGCTTCATCCAATAATGTACTCCCTCTGGTCAGTTTTAGTCTGCATATAAGTTTTGCCCAAGTCAAAGTATCTATACTTTGACCAAATTTATATAAAAAAGTATCAACACTCACGATGCCAAATCAATATTGTTAGATTCCTTATGAAATATAGTTTCATAGAATATATATTTAGTATTGTAGATGTTCATATTTTTCATATATTGTTAAAGTTTGCAAAAAAATGACTTACACAAATCTAATACTCGAAGTAAAAAGGACCGGAGGAAGTATGAGTGTAGGACAAATATGAGTGTTTCGAGGGTCTGTGTTGAAGATGATCTTACTGACTGCATTTGTTCTAGTTCTTGTGAGGTGCTAGATTTGTGGCATGGATGTTTAGGCAAGCACCCAGTTTCTGCAAAATAACGACGGCTGATTAATTGATGTAGTACGATCTAAGCGCAAATGTGTTTGCCGACGGGGACGACTCTTGAATAGCTGCCAAATTAAGGTGCTTAACGTATCTATGCTATGGCAGTCATCAATAGTAGTATGAACCATCCGGTTAGACTGTGTGCTACCAATATCACGTGAAGAAAAGGACAGGGGTGATTAAAATTGTAGGGGCCTGGAGGCCTCGAATTGGCCAGGAACAGTGAATGAACCTGGACTTTGGTCCAGTGACGCACCTTTGTTTTGGTTCGGACGGTAACTAGCATGGTTACTTTCGTCTCCTGCCTTTGCTGTAATCGTCAAAATATACTGATTTTTTGTCTCGACCTGCATTTATTAAAAAAAATGCTCAGTTAATAACCAACCGAAAATCAAATTGTCCAGTTAATTATGAAGAGATGGTCCAGTCTTTGTTCATCTTTGTTTCTGTGTCTATAGGTTGAACCCTTTCGATCTACGGGTCTCTTCATCCGTGACGGTTGTTGTTCTTGCGCGCTAGTCATACGATGCCTTAGCACAACGTCTTCCGGACTGTCTACTACAATAAGGTTTGTCTGGCTCCAATGAGGGTGGGACGTTGACGGTGACGCGCCTTCTGCTCGCTCCAGTGTTTGTAGTCATCGCTAGGTGGTCTACGGATCTGAATGTGTTCTTTACTTCTGGTGTTCTTTGTACTATCTTGACAATTGCTGAATACATCGGAAGTTTTCTTCGTAATTCTTTTTATGGAGAACCAGGCAAAAACCATCACAACAACTGAGCGGTACACATAAAAAACCACACGCACACCACTCCAAAGAGGGCATCGTCGTCATCACTTCTCCACTGAGGCGGCATCGCCATCCCTAAACTCTGAGAAAATGGCACCGACTTTGCCGTCGGCAATCGTCGACTCGACCCACACTATAGCGGATGCATGAAGCTGCATGAAGATCTGCACAAAAGCTCAGCCACCTGCGGCCAGCCAACACATCTCTGACTCTGGCGGAGAAATCTGAGGACAAATCCAGGCATAGCAGGTGCCACGGAAGATTACCGAACAGGCCACCTGCAATTAGTCATCGTACACCACAGGGCCCGCTATCGCAACTTCGACCCCATAGCAACAAACAAACCGAGGCAGTACCGTGGACACGCCAGAGAAAAGTCGACTACCACGGCCTTTGTCACGTCACCGACATTGCTCCCACCATCATCGTTGCCACAGAAGTCTGGACACCACAACCGCCGCAAACCACGGTCAATATACCGGGTTTGGAATGTGATGTAGTCCGTTGCGGATTGGATGACCTAGAGTTACTGACATCTGGGATGCTAAGTCATCTTTCATTACGTCGGCCAATCTGAGCTCATCGTAGTCGATCTCTTTTGGTTTACATCAGTTTTATAGGAATTCTATGTGATAGTATTTTATAGATTTTTTTAAACCCTTTAATTTGCAATCTATACGAGATTAAATTCTATCCTTTAAGGGGAAAAGAAACATTAGCTCCCTCTAAAGGAAAATTCTAATATGTAAACCGACTAATATCTCCTTTTCTATTTATATTCATAGAATTTGAGATGCATACAATATCACTTTCTACAAGTTTCATTTTCTACGATACTCTTTTCATATAAACGGAAGGAGATCTTAGCCTATTATTTCTAGTTTTAAGAAATGGAAACACGGAAAATTGGCAAGAATATGTAGGCTGAATGATGAAAGGGGTAGAGAAAATATGGCAATATTGCTAAGGGCAACTCTAATGGGAGTCACCAAAATGAATGTCCTCAAATGTTCATAGACACGTCGAAAAGTGTCTACATACAGCGGAGCAGTAGGCAGCCGTCCAACCATATCCATCAAATGTTCGTCCCTTATGACAATATATCCAATAAAGAGAGGAGAGAGAAAAGAGAAAATCATATATATACATACAGCAAAAAGTACATTACAT